>NC_137606.1:47104783-47284554 GCF_963280865.1 Gymnoscopelus braueri
CAAATGTTTTGTGTTGCGATGCTTTGTGAGCTTCTAGATATGCTACTTATTACCATTTCCTAAATTACTTTTTTCCTGGCCTGAAGAAGTAGATATTTAGCACTGCCAGTGGCTCTGTGGCTACGAAGCCACTTGCCCCTTGGCAGCATCTGAAACAGTCCATGGTTGGGGTAGCTAAGATCTTTGATCTCTTACATCTGCTGCAATCATTTGTTCTTGAAGGTTACTTCTGTCCAGAGGGGATGAGTTCGACTCCCATCCCGTGTCCTAAGGGAACCTACGGACCGACTGACGGTGCTACATCCATAGGCGGCTGCATCAGCTGTCCTCCTCACCAATACTGCCCCAAACCGGGTCTGTCTGCCTCCCTGCCCTGTGGCCCTGATGCACAGCAGCCTCTGTCACACCAGGACACCTGTGTCTGCCTGGGAGAAGGACAGACCTTCCAGGCAAGAAACATCTTTAATGACTACCTGATAGCATTAACCCAGTTCTTTAAGGAGTCTTTAGGTTAAGAATATCCATGTCCTCGTTCCTCTTTATTCTCCATGTCAGTGACTAACTATACCACAGCCTTCTTCCAGCTCGTTTTAATAGCGTCAACAACGTCTCCGACTTCTCAGCCATTATGTTCCTTGTCCTACTTGTTCCTCCCTCCTTTATTTTAATCATTTCCAGTTTGAACGCCGACGTCTTGAGATCATCCCATTTTTCTGTGTCACTCAGTTTTTTTGTACACAGTAAGGATTCGATTTGCACGCTAGTGTAGTGAAAACGAGGATGTATAGGCTCCTCATTGGACCAAACAGAAACTTTAGACCAAACAATCTGTAGCTGGAAGCGGAGAGAGTTGATCGGGTTGCCCCAGATCGGGGTCTGGTTTCCTGGGTTGACGCAGGGTGGCTGCATGGTGACTTGTGCTCTCATCGGCTCATATTAAAGAACAACGTGGTTCATTTTCTCTTGACTCTTGCCCTGCAGGGCTGTGTGCACCGTGGGCCCATCTGTGCAAGTGCCTGCTCCTGCCTGGGTGTCCTTATGGTTAATCGCATTAACTCTGGCGTCCTGATTTTGGGCATGTCATTATACTGTAGGTGATTTTTTTTTTCATAAAATAAATAATTAAGCATAATTTTCAGATTCCACACAAACACCTTTTCCCCCCGAATATTTGTGTGACTTTATCCAGAATAGGTACCCTCTATTGGCCTGTCATTCAAGGGTATGATATCTAAGAGCTCATAGCCGCGGGAAGATGTTTTAGGTTAAGGGTGCTGTATGCGCACACATGCACATGCGCTAAAATTTGCGGTCTAATTCTGGGTTTGTTACTTTTTTTTTTTTTTTTTTGTTACTTTAATTCGGTTCATTCGGTTCCAGAACACATTATTGCACTAAATCCCCCCCCAAATAACGACCAACAACAACAGGCACATTATGCAAAAATAATAATAATTTCATATATATATATTTTTTCATACATTATTTTCCGGGGGTGCTGCAGCCCCCCCAGCACCCCTACTTCCCGCGGTAATGTAAGAGCTATGAACCGTTTACACTAGAGATGTCTGATAACATTGTCCTTCCGATATTATCGGCCGATTTTAGCATAAAAAGTTATATCTGTCGTGGAATTACATATTATGCCTAATTTTATTATAACATTTGTCATAATGTGTTAATTACACATTGGAATCGGGAATTAAGAGGTGGACAATATTAAAAAATCGGATATCTGCAAAAAAGCCAATATCTGACATCCCTAGTTTACACTGCAGTCGTCCTTTATTGATATTATTAGACAAAAAGGGGTCAAACGTGTCACAAATTAAAATGGGTACACACTTGTGTATTGTGTTAAGAAAAGGTTTACAGTGTAAGTTATTACCTGGGGCACACTGGACTAAACAGTGGCTGTCCAGGAATTTCCTGGATATAGATCCAGCATGTGACAGCTGTCAGGTACCCCCAGTCTCTATGTAGACCTACACATGTTTTTGAGATGCTATCAAATTATTGGGCTTCAGGGTTTGAAACCCTTTTTGGGGTCCTTGGAGTATAGCTTTAGACAAATTACAGCTCTTTTTGGAGTACCCTCCATTGTCTAATCCAGTGGTTTCCAAAGCTTTTAGCTCAAGACCCAAAAGTGAAATTAGACGTTTGCCCGGTACCCAAAGTAGTGAAAATAGCAGATCTGCAAGCTTGCAAAGTGAAGCGTACTTTCAGTACTTCTTTAACTCATTCACTGCCACTGACGTAAAACTGCTGAAAACTGAAACAACTCATTGATCTTTGGACTGAGATTCAAAAAAGCAGACACTGATCGATAAAGGATGAATTACTCCCACAATGTACTCAATATTAAAGGAACATCCTGTTATTAAACACAGCTTTGGCATGTTGGAAAATAAGGAACATTGCACAAGGTGGTTGGACATACAGACTCAGGGGACAGGGGAGTATACAGATTTATACTTGTGCTCCAAAGATCGTCAAAACAAGTTGAAAAACGAATTAATTAAATAAAACCTGGCAGTGAATGTGTTAACGTTTTTGTTTTTTATTCATGGAAATTATTTGTTTTTTAATTTTTATTTATGAAATACTTTTGAAAATTTTTGGAATAGTTTTTAATTGATGAAAAGTTGTGACTTTTTTGTTGATAAATATATATATTTATTTTTTGAAGGAAACAAAAAAAAGAGGATATTTACTTGCGATCCATAAATATTGGTCCGTGACCCAAACATGGGTCGCTGTTTGGGAAACAGTGGTCTAATCTCTGGCTAAGTAAAGTGACTTATATATGCATCCTTCTTGCCTGACACTTGATACGTTAGAAATGGAAAGAGGCAACTCCTCCACCTCACACACAGTGGATGAGACGTCTCATATTCTATGAAGATTAAGTATACTGTACACTTTGCAAGGTTTCGTTGATCAATTCTATAGGTCTTTGGCGCCTTTTTTTGTGTATGACAAGGAGCAGCTGGGGATACTCGAGGGCCCCTAGTGGCATTATTCAACTGAACCAGGTTTTCAACATAAAACCGTAAAACATAGTAAACTTTGCCTCCTGGCCTGTCGGCCTGGCAAAGACAACAACTACAGTATAATAGCATTGCATTGGAATGGACGTGCGACTGTCTGAAGGAACTGACTGAAAGCATTATCGGAAATTCGCTTTCTAAAAAAAAGGTTTTGACGAAGACTAAAACTAAGCACATTTGATCTATGATTTTAGTTAGTTTTAGTCAGTTTAATAAATACACAAAACAGTTTCATTTATCCTTTTTGTTTTAAAGCCTGTTTTATTATTTTTATTCCAGTTCAACTTAAGAGAGGCTTCACACCATAAGATGAATGCAATGATATTTATTGATAAATACAGATGACATGAATGCAGTAGTATGTATTTAGAATACCATACCATACCATTATATAAATGTTAGAACACTTTGGCGCGGGCCCCATCGCAGGAGAAGAATCAGATCAGATCCGTCCTGATCAGATCCTGCCTGCTGAAGGCAGGGGGCTCTTCAGGAGAAAAAAAACTCCTAAAAAAGCAAAATGTCTAGTTTGAGTTATTTTGTTAGTTTTAGTTAAAGGTAGGGTAAGTGATTTTCTTTGGTCAAAATAAGTGTTAAATAGCTTTCTATTCTGATAGTACTCGTTGCTATGGAGTGTTGGTTCAGTAACAGGAGTCTCCATGTCTCTCCATCACTTTATTAAATACCATACCAATTTTATCCAATCAGGATAGAGAACTCAGTCAGGATACAGAAACAAGTGAAATTGGAATGAAGAAATGAGCAGACAAAATTGGAACTGGAACACTATACAAATGAAGCTGATAAATGGGTACTCTATCCTGATTGGCTGAAATGTTGTCACCTGAAAATGTATGTACTGTTTATTAAAGAGTTGGAGAGACAGGGAGACCCCTGTGACACTATAGCAATGATTACTATCAGAATATAGTGCTTTAACCTTTTAATACAAAACTTTAAAAAAAAACTATAATAACCCTGGTTTGTACCCTATATATCTGTCCATGTAGAAGAGTGACGGGCAGTGCCAGTGTGCCCTGGGGTACCAGCGCACCAGCAAGGGAGACCACCTGTGTGCACAAACTCTATACGATGTCTGCAGGGACGGGAAAACCCGTACGCAGCACGGAGACTGTCTGGATAGACATCAATGGGCCCTGCAATGTAGGCAAAAGGTGAAAGACACACACACACACACACACACACACACACACACACACACACACACACACACACACACACACACACACACACACACACACACACACACACACACACACACACACACACACACACACACACACACACACACACACACACACACACACACACACACACACAGAAAGTAGGATAAAGGTGAAAGCTACTGTATGGGACGATTGGCCCTGACACTACACCATAAAACCATGACTGTTCATTTCACTCCGACACTGTAAACATGAACCCTCACGGGTCCATGTTTACAGTGTCGGGAGTTAAAGTAACAGTCTGGATTTTTACAGTGTATGAGTTTGTAGTACTCCGGGTTCTTTTCAGAAAGAAGGTTAAAAGGTACAAAGTATGAACCAGTGACGGCATAGATGTCATTGGCCTTTCTGCTATTATGAAGTACTTCCATCAATTGGTGACTCATGCGTTCACTCATCGATCCTTCCCAGACAGCCTGTTTACCTTTCTCACGGTCGCGGGGGTCCACAGTACAACGTCGGGTCCTAATGGAACCGTTATGTACACTCTGAGAGTTGAAGGCAAAACACTGAGGATTTGACAGTGTAGATAACACAGGGTCAAATGGGGGTCCTTGGCCTAATGCATATCAAACTGGGGGTCGTTGAAAAAAAAAAGAAGCTGAGAATCACTGAACTATAAATAGTATAGTATATAGTATATCAACTATACTGGAACCCCAATCTACACTGATTGGGGTTCATTTAACTCTGAGAGTGCACAATTGGAACCACATGGACCCACATGGACCCGTAAGAGTCCTTTTGGACACCTGGTGGTCCCCGAACCCGATGTTGAGAACCAATGACATAAATGAACTTCACCTTCTTACTATAATGAGTCTAAACACAAGTCTAAAAGTCCGGCTAGTGGCCCCTAGAGGCTGTTTTGCTCCTAGCCAACTAGAACAAAGGCATTCTCACTCACAACATGTTATATTTCTCTGCTTGATTCCTTATCCTTCGCATCTGATGCTGATGATGTGGGTGCCCTTTCATTTCAACCATGTTGACGCTGAAGGAACGGACATTTTATTCTTTGCCTTAGAAAAATCCAATGGCAATATGTTGTTTGGGACTAAGATGGTGGATGGATGGACTGACCACCAGACTGTTCGACCAATTTCCATCAGCATCCACAGAGTCCTATCGCTAACGGGACTAAAACCCCATAGCTTAGCCTGCTGAAAAAACTCTCAGCACATAAGAGTGATTACAGTTAACAAATATATTGACCATTTCAGCTGTGTGTTTAAGACGGTTAATTCCTCTCATGTAGGTGTGTCAGAGTGCAGAGGACTACCAGCGTTACGATGCAGAGCTGGGGCTGTGTGTGTGCAGACAGTCCTTCGGAAGGACTGACTGTGGAAGTCTGTGTAGGAGCTCACCTTCTGACGGAGCTCTGAAGCTGCAGTGCCTCCTCAATGGAGACATGGAGCTGCTGTGGAGGCACGGTGGGAGACAGGTATAAAGTTTAACGCACTGTGCATGCACACCTCGTGAGTTGTGCACATACAGTACCAGCACTTCAGAAACCCAGGATTATTTTCTAATGGCAGGACACTGCTAAATGGCTTCTTCAATCAAGCATACTGATCAGGCTAGGCTAGGGAAAATAAAAGTAATCTTGGGAAATGCAAATACTAAATTGTTATGCTGCCTACAACACAATGCATCTGATAAAACTTACTAAGCTAAACAGCTAACTTGTTGTAATGCTCCTAATTCTAGCACTCCAGTTGTACACAAACTTCAGCTGCATTTCAACACACAGGTTTAGTGCACGTTTAGTGGCTGACCTGGCTGTCTGGACACTGCGTTCACTCTGTTTCAGTGATTGTCCCCTGGGACCGCGTCCATCTTGTATGACTGGCTGTGCGTCTCTCAGGCCTGGATGGACAGCGCTGTCTCTCTCTTGCCAAAACTATTGCTGTTGGTGTTGGCCCTCAAAATCATTTACTGTAAACCCTACTTTGTTGACTAAACTTAATCTAAAATGAAGTTGTGAAATATACCCTTAAAATATCTTTGCTGTCGAGCAGAAACCTCTCCATATTCAAACTTTTTGTGTTTATTTTGTAAATTAACGCATACTACAGCGTCACACAAAATCATCAGAAGTAGCAGATCCACAAGTTCGCGCTTCGAGCTTGTAGATCTGCTACTTTTTATTTATTTTTATTTGAATCCTGAAAAGTAACAGTTTTGCACATTTCCACCAAACAGAGACGATATTGTGATTAGCGGATTAGTAACACCGGCAAATCGTGCACAGACAAGACATGCATGCTCAAATTACAAATCCTATCAAAAACTATATTTTAAACCAATGGAGACTGTCTTGACAGACAGACATCGTGGGCCAGGATTTGTTCCTGAGAATTTGTGGCCTGTTTCTTAATGTGATCTGCCTGTTAGAAAAGGTTAAATAAAATGTTGTCAAGGTGTGCTCACAATTGAGAGCACACCTTTCTGAGAGCACAGCTTTTTTTTATTTTATAAATTGCACGTACGTATTTTCATACTGCACGTGTGCACGTTATAGGTGCGCTCCCCCACTTCTAAAAACTAGCACTACACCCTGCTTGTGCAGCTCCCAGGTGTGAATGTATGTAACTGTGTGTCAATGTGTGAAGCAGGGTATTGCTGAAACATTAGTCAGGGACCACTTGACAAAGAGATGAAAATCTTAATGTTACTAATACTAACAGCTTAAATAAAGGAAAAGTATAAGATGAAGAGGAAACCAAGTATAGAAGACACCCAATAGGATAAACAACAGTCTCCAGATAAACAAGGATGAATACATATACATCAACTTAAATTTCACAACACATCATCAGATAACGCTTGGAAAACATACCTCGAAAGAACACACATAAAATGTATATAGTCTTTTCTGTGTCACCAGGGAAAGCTTACAGACAAGGCGAGTGTCATGTCACCGTGACCCACTAAAACGCTAAACGGTGTAATTGTGTACGCCAGGCGTCAGGTGTGTCAGGCGGAGAGCTGGAGAGCGTGTTCAAACGATCCCATGGGACTCCTCCGTGCGACACTGATCGTCTCAACTCCTCGCATCCTGTGTACGCCGTTCAGACCACAGGTGAAGAAGACTCCCTCCCCCTACGCCCTTCTCACGCCGTACACTGTAATGTAGTAACCCAACAACCTCATGCCCTCTTTATTATCTGCTTGTTTGTCCGTCTTCGTAGCGGCTGGCTTCGTTGGCCTGCTTACCGGCCACCTCCCGGAGGAAGTTCGCAAACTGTTTCCTGTCTCAGCGGCGGAGCAGGGCGCTCACAGTTCGGCAGGTAGAAAAAGCTGATCTGTACGAGTACTTATCCTCTCGTTAAGCCCTTATGTATGCTTTGTCATACGGAAGAAATGAAAACAACAATGTGTCGCACTCCGATGCGTTGTAAGCTTGTAGATCTGCTATATGTGCTATTATATCTAAATATAATATTTTTAAAAGAATAATATTAGAAAATGTGAGAACCTTTGTTTAGAACATTTGAGAAATAACGTTTTTGGGGGGAAATTATTAAATATTTTTGGAAAATGTTTGAGATCTTTCACCTATAAAGGTATTCCCAAAACAAGGACATCAGGTTGAAAGTGGTTAACACAAATCTAACATACTATGAACATTTAGTCAGTTCTGCCTCAAAAAGCCTTGAGTGGCTCTTATCATGATATTGTCACCCTTTTTCCATGTGTTGTTTTGCAGATGACAATTTTGAGGCCTTGTTGGACGGGCCTTCAGAGGACCATTCTGAGGCCTTGTTGGACGGGCCTAAAGAGGACCATGTAGACCCAGCCTGGAACTCCAGTGGACTAGGAGGAGGACACATGAGTGCCTTTGGAGGAGGAGGAGAAGAAGAAGAAGAGAGGGAGTCCAGCCTCTCTGGGGTGTTGAATCCTACAGCCTGTCTCCATCTAGGAGACATTCTACTGTTCACTGTCAGCAAGCAACACTATCCTCAGTATGACATGTGAGTGGCTAGAGTCTAAGGGTAGGCCTACTCTGTTACATGACTGTGTCACTTGAAAATAAGAACGTATTTTCAACTCACAATTTCTTCTCAACATTCTGTGATTCTTTCTCACAGTTGTGACTCATCTCCCAGAAGTGTGTTTTTTTTAAGATATAAAGTCAGAAATGAAAAAACAAAAAACGAAATGTTGCACAGTAAAAATCTGCGTTGTTAATTTAAGTCGGGTAGTGTACAAATGGAACTGTGAGAATGCCCGACTTGCGGTTGGAAGTAGACCTAGTACAGAATCCTGGTGTAGGGTTTAACCCAAAGGTGTATTTATTCACCATTGAACATACAAAACAGACAAGAACATCACATGCAGCTCTTCTCTCTACACACAGACTCTGATCAACTGACAAGTGGCCACTTTTTATGCTCAGCTGAGCTAATGAGCCAGCCTGGACTATCTGGACTATACCACTGTAAGGGGTGTATTCTAAATAAGAGCATACAATAAATAGAGTATACAATAAATACATAAACCCACATATTATCTTAAAACTTTCAATGAACACATAAATATAAATTATTCGCACTACTACAACATTACACAACCACAATATCCTTAGCAACTACAAATGTATATCACAACCCCCTTCTGCCATTCTGACTTGGTCCAGCCCAATTACACTGGCCACAGAACCACTTGGTACATGTTAAGCTTTCAATCATGACCTAGCATTACCCTCTCTATTGCACTCCTACATTACACATTGCACTTGCCCCTCATGAGTATTAGTCAATAAATACTTAAAATCATGATTAATTGTGCAAAATACAACTGTGCAAATTGCTATAAAGTGCCAAACCTCAGTAACAGAGGACCTCTCTGTTATAGGAACCACATGATTCCCATTTGGTTCCATTTGTATACTCTCTGATTTAAATGAACCTGTACAACACAAACAGTGAGTATGACTGTGTGTGTGTGTGTGTGTGTGTGTGTGTGTGTGTGTGTGTGTGTGTGTGTTTCAGTAAGAACCTGTACAACACAAATAGTGAGTATGACTGTGTGTGTGTGTGTGTTTCAGTAAGAACCTGTACAACACAAACAGTGAGTATGACTGTGTGTGTGTGTGTGTGTTTCAGTAAGAACCTTTACAACACAAACAGTGAGTATGACTGTGTGTGTGTGTGTGTGTGTGTGTGTGTGTGTGTGTGTGTGTGTGTGTGTGTGTGTGTGTGTGTGTGTGTGTGTGTGTGTGTGTGTGTGTTTGTGTTTCAGTAAGAACCTTTACAACACAAACAGTGAGTATGACTGGGGTGCGTTCAGACAGCTGCTGGAGGAGCTGACTCTCTCCTGGACCCCTCCCAGCCTCTTCTCTCTGCTTCTCACCCAGCCTGGAGTCTACGTTCTCTCACTGAGCAGCCAACAGTACAAACACATGGTAATGTTTCATACTCACATTGGATACTGTATATACAGTGATTGAAGAAGTACTCACATTTGTAACTTAAGTAAAAGTATCAATACAGCAATTAGAAATACTAATTGCTGTAAATAGAAATACTCTGCTACAAGTACAAGTCCTGAATTCAAAATTTACTTGAGTAAAAGTACAAAAGTATTGGCATCAAACTATACTTAAAGCACCAAAAGTAAAATGCAGAATGTCCCATTTCACAAGTTTTCAGATGTATACGAATCTTTTGAAAATAGCAGATCTACAAGCTCACAACGCGTCGCGACGCCACGCATTGTGAGCTTTTGGATCTGCTATTTTTAGATAGCCAACGTACATATCGGGCTGAAGTGGTTAATGTAGAAGTTTTGTAATAATAATCCAAATCTACGAAGTCACTAGTAACTAAAGTATTCAAATAATTGTAGTGGAGTAAAAGCACAATATTTGCCTATGAGATGTAATGGAGTAAAAGTAAAAGTATTGATGATTGCAAATACTCTAGTAAAGTAAAGTAAAAAGTATCTCAAAAAGTACTTAGTTACTTTCCACCACTGACTATATGGCAGAAACCAACTATGTCCTGTATCCTATGACCGATGGTGTATGTGTGTTATCGTGGGGGAGGGGTAATCATATCTGTATCATGGTGACGTCTGGATGGGTGCGGTTTATAATATGTTTTAATGTGTGTGTTGGAGTGAGGTTACTGTAATTTGTACACACAGTATCTGTTTGCACACAATTTGTTTTCTTTAATATGAACCAATTGAGTTGACCTCGTTTAATGACACACTGTTTCTTAACGTCTGGTCCGAGGACCACCAGGGGTCTAAACGGACCCTCATGGGTGTAGATTGGCATCAAAGTTATTATTTTTTACAAATTGGACTGCATTTGGCTGCGGACCCCATCTGAAAACATTTTGTGTCAGGGACTCAAGATTTCTTGAAAATAGCCATTCTACAAGCTGGAGCTTAGAGATAGGCTATTTCTAAATACCTAACGTAAACAGGTTTAAAGTGGTTAAACTGATATTGATGCAATATTAATTAACACGTTTTGCTGGGAACCCCCTCAAGAACCCCTGGGCGTGCCTGGACCCCACTTTGAGAACGACTGGCTTAAAACATATCAAACTGAATGTCCGATTTGAAATGAAAAAGGTTGAGAATATAATCAAATATAATCTGTGCTGTGTGTCAGTATGTACGGGTGATGCCAGCAGGGGGGGCGGTGTATTGACTGTGTTATGGCTGTGTTGTGTGCCAGTATGTGCGGGTGTTGCCAGATTCTGTGAGAGAAACAAGCAACCAGGTCTAGGAAAACCAGCCCAAAAGAAGCGACTTCAGCTATTTGAAAATAGCAGATCTACAAGCTCACAACGCGTCGCGATGCGACGCGTTGTGAGCTTGTAGATCGGCTATTTTCAAATAAAATATTGTGGGAAAATTATAATAAGCAAATCTGGCAACCCTGGCAGGGTGGACAGTGTATTGACTGTGTATTGACTGTGTTGTGTGTCAGTATGTGCGGGTGATGCCAGCAGGGGGACAGTGCTATGAGACGGGACCCTTCTTCCCCACTCTGCCCCGTCACTTGACCAGGGTGGGAATCGCCAGGAGACGCAACCTGCTGCTGCGACCTGATTGGATGGTGACTGGAGGACTGATATTTGGAGCTGTGGTCATCCTGTGCGTATGCATGACACTGCTGGTAGGAACACACACACGTGCTGTATGTTTTACAACATGAAACAAACCCACAAATGCTGCACAAGTCTAACATGTGAATTGTGAACGACTGGCTTAAATCATAAATAGTTTGATAGACCGAAACTTTGTTGTATTCCCATTCATCTTTTTCTTGGTTTTGAAGACAGCGTGCGGACGTTTTCTTCATCAGTATTTCTGTGTGTGACACCAAAAATAACTAAGTATAAATCAGGCATAACCCTAACTCCCCATGTAACCTCTAAACGCCTAATCCTAACCCAAAACCCAACCTGAATCTTTTCTAACTCCAATCTTTAACCAGACAAACAACCATTCTGCTTTGAGGACCAGGAAAGTTGTCCTTATAACGTCTATTTCTCAAATGTTTGTGTTACTTGTGGGGACATTTGGCCCTCACCAGTATAGTGATACAAGTACGCACGCACGCGCACACACACACACCACACCACACCACGTGCGCGCGCACGCACGCACGCGCGCACACACACACACACACACACACACACACACACACACACACACACACACACACACACACACACACCACACACACATGCGCGCGCACACACATGTTATTACCACACAGCTGTCATCAACAACTCTCAACTACAATATCCACATTCACAAACCCATCCCTGTGTGTGTGTGTGTAGATCCTGTTCCGCGAATACGGTTGGCCCGACAAGGAGCCAATCAGAGCCAGGTATCGCGCGTTGCAGTCGGGGTACCACATGGACGACTACTCGTCTAAAGGTCTCAGGATGACATCAGTGATGAGGACTCATCGAAACCTCCAAGCCAGAATGACACGGGACTCCATGGAGCCGGGTGAGAGCATTATTGTCCCCCGCCAACAGCAACAAACACAGATAATACCAGACACACACAATGTAGGCACGCACACTCAGCCTGCTCATTCACTGCACAGCCCCACAGGCCAGACTTAAGTCTTTTTACATAACGCAACCTTTACTCAGGAAACACAAACCCCAAGCCCACACACACACACACGCCCGCCGGTATTCAGTGGTGGAAGAAGTACTCATATATTTTACTTAAGTAAAAGTAGCAATACCACAATATAAAAACACTCTTACGTTACAAGTAAAAGGCCTGTGCTCAAAGAGTTACTTGAGTAAAAGTACAAAAGTATTGGCATCAAAATATACTTAGTGTCAAAAGTACAAGTATACTAAAATGTTTGAAAATAGCCGATCTACAAGCTCACAACGCGTCGCGATGCGACGCGGTGTGAGCTTGTGGATCGGCTATTTTCAAATAGCCTAGGTATAAAATAGGGCTAAAGTGGTTAATGTATGTTTTATAATATAATGATTTATCTGCAAAGTAACTAGTAACAAAAGTTTTCAAATAATTGCAGTGGAGTAAAAGTACAATATTTGCCTCTGAGATGTATGTGGAGTAGAAGTAAAAGTACTGAAAATTGGAAATACTAAAGTAAAAAATACCTCAAAATTGTACTTAAGTACAGTACTTGAGTAAAGGTACTTAGGTACTTTCCACCACTGCCGGTATTCCTGCGAGAGCGTTATGAAAGCCTTGGTTATGTAACACACAGGGAGTGAGTGACCCTTTAGGGACATTACTCCGTCCCCTGGTCAAATGGCTGGTGATGTCACATGATACCACACCTGGGACACAGTGTCTACACGCTGGATTATAAGCATGGTTATTCATAGATGAGACCATTACGCTGTCCTGGCCCTTATAGTGATTATAGTGCATCAGTGTTTTTGTGATTGTGCAACTTAGGGCCATTGGTTCTCAAAGTGGGGTCCGTGGACCCCCAGGGGTCCACAGAGGGGGTACCAGGGGGTCCCCAGCAAAATGTGTTAATAAAGCGTCACAACGATTTTAACCACTTTAACCTATTATGCTTTGGCTATTCAAAAATAGCAGATATACAAGCTCATGGCGTGGCACCGAGTGCCGCGCTATGAGCTTGTAGATCTGCTATTTTTGAAAAAATTGCAAATCTTTGAATATATATATTTTTAAAGCGAACATTTGTAACTCAAATCTTTGCTTCTGGGGGACCTGGTCCCCATTTTGAGATGGGGACAAATACATATAATACATTATACATATCATTTTGGGGGTCCTTGACATGAAAAGGTTTGAGAACCACTGACTTCTAAGTAGCAGATCTACAAGCTCGAAATGCAGCGCAAAGCGACGCGTTTTGAGTTTGTAGATCTGCTACTTTTGAAGCTTTTGAATTTGAATCCTTAAAACTAACAGTTTTGTACATATGAGATTTACACCAGACAGAGACGATAATTGAAGCAGTAAGCCACGCAAGGCTGTGGTTACAGTGATTTTATAAGAGCTAAGGGGCATTGTTAAGTCACAACACGGAACAGCATACCTAACAATCCCCCTTGGCTCTTCTATAATAACTATAAACCACAGCTTTGTCATATTATTGCTTTAATAAAACTGTTATCAAATATGGCAACATGAAAATCATATAGACATATCCTAATTAAAAAGTTCACCACAGGAATAATTTGTACAAGAAAGTCGTCCCCGACTGGCTGCACAAACAAGCTGGTTATGCAGGGTTTACATTTAGATAGATGGACTCCATTTTTTAAATGAAAGAGCCTGAATATTGAATTTTAAACCAGGCCTTTTTTGTTGTGAAATGAATCAATATTAAGCTACTTCGTGGCCTAATTTCTCACCTAAAATGTTATCAGAACCCCGACAAATTGGACATTTTGACACAATTGTGATTGTACAACAGCTGGCTGTGGGTGGCCAATCATAATGAAGGACCGGGAACTATTCAAAACTTCTCTAAAGTATAAATCGTCTCTGTCAGGTGGAAATCTCAAAAGTACAAAACTGTTACTGTGTGTGTGTGTGTGTGTGTGTGTGTGTGTGTGTGTGTGTGTGTGTGTGTGTGTGTGTGTGTGTGTGTGTGTGTGTGTGTGTGTGTGTGTGTGTAGACACGATGCAGGAGTTCTGGGACTATGAGCTCCAGGTGGACCTGGAAGCGTTCAGCACCAGCACCTTCTACAGCCTGCTGCTCAGACACAGCCTGTCTGTGACCACACGCCTGGGACAGCTCACCACAGAGGTCAGAGGTCACACACATACCGTACAGTACAGTACAGTACAGTACAGTACACACTCACACACATCATGCAATCACAATAATCACCATACATTCTTACTCAGTGGTGGCGGAAGTGTACTCACATCTGTTACTTAAGTGAAAGTATCAATACGGAAATGTAGAAATACTCGTTACAAGTAAAAGTCCGGGAATCTAAAGTTACTTGAGTAAAAGTGTGAAAGTATTGGCATCAATATATACTAAAAGTAAAAGTAACTCATTATGCAGAATGTCTAATTTCACAAGTTTTAAAATGTAAAAAAATAATTTGAAAATTGCAGATCTACGAGCTTGTTGATAGGCTATTTTCAAATAGCTAAAGTATATAGGGCTGAAGTGGTTAATGTATATTTTAATAATAATTACATTTACAAAGTAACTAGTAACTAAAGTTTTCAAATAATTGTAGTGGAGTAAAAGTACAATATTTGAGATGTAGTGTAGAAGTAGAAGTAAAAGTATTGAAAATTGGAAATACTCCAGTAAAGAAAAAATACCTCAAAATGTTACTTAAAGTAAGTACAGTACTTGAGTAAATGTACTTAGTTACTTTACACCACTGTTCTTACTGTATATGCAGGGTTGGATTTCTGGGGGGATTGATCGATTGATTGAACACGTTATTATAAGAATGGGACCCAGCATGCCTCCCTGCTTGGCAGGGGTTAAGTCCCTGTGACATGCTAGTGTCATGTCCAGAGGGGTGTACTTGTACATCTCACGCGATACAGAAACAGGAGATGGGCTCATGGCACAGCAAGGCTTTACTACTACTACACACGTGGATACATACATGTTTACATACATGTTATCCCCACTCCTCCTCCTCCCAACCCACACCCGCACACACACACTATACTGTACCACTGGGAGGACTTGCACGTTTGCAGAGCGACAAAAGGATGCAGAGACTGCCCATCTCCCCTTACGCTTTATTAATTCAGCTGGCCCGGGGGCTGTAACAACCATCTCTCTCTCTCTCTCTCTCTCTCTCTCTCTTTCTCTCTCTCTCTCTCTCTCTCTCTCTCTCTCGCTCTCTGTCTCTCTCTCTCTCTCTCTCTCTCTCTCTCTCTTAGCTTCCACTGCAGACAAACAATCTGTACAGTAGAAACAGGAACGTCCAAAGGAGTGGCGAGAGGGGGCAGGGCGCGACTGTGAAACAGAAGCATTCCAATATGACATCCAATCTGTTTAAATACACTTGAACTTTAGGAGACATTTGAAGCCTGGTGGTGGAGAGGAGAGGGGCAGTAGTAGTAGCAAACAGGAGAGAACCCATGGAACAGGACAGGACAGAACAGGAAGTGATGACACTGTAAGGGCAGGAGTAACTTCATCAGTCAGTGATAATTATTATAGCGTCTCTGTCGGGTCCAAAACTGTTACTTTTCAGGATTCTAATTCAAAAGTAGCAAAAGTAGCAGATCCACAAGGTCAAGTAGCACACAAGCTCAAAGCGCGCCACTTCGCGCCGCGTTTTGAGCTTGTGGATCTGCTATTTTTGATGCTTTTATGTGACGCTGTATGATCATGTAGGGCGATAATTTATGAAAAAACACAACAAGTTAAAAGACGGAGGTTTCTGCCCGTGCAGCAACGATATAGTACCACCTGTATGTTACTTCTAACTGTCAGTGGGCAATTTGAAAAGGTATCATTACTGCGGGCTGGTGTCTGTGCACTGTATGTTTATGTGTGTGTACAGTACATCCTTGATTCTGTGTGTGCACGCACGTAACACGTTACCGCAGGGGTCTTTAACGTTTTTCAGACCAAGGACCCTTTAGCTTAGAGAGAGATGAAGCAGGGACCCCCACTATATACTGTACAAAATTGTGTCGCAGATGTTAATGTGTATTTTCAGACATTTAACCATACCAAACCTCTTTGCCAAAAATAGCCGATCTACAAGCTCACAGCGAGGCGTTGTTAGATTGTAGCTTGTAGATTGTAGCTTGTAGATCTGCTATTTTCGACTGAGGTTCTCCTCAGAATAGGAAAGCTATGGTTCAAGTGGTCAACGTAAAAAGAATATCCTATCGCACAAAGATTTGGCGACCCCCCCTGTTAACTCTGAGGACCCCCCTAGGGGTCCCGGACCCCCATGTTGAAGACCCCTGCGTTTATACCGTAATGTACTGTATGCACTGTGTCTCCACCACGCGAAGGTGAAGGAGCTGCACCAGGGGGTTCTGGGTAAACTGCGTCTCATCCACACCCTGTGGTCCGTGGAGGAGAAGGTGGGGGACGGCTATGAGAAGCTGAGGAGGGAGGTGGAGAGGGAGGTGGTCCGCCGCAGGGCTCTGGCCCTGCAGCTCCGAGCCCTGCTCAGCACCCAACTACAGGTTATACTTCACCTTAAATCCTATATCTACTTAGTTGAAGAGGTCCCTCAGGGTTCTATACCTCGTCTGCTCCTTTCCCCCCTCTACACTGAATCTCTTCGGCAAAAAGCTGTGAGCTTGTAGATCTGCTGTTTTCACTGAATGTTCGCCCCAGAATAGGGACGTTGTTAGGATTCATATGGTTAAAATATGAATTATATTTTTAAAGTAGCCTACTGGTTCTTTTTTTTTTTTTACCCCCCAGGGGGGGAATTCAGAGTCTTAGCAAAGAGCAAAAAATTGTTTAAAAAAAAACACATTAACAATACATACAGTAATTAACCACTGTAACAATGGATACAGTAATAAATCATACAACAATACAGTAATAAACCACATAACAATGCATACACAAATAAATTAATTATACTTGCTTGCAGACACACAGCTACACATGCATGCACGCACACAAACACTATACCAATGGGGCAATAAATACAACCAATTATACTCGCTTGCAATCTCTCTCGCACGCACGCACGCACGCACGCACGCACGCACGCACGCACGCACGCACGCACGCACGCACGCACGCACGCACGCACGCACGCACGCACGCACGCACGCACGCACGCACACACACACACACACACACACACACACACACACACACACACACACACACACACACACACACACACACACACACACAGAGCAACACCCACAGAGCCACACCCACATTACCAAGTAACCTATCTTGAATGATAGACATAGAGGACTATACACACACCTCTCAAGTGTCTGTTCTTTGTCTTACAGTGATACCTTGTAGGAGGGGAAGTCTTCACATGTGCTGTTTATCTAATGTGCATCTATTGGTTTACTGTATCTAGAGCTTTTTGTGTATCGCAGGCCAGGGGCTCGAGTTCACTAGAATAAAAAGTAATTACGTGTAAAAGAAAAAAGAAAAAAAATGACTTATTCAACATGATACAAATCCTATTGTCACTGTCGGGCAGAAACCTCCTATCTCCATATTCTAACTTTTTTGTAAATGAACGCCACTTGATCACACTACAGCCTCACACATAAAGCAGATCCACAACCTCGAAACGACACGTTTTCAGCTTGAATTTGAACCCTGAAAGGTAACAGTTTTGGACATATGAGCTTTCCACCCGACAGAGACGATGTAATGTGGATTAGGAACTGGAATGGCCTTAGTCTAACTAAACACCCACTGGCTCATAGGTCAACAAGCCTCTCTGCAGAAACAAGCCAGTACTAGTTTAGTAGATGCTGAGTGAGGACAGAACTATGAACAGAACAGAATGTATTGTCCACAAGTTAAATTGTTGTTGTTTTCTTACAGGGCAGTTTAAAGAAACATATTTCGCACCACCATAAAAACACGTAACAATAAAACACATACAAGACAGAGTAAAAAATGCAGAGAGTTTGGGGTGGGGTCTGGATTTTGGGGATTTGGGGAGGTCTGTTTATTAGGCTACATCTAGTCTAGAGCAGGGGTCTTCAATGTTTTTCAGGCCAAGGACCCCTTAACTGAGAGATAGATGAAGCAGGGACCCCCACTATACATATTGTATAACATTGTGTTGCAGATTAAACTTTTTCATAGATTTCATAGATAGCTTCATAGACCTGTTTGACAGACACTGTCATCAGTGTATGTTAAATTCTTGTTGTTGATGTATTTTCAGACATTTAACCACTTAAACCGTCAATACTTACTTAATCTGCTCTTTTTCCCCTCTGCAGTGCACCAAACCTCTTTCCCGAAAATAGCCGATCTACAAGCTCACAACGCCTCACGCTGCGAGGCTTGTAGATCTGCTATTTTCGACCTCAGTTCTCCTCAGAAAAGGAATGCTAGGGCTCAAGTGGATGCAAAAAAAAAAAGAACAAAAAAAACATCTTATCACACAAAGATTTGGTGGCCCCCTGTGGTAACTCTGAGGACCCCCTAGGGGTACCGGACGCCCTGTTGAAGACCCCTGATCTAGAGGAACTATAGTGAGTTTGTCCCCGTCTTCCAGGTACTGAGGAGAGAGCTCCAAGCCCAGCAGAATGCTGATAGGACATTCATGTCTCACCTCAGAGAGTGTACCAGGCTGCTAGCCCAGGCCCACAACCACCACCACCAGCCTCTCTGGGAACAACACCAGCAAACGTAAATCCCAGCATTTTAATCTTTTTGCACGAATGTGATCAATAAAGTCAGCAGTGGTGGAAAAAGTACTCAAAGGTTTTACTTAAGTAAAAGTATCAATACTGCAATGAATAAATACTCTGTTACAAGTAAAAGTCTGGAATTAAAAATGTACTTGAGTAACAATACAAAAGTATTGGTATCAAATGTACTTAAAGTACCAAAAGTAGAAAGTACTCATTGTGCAGAATGTCCCATTTCACAAGTTTTCAAATGTATAAAATCTTTCGAAAATAGCAGATCTACAAGCTCTGTGAGCTTGTAAATCGGCTATTTTCAAATGGCCGAAATGTATATAGGGCTGAGGTGGGTAATGTATGTTTTGTAATAATAATCAAAATCTAGAAAGTAACTAGTAACTAAGTTTTCAAATAATTGTAGTGGAGTACAATATTTGCCTCTGAGATGTAATGGAGTAGAAGTAAAAGTACAGAAAATTGGAAATATTCCAGTAAAGTAAAAATACCTCAAAATTGTACTTAAGTACAGTACTTGGGTACATGTAAGTTACTTTACACCACTGAAAGTCAGTATTATAAGAATCGTCACACGACCTTTGACACAAGCTATTTATTGTAAAGGTATCAGCGTTTCTCCAACAACGTGACACAAGCTATACAGTATAACACATAGAACACACTATACGACGGTCACGGCACACATCAGTTTTGCTTGTTTTAGTGATGTCAATGAAAAATATGGATTCAGTGTATCTTTAAGTGATCCATTGATTGATTTAATTTGGTGATATCACCATAAAAAGAGCACTATAGCACTTTCCCCACATACAGTCAGAGCATCACTGAGGATAAAAACACAAGAAAGCCTGAGGGCTAATTTCCATTGTTGTCCTCTTCACAAAAAAACACTAACCAACATAACAAACAAGAACAAAACAATACATCAGACACATATCTAGTACATGAAAACTAGAGTCTAAAAAATTTGAAATTAATGCATTTAACCTATTAGTAACCTTATATCACACACACGCACACGCACACGCACGCACCTACGCACGCAAGCACGCACACGCACTCACATGCACGCACACATTCATATACAGTAGGTGGCCAGTTTCACTTTCAAAACCTGTCACAACATGTCACACAAACAGAATGCGGCACACAACACCGATGGTTTTGATAATGTGGATTGTGGAAGTGAAATGGTGGATTTGTGGATGGGAGGACTCATGAAAAAACGTGTTATATCAACAAAACGCATCGCATTCTGTTTGTGTGACATGCATGATGCAAAGGGTTTGAAAGTGAAACTGGTCAAAGTCACTGGCCACCTACTGTAGACTGTAATTACAGTATATTCATGTTACTGCACAACGTGCACATAAATTCATTCATATATTCATTGTAGATAGCCTATCCATCCGAGCAGTCATTGCTGACTGGACATGTTCTTTCACATATTCATTGGCGATAGATGTATATCCATTCATATATTCGCTGTTGACAGACTGTACATATTTATTTATTTACTGTGCCTTATCTTATCTTAAAGGACAACTTAGTTTTTTTTACAACAAGGGTTATTTTATTAGTTTGTAATGATAATAATTAAAAGATGAGTGTAAATCATGTATTGCTTTATATCGTTATAGTGATTGATTTTAGTGATTTTTAACTGGGGGGCGGGGGCATTCGGTCCATTGGTAATAAATAGGCATCCGATTTCTGTGAAACTTTGTAAGCACATCCCCACTAGGCCAAGGAAGAAATGCCACCCTACATTTTTCAAATCAGCCTCATGGTGGAGCTGTAACAGGCAGATTCACGTTTTGGCCTATACTCTTGAACTGTATAGGCCAAAACGTGAATCTGCCTGATACAGCGCCACCATGAGGCTGATTCTTCCTTGGCCTAGTGGGGATGTGCGTACAAATTTAAGTTTCACGGAAATCGTAAGCTGCGTTCATGACTATTTACCAATGGACCGAATGCCCCCACCCCCCAGTTAAAAATCACTAAAATCACTATAACGATAAAGATTTTTTTTAACACATCTTTTAATTATTATCATTACAAACTAATAAAATAACCCTTGTTGTAAAAAAACAAAGTGGTCCTTTAAGCCTGTTTATGCCAGTGGTTCCCAAACTTAATTATTTTGGGGGGTCCCCAGATGATTGGCTTAATGTGCAACATTGTTTTCTCACTCAACAGTAAACAAACCAACATACAGTATAAGTGAATACAGGGTATCTGCACATTTCTATAGTTACAATTTAATGACTTTAATGACTTTTAAGACCAAATTGGCAAAATTACGTAAGAAAGAGGCAAACAATTTAGCCGATCTACAAGCTTGGCTATTTTCACAATATTTATCTGTGGAACCGAGTCAAACTAAATGTAATGCTTACAATTCCAAGTGCTTGTGCTTGTCTCTCCAGTTCAAATATGATTATTTTTGGGGGGTCGCGGCCTGAAAAGGTTTGGGCACCCTTGTCTTGCGCTGTGTGTGTGTGCTGTGGTTTTTATGTGACTGCTATCTTCAGTGTGGCTCAGAGGGTGTCGTCCCTGGCAGCTGAGATGGGTGAGCGGGTGTCCTGTGAGTGCCAGCGGCAGGGTGCCTGGGGGGTGCTGGGCGAGGGCACCGGAGCCCAGCTGCTCTGCCCCGACACCGGAACCATCCTGGTCAAGGAAGACGTCGTTAGTGAGTGCTGCTCCTGACTGTGTTATGTGTTGACAGTGGTGGAAAGTAACTAAGTACATTTACTCAAGTACTGTACTTAAGTACAATTTTGAGGTATTTGTACTTTACTTGAGTATTTCCAATTTCCAATACTTTTACTTCTACTCCACTACATCTCAGAGGCAAATATTGTACTTTTACTCCACTACAATTATTTAAAAACTTTAGTTACTAGTTACTTTTCAGATATAAATGATGATATTATGACGCATACATTAACCACTTTAGCCCTATTTTATACCTAGGCTATTTGAAAATAGCCGATCTACAAGCACACAACGCGTCGCATCGCGACGCGTTGTGAGCTTGTAGATCTGCTATTTTCAAATATTTAGTACTTTTACTTTTGACACTTTAAGTACATTTTGATGCCAATACTTTTGTACTTTTACTCAAGTAAATTTTGAATTCTGGACTTTTACTTGTAACAGAGTATTTTTATTTGCAGTATTGGTACTTTTACTTAAGTAAAGAATTTGAGTACTTTTTCCACCACTGTGTGTTGAGAACATGTCATCATGAGCCATTAACTGTTGTTGGTTCCATTGAACTGTGAAGCTAAATTGCCCCATCTTTTGGTCACAATATGCACTACAAGAAGTGTGACAAGTCGGGGATGAATGATTTGTCATGTAAACTGAACCACTTTAACCATGGTGTGTCTATTATAATTATGTCATAATAGGGATTTCTTTTTCAAAAAAGCTATTTGATTACATTTACTATTGGATTACAACAATTCAAATTCAGGCCTTTTAACAGTGTAACAGAGTATTCCTACATTGTGGTATTTCTACATTTACTTAAAGGATGATTTTTTTCAATCATCTTCATATAAATGGTCCTCTGCTCATAATAATATGGTATCATTTATCGGTCTCAGAGGAGGGCTGTCAGTGGTGGACAGTTCAGAAACCTGCCTACCAGTGACATCAGCGATGGGGAATCCAAGCTAATAGAAACGGCAGGTTTTCTATTCCTGGAAGGTTAGCATGCTATAATGGAAAAAAGTTGAAATCTTGTTTGAAAAAAAAAAACTGCCTAATGATGATGTCACTGGTAGGCGGGTTTCACAGCCCTCCTATGAGACACAGACGGAGTAGGACAAAAATTGTACCATTTTATCATGAGCATTAGCGAGGATAGGTTGCAAATGGGTGAAGTGGTCCTTTAAGTACTTCTTCCACCACTGATCAAAACATGCTTCTTTCCTCTCTGTCTCTGGTCTTGTGCTGTAGGTCCTGACGGCTCGCTGCGGGCCTGTGGAGCAGTGCATTCAGACGGTGTCACAGGCCTGATCAGGCCCAACGCCCACAGTCACATGCTGCTGAGCAGCGGGCACACCATGCCAGTGCCACCCGACTTCTTCCTGCACCCACAGACTGGCAGGGTCATGCCCATAGCTGGCAACGTGGCGTACGACCCTGTCACCTCCACTCTAGTGTTCACCACTGACTCCTGCACAGGTAATTTTGCAGTGGTGGAAAAAGGTACTCACATTATTTCCTTGAGTAAAAGTATCAATACTGCAATGTATAAACAAGTAACAAGAAACAAGTCCGGAATTCAAAATTTACTTGAGAAAAAGAACAAAAGTATTGGTATCAAAATGTACTTAAAGTACCAAAAGTACAAAGTAGCTACTCAAGTTTTCAAATGCATAAAATGTAAAAAAATATTTGAAAATAGCAGATCTCACAATGCAAGCTCACAATGCGTCACAGTTTTTTGGTGAGATCTGACGTTCATCGTGACAACCGTAAAAAAATAATAATAATAAGTCTCGCTAGACGAGATTGAAATCTCGAGATTTCAATCTCGTCTAGCGAGACTTCCGTATTTTATTTTTTTGTTGCATAGTGTTCTGTTACTACGTATGAACGTCAGATCAAAAAAAAAAAAAGCTATTAAAATACGCGATCTAACGCAAGGCCTATTGGCGCACGTTTTAAGCTGTGGCATTGTGGCAGCTGTGACATTTTTCTACTGTACCATTCATCCTAAGATATCATAACTTCATAGAAAAGGCAAGAAAACCGTGGTCCAAAATTCCCCTTTAACATCTCAGGTCTACCTCCATAATCAACACATAAGAGGAGGCACAATGACCTTGACTGTCAAATTCAGAGTAATTGTCAGATCCCCTCAGCAGCCTTTCACACGATCAACAGCCCTGCAGACAAACAAGGAGACATGGACCAACCAAGATCTTACAGTCATCAGCAGCTTACCGAGACTTTTATAACTCAGCCAGGAGAAGCAGAGACTCATCAGCCACTCACATAGGAAATAAACCCCTCTAAACGGTGTGACAAGAGTTTCAGTTACTAAGCAAGCTGAAGACACACCAGAGAACAACCTTTCCATTGTAAACAGACACTTTACCAATGAGCCACCCGAGCGCCCCTATTTAAAGGAGGAGTTCACCCAAAAAAATACTTATTTTCTATCAATTACACACCCCATGGGGCCTTGATTTCATGGATTTATTTTTGTTTTTGTGGCATTCCTAAGACAATAATTTGATGACTGTGTGTATTTCCGGTAGGAGACACAAATAATCTACTTTGTGTCTCCTACCGGATACATTAGCCGGTAGGAGACGGGAATCAAATTATTAGCTTAGGAATGCGACAAAAACAATAAAGAATCCATGGATTCAAGGCTTCATAGTGTGTGCAATTGATAGAAAATAAGTAATTTTTTTCACTGATTATTTTGTAAGTGGGGTCCCAGAGTGGGACCCAGAGATAAAAAGAAATTGTGTGTAGCTCGAGACCCAAAAGAGAAATGTGTCTCGCGACACGTAGCTTGTAGATCTGCTATTTTCACTTTTTTTTCCACTTTTCTTTTTCTAATTCATGGAATTTCGTAGATTGTTTTTAAAATGTACTTATTCAATTATTTTGAAAAAAGTTTTTTTTTTTGGTTTCTTGTGAAAAAATTATTAAAAACAAAATGTATGAAAACCAAAAATAAAGGTATATTCACTCGCAACCCATACATTTTTTTCCCCGACCCACAAACGGGTCCCGACCCAATGTTTGGGAAACGCTAGCCTAGTGCATATCAAAATGAAAAAAAGGTTGAATCCCTGACATTAACCTGTACCTTTCTCGCTCCTACAGGAGACAGCAGGAAGTGGGACAGCCCTCTGCTTCCGTTCGTACCGTACCCGGTGTCCCGCCGCTCGGACCAGCCCCTGCCCGCCACTCGGCTGCGGGGCCTCCGGCCCGGCCAGAGGCTGCAGCTGGGGGCTCCCATGGCCGACCCGGACACCGGGGTCCCCGTGCCCATCCTGGCCGTGACCATCCACCCCCGGACGGGGCTGGTGTACCCGCTGGGAGGGGTGCACGTCTGCCCCCTCACGGGCCTGCGTCAGCCCGTTCAGACGGGATCCCCCATGCTGGACCCCAGGACGGGGGGTCTGGCTCTGACCACTGCCGTCAGTCTGGACCCGGTCACAGGTTAGTATCAGTGGTGGAAAGTAACTAAGTACATTTACTTAAGTACTGTACTTAAGTACAATTTTGAGGTATTTGTACTTTACTTGAGTATTTCCAATTTCCAATACTTTTACTTCTACTCCACTACATCTCAGAAGCAAATATTGTACTTTTACTCCACTACAATTATTTGAAAACTTTAGTTACTAGTTACTTTTCAGATATAAACTATGATATAATGAAACATACATTAACCACTTTAACCCTATTTTATACCTAGGCTATTTGAAAATAGCAGATCTACAAGCTCACAACGCGTCGCAGCGCGACGCGTTGTGAGCTTGTAGATCGGCTATTTTCAAATATTTAGTACTTTTACTTTTGGTACTTTAAGTACATTTTGATGCCAATACTTTTGTACTTTTACTCAAGTACATTTTTAATTTTGGATTTTTACTTGTAACAGAGTATTTTTATATTGCAGTATTGGTACTTTTACTTAAGTAAAGAATTTTAGTACTTTTTCCACCACTGGGTCTGTGTGAGCTTTGTTTTCACCTATACTGTATATCGACATGCCCCAAATCGGGATTCCTGGTTGGAATTTGGTAAAGACATTGTGACACATCGACTGCAGAGTCCATACTGAAGTGGTCAAAAGTCAGATAATGGGCTCTATACCAGGGGTTCCAGGGGGTCCCCAGCTAAAGTTAATATAGCATCACAATAATTTTAACCACTTTATCCATTTATACGTTCTACAAGCTCACAGCGCGTCACTTCGTGCCACGCTGCGAGCTTGTACATCAGCTATCTCGAAAATATTTGGAAGATTTTGAATTCATTCTGAATCACAAACCACAAATCATGTCTTCTGGGGGTCCCTGGCACAAGGCATTTTCAGACGGAGGTCCGCGACCAAGTACATATCAATTTGGGGAAGATTTGAGAACCAGTGCTGTGCTCTATTACATCACTGGTCCTCAACATCGGGTTTACAAATTGGTGTACAAATTGGTGTACAAATTGGTGTACAAATTGGTGTACAAATTGTTTAAAAAAATACTTTTTTAGCGCTTCTTTTTTCTTTTTTTCTGGGACAACAATCTACTCTGTTCCATCCTCAGTGTCAATTGAACTCTGAGAGTGTGCAACTGGAACCGTTTGTACCCTCTCAGAGTTACAGACCAGTAAAGATGGCCCCCAGGCCCAACGTTGCGTTCTTTAATTGTGTTGTAATGTTGCTTTAGGAGCCACGCTGCCGGTGGGCGGAGTCCTCCTGTCCGAGTCGTTCGTCGAGCCTCTGAGTGGACGCATGGTGAGAGTGGGAGGGGCCAGCATGAGGGCGGGGCAGGTGGTGCCTCATGCAGGAGGATACCAGGCGCTGCTGGATAACAAGGTACCGCGTTGACTTGATCCCAGTTAGGAAGTACATGGGATGTTTCTCCATATTTTAACTTTTTATGTTTTTACGTAAATTAACACCCTACTACTTGATCATACTACACTACAGAGTCACACAAAAGTATCAAATATGCTACTTTTGCTGTTTTTGAATTTGAATCTAGAAAATTAACAGTTTTGGACATACCTGTATGAGGTTTCCACCCGACAGAGACGACATATAAGCTACAGTTTGCTATTCTCGCTATAGGGACACCAGGTTGAAAGTAGTACAAAAGGGATTTAATTTATAGGTCTTCTTTGAAAGTGAGAGTGAGAAAGTTTATGGCAAAACTGTCTGGTGGTGACACTAAAAGTATGGCTTTTATTCAGAAATGTTCTACCCCAGTGGGATAAAGTCATACCGTCGAGACAGATGTTCAATGTGCATTGATCGCACCCCCGAAAGCAGCGTGAGCTTAGTTTACACCTATCTGACAAGTTTGTCTCAGCAAAATGGCCTTTAGAGGAAAGCAAACACAATTACGTGCCCTGGATCTGGTCCCGAACAATAATGAATAGAAATATACAGTATACTATGTACAGACGTATAGTACAATGATATTGTCTTTGTCGGGTGGAAACCTCATTATGTCCAAAACTGTTACTTTTCAGGATTCAAATAAAAAAATAGCAAAACTTTGCATATCTACAAGCTCGAAACGCGTCGCCTAATAGTTGTCTGTAGATTTTACAAATATTTAACCAATGAAAAGAATAAACAAGAGCTTGTGACTAAAATAAGAACTACATTGGATCTATTGGAACACAGCAGGTTCTTTCTTTCCATTTCCTGAGAAAAGTATCAGTTTTAGACATACACAAGGTTTGTCACAACAGTGGACAAGTTGAACTTCACCTTGAGCAGGTGCTGTCAGCCAGGGTGAAGGTGGTGGAGCTCCTGAAGGCACTGACAGAAGACTGGAACCCAGCGGAGACTGGCGACCAGCAGCAGCAGCCTGTCTCTGCCCACCACCGCCAGGGCAGTGAGAGAGGCAGCGGCCTTCATCACGGCCGTCTGCAGGCCGTCACCAAGGAGCTCCATCTGGCCTCGGGGAGGAGCTCACACTGCCTGATGCAGATGAACACCAGGCTGGAGCTGCTGGTGGACTGGGCCTCCGCCTTCCAGCAGGACGGAGGGGCGCTGGGTGAGATATATTATACTGAATGGGCTCCTTGTTAAGGAGCCCACTTAGTCAATAGGAACTCAACTCTTATGTTCTATATAGCAGTAGTTCTCAAACGTTTTCGTGCCAATTGGACCCCCAAATTGATATATATTTGGCTGCGGACACCCCATCTGAAAATGTGTTGTGCCAGGCACCCCCGCAGAAGAAAAAAAAATCAAATTGATTCAAAAGTGTCCAAAACATTTTTGATACTTTTCAAAAATATTCAAAAATAGCAGAAGTGACGCACTGTGAGCTGGTAGATCTGCTATTTTTAAATAGCCAACGTAATGGATAAAGTGTGGTTAAAATGATTGTAATGCTGTATTAACACATTTTGTTTGCTGGTACCCCCCCCCCAGGACCCCCTGGGGACCCCACTTTGAGAACCAATGCTGTATGGGCTCCTTGTTATTGAGCCACTAACTCAAAGGGAACTCAACTCTTATGTTCTATATAGCAGTGGTACATTTTCATGTCAAGGACCCTTAAATTAATGGTCGCAAACCCCTATCTGAAAAGGGGTTGTGTTGTGAGCTTGTAGATCGGCTATTTTTGAATAGCCAACGTGTCAAATAGGGTTTACTGTATTAATTAATTTGGCTGGGGATCCCTTGGAAGCCCCTCAAAGACCCGGGGGGTCCCTGGACCCCAAATTGAGAACCATGATAAGAGTCATACAGCACACAACAAAATCCTGAATGTCAGAATAACCGAGGTCCGAGAAAGTGCCAACACGAATTGCATCAATTCAAGTCAGATCTGTCAAAGCATCAATAACTAACTAGAAATAAATGCTCAGGTACACTTCGACACATAGAAATGGGCTAGGCGAGAGGCAAACCGGTGACCTTCTCATGACCACCACCATTCTCAGGCAGCCTAACCCGCTAAGACTATGTACGTCCCCAAAATCGTGTGCATATAGGCTTTGGCAAAAGGTGTGTCTCCAGACATGATGTCAAACTGTTGACAAGAAGGTGACCTAATACAAAGAGGTTAACTGTTCCAAAGCCAAGGGACAGTAATAGAGAACGCACAATCGCCCTTGAACTTTAACCGTGGAATAGAAGTAATTGGTCAGAGGATCCAAGATGCCCCTCGGGGTGGAAGGGATGCAGGAGGTTGGAAATCATGTGGTGCCAAACAATGCCGTGCTTTAGTCCATTCAATCCGGGAACGCATCTCTGTCATTTTAGATTTCTTTGGCTATCAAAAATAGCAGATATACAAGCTCATAGCATGGCACCGAGTGCCATGAGCTTGTAGATCTGCTATTTTTTTTTTATCGTGAAAATGTGTGCAAATCATTTAATATATATATTTTTAAGCGAATGTTTGTAAAATATTTTATTCCAGGGACCCCCAGAAGCAAAGATTTGAGTTACAAATGTTCGCTTTAAAAAATATACAGTATATTCAAAGTTTTGCACAAAATATTCAAGATTTCTTTTAATTTTTAGAATGCCGCGAATGCCGCGCTATGAGCTTGTAGATCTGCTATTTTTGAACAGCCCAAAGTATACAATAATTGTTATTGCTCAAATCTGAAATTACACAGATGCGTTCTTGAATGGGTTACAAACAAAGGATAAAACCTCTGAATCAATTCTGTATTTAACAGGCAGCCAGTGAAGAGAGGCCAGTATAGGCCTATAGGAGATAAATGGTCCCTCTAGCAGCTACAACTGCAGCCCCAACAGATATGGCTAAATCACTCCCGTGTAAAGGAAATTGCAACAATCGTTAAAGGAAGAAATCGTCGCTGTCGGGCAGAAACCTGTACGTCCAAAACTGTAATAACTACATTGGATCCAATGGATCCAATGTAGTTATTATTTAGTCACAAGCTCTTGTTAATAGCTTTTCATCGGTTAAATATAATCCACAGACAGACTTTAAACCTGGCATCCCTATGTTGGGCATCATCATACTGTACTGTAGTAGGTGAAAATGTAAAAACTAAATAAACTCAAATAAAAAAAGTTATATTCCAAATCTACAAATGCTTTGCAATGCTTGTAGATCAGCTATTTTGTGTGACACTGTCATACGACAAAGTATAAAATCGGGCATTAAATAGGGCGTTAATTCATGGAAAAACAAATGAAATATGGAGATGCAAGGTTTCTGCGTGACAGCGACAAAATGAAGGCACGTGAAGCAGTCTCCAGATCCTCAAAAGAGATTTGAATTTAGTGATGATATTCTATAAAGTCTCAAAGTTTATCTAAAACTCTGTTTTAGATAAACACTGATGTTGCTCTGTAGCCTACAGCGTGTACAGTATGTAAATATGTACCCATATGCAGTGAATATAGTTCTTTGTAAACCTATACTGTAAGTGCAAGAGGCAGAAGGGTGAAAGGGTTACATCATCACCCGTCACATGGTTATATAGCGGTCTCCCTTAGGCGAGACTTCACAAACTCACACTGACTGCACCATCGTGCCAGGACTCCCTGTGGTGAGACTGTGCTGCAGAGCTGCCTTTCTTCTATAATACCATTCCTGATCTGTTTACACATTCATGCACAACAACACTTTACTAAGACTTTACTTTTTTAAGGATTGCACCATGGCACTTATACTGTGTTGGCAGTGGTGGAAAGTAACTAAGTACATTTACTCAAGTACTGTACTTAAGTACAATTTTGAGGTATTTGTACTTTACTTGAGTATTTCCAATTTCCAATACTTTTACTTCTACTCCACTACATCTCAGAGGCAAATATTGTACTTTTACTCCACTACAATTATTTGAAAACTTTAGTTACTAGTTACTTTTCAGATATAAACTATGATGAAACATACATTAACCACTTTAGCCCTATTTTATACATAGGCTATTTGAAAATAGCCGATCTACAAGCTCACAACGCGTCGCGTCGCATCGCGACGCGTTGAGAGCTTGTAGATCGGCTATTTTCAAATATTTAGTACTTTTACTTTTGGTACTTTAAGTACATTTTGATGCCAATACTTTTGTACTTTTACTCAAGTACAGAATTTGAGTACTTTTTCCACCACTGTGTGTTGGTAACTTTTTAGATGAATTGCACCTCATACATATATATATATATTTTTTATGTTTTGTTTATGCTGTGTTTTAGTTTTGGTCTTTTTATGTTTCTTAGATAGGCTTGATGTTTTATGTTGCACTGCAAGTAGTCTCTCAAGAACAGATTCAGAGCTGCGCTACTGAATCTGTCGAGAGCCCCGTTCAGAACGTATGCGCGTTAGCCTGCAAGTGGGCGTGCCTTCAGATCAGGAAGCAGGCCGCGCTTTACCCAATCCAATGTAGTGGCCGGGATTTACATCTGTGCGTTCGCTTCCCACTGGAAACCAACCGAAACTCATTTAACGATAGCGTCCTCGGAGCCGACAAAACCACGGAAAGTTAGTAACATTTTAACTTGCTCTTTCATCATAGAAACAAGTGGGCTTATAACCAAAACGATCCATGTTCTTTGGGAGAAATGGTGATAGTGTTCCGTGGAGAAATATTGTTAGTGGGAATGAAAACATAGGCGCACCACCGGAAGTGGAGGGCTGAGGGCAGAGACCAAAACCCCGGTTTCCAGTCAGCATAGATCTAGTTAATCACTCCTCCCAGAGTCAAATCAAAGGTAAAAAAAACAGCAGAGGGCGCAGTTTTTCTTTTTTTTTTGACGATGGGTTCCCAGATTGCACTGCAAGTGACTGAGGGGCAACGGTATTTCATATTCTTTATGTATGTAAGTACATGGGGAAAGTGAAAAATAAAGTGACTCTGATTCTGATTAGAAGCCTGGGTATTGTCCTTAATCTCACACTTTCCTTGTGTTTCGGCCAATATTGATGGAAGCTCCAGGTCGAAAGCCTTCATTCCACGGCCATTATTTTGTTTCATCCTTCATTATATCGTCGCTGTCAGGCAGAAACCTCTTATATTCCTAACCTCCATATTCAAACTTTTTGTGTTTTTTTGTAAATGAATGCCCTGCTTGATCATACTAAAGCGTCACACAAATTCATCAAAAGTAGCAGATTTACAAGCTCGACGCGTTTCGAGCTTGTAGATCTGCTATTTTTTGCTATTATTTTTTTTGAATCCTGAAAAGTAACAGTTTTGGACATATGAGGTTTCCACCCGACAAAGACAATATCTTTGTACTATACGTCTGTATATAGTATACTGTATACTTCTATTCATTATTGTTCGGGACCAGATCCAGGGCACGTAATTGTGTTAGCTTTCCTCTAAAGGCCTTTTTGCTGAGACAAGTTGTCAGATAGGTGTAACCTAAGCTCACACTGCTTTCGGGGGTGCGATCAATGTACATTGAACATCTGTCTGGACGGTATGACTTTATCCCACTGGGGTAGAACATTTCTGAATAAAAGCCATACTTTCAGTGTCACAACCAGACAGTTTTGTCATAAACTTTCTCACTCTCCCTTTCAAAGAAGACCTATAAATTAAATCCCTTTTGTTCTATTGAAGACAGGAAGAGATTTATGGGCCTATTACAAGCTCTCCAAAGTCAACCATCTGAGCGCTTAGAGGTATAAAATGTGATACACACCCCCATCGTTTATGTTTATTCCATCATAAATCACAGGACAACAATGTCGATCTAACCTTAGGTGGCACGACAGGGGACTGCATTATCCAACAAGGAAATAGTTTAATCCATCCATCCTCTCCATCAAGTCCTTTTATGTACAGTATAATATGTTATTTGTCTGTTTCAGTGGTGTAAAGTAACTAAGTACATGTACTCAAGTGCTGCACTTTTGAGGAATGTTTTACTTTACTGGAGAGCTTCCCATTTTCAATACTTTTACTTGTACTCCACTACATCTCAGAGGCAAATATTGTACTTTTACTCCACTACAATTATTTGACAGCTTTAGTTACTAGTTACTTTGGAGATTTAGATTATTATTACAAAACATACATTAACCACTTCGCCCTATATACATTTCGGGCATTGGAAAATAGCTGATCTATAAGCTCACGATGCGTCGCGATGCGACACATTGTAAGCTTCTAGATCTGTTATTTTCAAAAGATGTGTATACACTTGAAAACTGGGGAATGGGCCATTCTGCATAATGAGTACTTTTACTTTTGGTACTTTAAGTACATTTTGATGCCAATACTTTTGTACTTTTACTCAAGTACATTTTTTATTCTGGACGTTTACTTGTAACAGAATGAGCGTCGCGCCTGTCACAGACATGCGCAGAGCAAGTTCTGTCAGGGAACTCAGTGCAGTGAGGATGGCCTACTATTGGACCACATCAGCTCCACGTACACATCCACTCATCCACTCATCCACTCATTTCATTCTCAGACCGCTCTATTTAAGCTGGAAGGTTGCACTTCTCATTCTGCTTGCTTTTGCTGCACACACACCGTTGCTGCTGCTGCGCTGCTGTTCATTGCTGTTGCTAAAATTGCTGCTCACCCTCCTCCACCACCCCATGCTACCACCTGTTGTTTTTGGATCTGCTGTTATGTACGGGGGATTCTGAGTCCCTATGGTTGGGAAATGCGCTTTATCAGAGTAGCCTACCTAAAAGCAGATCCAATTCATCGCCAAACCATAATAAATATATTGCTCATTTTATATTCAATAAATATATCTTATCCTTCATGATTGTCTTTTTCTATTTATGAGTTGTCCTGACAGAAGTATTTCTATATTGCAGTGTATTGATTCTTTAACTTAAGTAAAGCAGTACTTTTTCCACCAGCAGTAACAGTAAACAGTAACAGTAAATGTCCCTCATCTGTTCCTCCAACCATAGGGGAGGTGCCTCTCCCAGGCTCAGACGTGTGCATGCCGGCTCTCCTGGGGATGGACTACCCTGACCCCATGGGCTCTGGGCTCAGCGTGCCCGTCCTGGGGAGTCAGATGGACCCCATCTCTGGAACCCCGGTCCTACTGGCAGGGACCATGGAGGACCCTGATGGGAAAGGTATACAATAACAGCACACAGCAACCCCCAGGGGCTGTGTGCTGTGTGTCTTCTAAATCCTAACAGTTTTCTGAATAACGTATGAGTGGTTCTCAAACGTTTTCATGTCAAGGACCCCCAACATGAAAAACCTACATATTCAAAGATTTGCGCAAATGTTCACGATTTTTCAAAAATAGCAGATCTACAAGCTCATAGCGCGGCACGAAGCTTACAACGTGTTGCAGCAGAAAGCTTGTCGATTGGCTATTTTCAGCGAAAGCTTTCCCCACAATAAAAGAAAACAGAAAAGACAGTAGAGCTCTGAGGGACTCTGCTGAACCATATGGGGTTTAAGTGGTTAACAGCAGTGTGTTGTATTATTTCTCAGGTCTAGTGGCGATCCGTTGTGGCTCCCAGACCGTAGACCCAGTGACAGGTGTGTTGGCTCCAGTGGTCGGTGCCAGGCTGGACGTTTCCACTAAGACCGTTGTGGCCGTTACTGCCTCCTACTGGCTGGCACTGGCAGATCACACTGACAGTGTGCAGGTGGGTGTGAAGAAGGCTTTTAGGACTTTAAATCAGCGCTTCCCAACGCTGGTGGGCTGTGAAGATATGGCAAGTGGGCCCCCAAATAATTGTAGTAATTAAAGCACACTACGTTAGTTCCATTGACCCAAGCCGGGAACACAATCGATTGATTGATCTTTTTTTCTTTTTTTAATTATTGATTGAATACTTAATGACTAAAAAGTCAGAAATGTAAGCAGCACGTGGTACAGTAAGACATTGAGGGCCCTATCTTGCGCCGCCTTACCCCTTACCCCGCCATTTTTTTACTATTTTGAAAAACATTTGAAAATAGTTGAAATAGCCGATCCACAAACTCACGTGTCAATGTAGAAAAGGAAAACACGAAAAAGTCCTGGGGTCTTGTTTCCATTGAGGTCCTATGTTTTCAATTCATCCACATACTGTAGCATAACAAATGAACACAATGATACATGTCATCAACAAAATACAAAACACTACAAAGGAGAAAAAGGAAAACTTTTAATGATCAGGTCTCCTGATCATTAAAACAATAAACATGCTGTGAAAATGCACGCGGCCCACCCATCTGACCCCTTAAGCGGTCAGAAGGGTGGGCCGTGAACACTTTAAAGACTCTCCAGTGGGCCCTGATTTCAGAAAAGGTTGGGAACCACTGCTATCATTTAGTCTGTGATCACATTGTGGTGTTTAATGTGTTTTATCCTCAGGCAGCATTACATGGACCTTTAATTAAATTCAGTATGCGAGAATCCACTGGTAATGTGAATCACACAAGCCTAATATATCGTCGCTGTCGAGCAGAAACCTCTTACCTCCATATTTCATCGTTTTATGTTTTTTGTTTTCACCCATGAATCAATGCCCTATTCTATACTTTGCTGTATGGCAGTGTTTTTAAAATAGTTCTGAAAATAGCCAGTCTACAAGCTCACAACACTTGAAGCTTGTAGATCGGCTATTTCTTTTTACACTTGTGTGAACATTTTACATTTATTTGATCACCTATAATAAGATGCCAAAATTAGGGATGCCAGGTTGAATGTGGTTGAGCCTGTCTGTGGGTTTTATAAATATTTAACCAATTAAAAGTATTTACAGGAGCTTAGTAGACTTGGTAACCTGGCTGTAGAAAGTAACACCACAGTAAAGAACCTGGGGGTGATTATCGATTCTGAATTGAATTTCAATACACACATTAATCATGTCACCAAGATTGCTTTCTTTCATCTTAGAAATATTGCGCGAATTAGAGTCTATCTGTCGTTAGACGATGCAAAAACGCTGATCCACGCTTTTGTTTTCTCTCGGCTTGATTACTGCAACGCACTCTACTCTGGCCTGCCAAAGAAAACAACTGACAGATTACAACTTGTTCAAAATGCGGCAGCCAGAATTTTAACTAAAACCAGGATGAGAGAACATATCACTCCAGTTCTTGCTTCACTACACTGGCTCCCGGTTGTTTTTAGGATTGATTTTAAAATTATTTTAATAGTTTATAAAGCTCTAAATGGTCTGGCACCTTCCTACCTCTCTGACTGCCTAGAGAGATATGTTCCAAACCGGGCCCTCAGGTCTTCAAGTGCTGACCTGCTCGAGGTGCCTATAATGACATATAAAAAATACGGTGAAGCAGCATTCTGCTTTTACGGACCGACAGTGTGGAATAAACTCCCATTACACTTAAGACAGGCAGCCTCTGTCGATATCTTTAAAGCACAGCTCAAGACCTATTACTTCACTCTTGCTTTTAGCTGATTCTTTGGTTGATTTTTAATTCCTCACTGTATTCCCTATTTTAATGTTGTTTTATGCCTTTGCTTTTGCCTTTGCTTTTATTTTATTTTATTTTATTTTTGTTTGCTTTATTGTTAAATTGGTTCTAACTGTAATTGTATTCTTGCTCTGTAAAGCACTTTGAGCTGCATTTCATGTCATGAAAGGTGCTATACAAATAAAGTTTATTATTATTATTATTAAATAATAACTATACATTCAATCCTGCTACATTGAAGAGTAAAGGTTTTGTGAAGATATAATAATTATGTAATAAATTAGTCATTATTAGGTTCATGGTTGAAGGTTCAAGGTGCTCTTTATTGTTACATCTTGTGTACAGTTACATAAGAGTAAAACATATTTTTGTTTGGCTTCTTCAGACATCGCAGCAGCATAGGTAATAATTATATAATAACTATGATTGAAACACTTATAATTCTGTCTCTTGTTGTTGCTGTTGTTGGCCAGGCGGAGGCGCTGCAGCGAGAGGTTTGTCGGAGGAACAGCTACTGGCAGCAGCAGAGACAGAAAGAGGAAGAGATGCTTGGTGATCTGGACTCCTCTCTGATGCACTGTGTCTGTACAGTCACTACTAACTCTGACCAGGTTAGTATCACTGTGTCTGTACAGTCACTACTAACTCTGACCAGGTTAGTATCACTGTGTCTGTACAGTCACTACTAACTCTGACTAGGTTAGTATCACTGTGTCTGTACAGTCACTACTAACTCTGACCAGGTTATCACTCACTGTGTCTGTACAGTCACTACTAACTCTGACCAGGTTATCACTCACTGTGTCTGTACAGTCACTGCTAACTCTGACCAGGTTAGTATCACTGTGTCTGTACAGTCACTACTAACTCTGACCAGGTTAGTATCACTGTGTCTGTGCAGTCACTACTAATTCTGACCAGGTTAATATCATTGTGTCTGTGCAGTCACTACTAACTCTGACCAGGTTAGTATCACTGTGTCTGTACAGTCACTACTAACTCTGACCAGGTTAGTATCACTGTGTCTGTACAGTCACTACTAACTCTGACCAGGTTAGTATCACTGTGTCTGTACAGTCACTACTAACTCTGACCAGGTTAGTATAACTAATCCTCTACTGATGCACTGTGTCTGCTCAGTCAAGTCTCAAACTAACATACTAACTCTGACCAGGTTAGTATCACTGTATCTGTACAATATAGGGTTGCCAACCGTCCCTTGAAATAAGGAATCGTCACTTATTTGGAGACTAAAAGACGGGTCCCTTCATGAACTGGTAATAAGGGACACACTTTGTTCCTTAACTTTTCCATCAGCGGATTGAACCCTGGTCTCCCGCATTAAGGACCAAATTGCTATCCCTCATCCAAGAGGCAGTCCTCGCTCGGCCAGGCAGGGGAGAGATATTGGACTTGTATGAGCTTCAGGCAGTACTACTTGTCAACCAGTAGGTGTCCTACGTCCTGAGTAGGGAGACCACCTCTAACCACTGCAGATATCGCTGCTCTCGGGCAGAAACCTCTTATCTCCATATTCTAACTTTTTGTGTGTTTTAGTAAATTAACGGCTTACTAGATCATACCACAGCGCCACACAAATGCATCAAAAGTAGCAGTTCTACAAGCTCGAAACGCGGCTCGAAACGCGGCTCGAAACGCGGCTCGAAACGCGGCGCGAAGCGACACGTTTTGAGCTTCTGAATCTTCTACTTTTGATGTACCCGACAGAGACAGTATACTATATCGTATTAACACACTGTACAATACAGATTGTTTGAAATAACATGTTATTCATTAAAACAAGCTCAATTGCAGCTTAATTATTTTATTAGGAATGTAAAAGCAAAACAACAGTGTCACGACTCAAAATCCCAGAGGATAGCACTTGTGGGCTTTACTGAAGAAAATCATTTATTATATTTTATTCATAAACTTATTTCCAAAGTAGTCCTTGATGGAGACAAGGACCAAAGACCAGGCCCAGAGGAGAAATAAACAATACGTGGAAATAAATAAACTAAATAAATAAACTCTCCGAAGGAAAGAAACCAATTACAAACCTAGTGGTCCCCCTTGCAACCCCCCACGTCCATTTCCCTTAAAAATGGAACCATCAACATTTCCCCCAAAGCCTTCTAACGTTTGTTTTGACTGTTTCCTTTGTTTGTCTCTGTTTGATGTGCGGAGGCAGGTTGTTCCATAAGGACATCCCAGTAATAACCACAGCTTCACTGAGTATTCACTTAAAAACACGTCTGTGGTCTCCAAAAATAATAAAAACTCCTTTTGGTTCCTCGCTGAAAATATTCTGTTCAAAAAGTTTGATCTACAGTAATCTGAACTATACGGAAGTTTCAGAGAGCCTGCCACTGGACATCAGTGGATTGTCCATGCATTGTCATGGACAAAGGCGGGGATTTGCCAAGTGTGAAATGGTACCAGGTGCAAAATGGCCTAATTTCACACCTGCGACACGTTTGTAAGCTTGTCTATCCGCTATTTTCAGCAAAAGCTTTCCCCACAATACGGACGCTGTTAAGTGGATATAACGTGGATATAACGTTCTCCTACCAATTAACACGAGGAACACTGCGTGCCATAATGGCAGCTCTTGTGGTGCAATCATGTTGGCAGCATGTCATGTGGATCAGTAGCTGACTGTGCGCCACACCTGTGTTGTGTGTGATAAGTGAGCATGTAGCACACAACAGTTCCCAACCTTTTCTGGTTCATGGGCCCAATTGAAAATCTTGAAAGCGTTTGCGGGCCCACCCATCTGTCCACTTAACCCACCTGTCCACTTAACCCATCTGGCCAGCTGAACGAGTGGCTGCCATGTTAAGTGATCAGATGGATGAGCTGCGTGTATTTTCAGAGCATGTTTATTTTAAAGATCGCTGCAATGAGAAAGTGCGGTCTAGCCAACACCAACTCGGGACTCCTGAATCACTGCCCTCCACACTCTCCTATCTAGCTAGCAGGGTCTTGAGCTCTACAGTGTTGTTAGCTAAGCTGTCGTGCCTCAGTGCATCTACGTAGGTGGTGCGCTTCTCGCCTTTCCTGGCTTTGCCCTGGGTTGGCTCCCACAGTGTCAGTTTGCTTGTCACTATAGTTCCGGGTGCCTGACGCAGTGCCCTGCCAGAATCAATCAATCAATCAATCGATTATGTTCCGGCTTGGATCAATGGAACCAAAAAAATAGCAGATCTACAAGCTCATAGTTATGAGCTTGTAGATCTGCTATTTTTTTTTATCGTGAAAATGTGTTTAAAGCGAACATTTGTAACTCAAATCTTTGCTTTTGGGGGTCCCTGGAACAAAATATTTTACAAAATACATTTGCACGAACATACTTTTTTTTCTTCAAAATAGCAGATCTACAAGCTCGTAGCGCGCTATGAGCTTCTATATCTGCTATTTTTGAATAGCCAAAGAAATCTAAAATGACACAGATGCTTTCCCTGGTCTTAATGGGTTTTAAGTTCTTATTTATTTGGTATCACTGATGTAGCGTATACAACTCAGTGTGTGTTTACGTGTTGCTACAGGTGCAGTGGTCAGAAGCAGCCAGGCAGCTGAGAGAGTCGGTGGAGGAGCAGCAGTACTCAGCCCAGTGTGAGGCCCAGAGGAGAGCTGCACAGCGCTCACATCTGGCCCTGCTGCTGCCTCCGCATGTCCTGCACATCCTCTCACAGGGTAGGAACCCATGAACAAAGGAAATGACAAATCATGACCTGAAGTATACGTCAGTACATGGATTAGGTTTGCACAACACCAGAGGGAGCTCCACTGATCTCATTCCCCCCAGATTCGGCACAAACATGGGGATACATTCATTCTACTATCATGTCACCAAAATGTGGAAATCATCAAAAAGTGCGACTCCCACCATAAAACCTGTCTGCAATTTGCAACTCGACTGTACCAAGTCTAGCTCGCCAAAAGAAATTAGGCCCCACTGTTTTTCTGTAATTATACTTTTACTGCTCCTATCGATAATCTCTTGTATAGTATTGTATGTCTCTATATGTCTGGATGAATTGAATATAACTGCACATCTGTACTTTTTGCAAACTGCAAACATTTAATTCAAAGCAATGGAACCCAAACTTTTTTATGACAGGTCCCGCTTTGACAATGGAACAAAATATGCCCTGTCTCCCCGTCTGCCATGCAGAAAGATTGACATGCTCACACACATGATGACCTACTCCTGCCATTAGACTTTTAATAGCCTAAACAAGGCTATTAAAATTTTAATAACAATTGTTGATAACAATTGTTATTGTTGATAACAATTGCATAGCTAGCAGCAGCCAATTTTTTTTATTTTTATCAATTACCCCCATTTCTCAATCTGAAGACTGAGAAAGCCTATAGAAACAGTCCACATTCACAAGGTGAATTATCTTACAATTTTTCAATTTACCGCAGCAGCAGTCATGACAAACGTGTTTCGGCTTTTTAATAAAGGCCTGAGTAGCCGAAATGCATCCGTTTGTCATGACTGCTCCTGCGGTAAATTACAAAATTCGAAGAAAGTTCACCTTGTGAGTGCGTACTGTTTAGACTGTTCACTTAGAGTCTACACCCGTCTGTCCTTCTCTTAATGAAAAGACAGTTGAGCAAACTCAGCTCGGGACTTCTGTCCCATAGGACTCACACTAAATAACCTCAGCTCACCTTGCAGTATCTTTGCACCCCACTAGGGGGGCCTGCCCCACAACACTGGTTTAAAGATGCAATACTATACAATTATAATTTCTTCTATGTTACTAGCCTAAATTAACCTGCAATCTTGCAGGAAACCTTAAAATGTAATGATTTTAAATAATTTCCAAAACGCAAGTGTCCCATATTCATGCGGTTGCCTGTTTTGAGAAATTCAGTCCGTGTCAGATTGGTGTGTTTACATGCAAGTCATCTAGGGTCCAACTGCATTCCCTTTGCTGCCAAGAGCTCTCTTTTCTAATGCGTGTGATTGCTTTGTTTCTTTTCATGTTGTTGGACTTTTTTGATGAAGGGTGTGTTTTTTTGGATATGGCAGAATGATCTGGGGCGCTGGGCGCTAACCACAGTGTTATATACCGTGACACTGACAGCCCTCTCTGGAGGTTGCATAGTGGCTAAACACAAACAAGTCAGTCACGGACACATTTTTGGGGAAAATAGGCTACCTCAGGCATATCGTGTTGAGGAAATTATTTCTAACATTACTTTTTGCTCTTTAGTTTAGACCCTTATTACCGGTGGTCCAAGGACTTTTCTAAGGAAATGTTTTATTTCTAATTAAGTCAATTTAACCTGGACAGAGTGCAGGAGTTCTCTCTTTTCTTGCCTATGCATATTTCATACCTACACAACAGACCTGTCAACAAGTAACTGAATGTGTGCATGCATGAGCCTTTACAGTAAAACAAAAATGTCTTGCAGATATTTCAAGGTTATATCATGCTAGCAACACAGTAGAAATATTAGTTTTAGCCCTGTCGGTCAGTTGGTCCGTCTCAAGCAAAATATCGTCTTTCGGGGGGAAACCTCAGAAAAACTTCGCTGGATTCAAATTCAAAAATAGCAAAAGTAACAGATCGACAAGCTCTAAACGCGTCTCGTGCTGCGTTTCGAGCTTGCAGATCTGCTACTTTTGATGCTTTTGTGTGACTCTGTAGTGATGATGAAGTTGGACATTAATTTACGAAAATATGGAGATAAGAGGTTTCTGCCCGACAGCAACGCAAATCCCAAAAAATAAATAAATACAAATACAGGCTGGAATGCTATGGGATTCTTCTTCATGCTTCATGCACCTTCATGCTTCCCAGAGGATTAACCCTACTGATTTTGGTGACCCAGTGGTCTCCTCTAATGCGTGCGTGCATGCGTGCGTGCGTGCGTGCATGCGTTATTAGAATTTGAGAAACACAACAGACATTGTGAGGACAATTTCCCTGATCCTCTCAAGGGAAAGTGTTGTTTTATGGTTGAAAAAATAAATAATAATAGAGTTTTAGGCTTTCAATCAGGAAAAGATAAATTGAATTAATGAAAATGTTTCTTAAGGTAATCAAATCAAATGTAGTCCGGCCAAAACCTCATCCACTTGAATGGAGTGTATAAATGCTTCAAGCAACATCTGCTGGGCCACTAATGGGAACTGCAGGGAATTTTGGTCTTCTGCGTGAGCTTGGATTTCAACAGCTCTCCCTTGCCGCCCGGTGTGTACAGGTGATGAAGAGGAGTGGGAGCAGCAGTGTGTCTGGCATGCGGAGCTGGGGTCCGCTCTGGACAGGGTGGATGTGTGCATGGATCAGCTGCAACAAGACCAGGAGAAATGGAGTCTGCAGGGAGGACAACAGACCGCTCTGCTCCACGCTGTGGTCAGATGATTCTACACCAGAGCATCTCAAAACATTTTCATGTATCTGAATGGTAGAGCAGTGGTTCTCAAACCTTTTCAAGACAAGGACCCCCAAAATGTATTTGGCCACGGACCCCCATTTGGAAAGGGTTTGCCATTAACCACTTTAACCGTATTTTATACTTTGGCTATACAAACATTTTATTTGAATTGAAGTGAACATTTTTTACTCAAATCTTTGCTTCTGGAGGTCCCAGCTGGCACAAAATATTTTTGAGATGGGGGTCTGCAGCCAAATACATTTAATTTCAGGGGGGTCCTTGAAGTTTGAGAACCACTGCTTTAAAGACTTAAGTGTAACTTATCCATACGACTGCGTCTCTCGCTGAAAATAACAGATGTTCAAGTAAACGATTTAGTTTTGGCTTTGTTGTGCGACCCCTGTATACATTGTAGCCTACTCATCGTCTCTGTCGGGTGGAAACCTCATATGTCCAAAACTGTTACTTTTCATTCAAATAAAAAAATAGCAAAAGCAGCAGATCTACAAGCTCAAAGCGTGTCGCTTTGAGCCACTTTTCGAGCTTGCAGATCTGCTACATTTGATGCTTTTGTGTGACGCTGTAGTGAGATCAAGTAGGGCATTAATTTGGAAAAAAACACAAAAAGTTAGAATATGGAGATAGGAGGTTTCTGCCCGACAACAACAATATACTCATGCATGAGGCTCTGTACTGTATGTGTCCATATGACATGAAGGACAGGGAGCTGAGACAGAAGGAGCTGTGGAAGCTGTGCTGTTCCATCCAGGCAGAGCTGGACAAGGCCCTGGCTGCCCTGCACTTCACCAGACATCTGTCCCAGCTCCGCGCAAACACAGCTCAGGTCGGCAAAAACTAATAAATACAGTACCAGTGGCCGGAAAAGTACTAACATTTGGATAGTAAAAGTATCACTACCGCAATGTAGAAATACTCTGTTACAAGTAAAAGGCCACGTGTCGCGATGTAGATGGGCTATTTACAAATAGCCTTTGTATAAAATAGGGCTAAAGTGGTTAATGTATGTTTTATAATATTATAATTTTTATCTGCAAAGTAAAGTAGTAACTAAAGTTTTCAAATCATTGTAGTGGAGTAAAAGTACAATCTTTTCCTCAGAGATGTAGTGGAGTAGAAGTAAAAATATTGAAAATTGGAAATACTCCACTAAAGTAAAAATACCTCAACATTTTACCTAAGTACGGTACTTGAGTAAATGTACAGTACTTGGTTACTTTACACCACTGTACAGCACTACTGCACTGACAAGCCTTTTGGCCGTTTCCCTCCTCAAAGTGGCTGCCTCCAAGGCCATGTATAAGTGCAGCAGTGATGATTATCAACCTTTTTCATTTCAAGGACCGCCAGTTTGATGTGCATTAGTCCACAGACAGACCCCCATTTGCAAACACATTTTATCTCTGGGAGTCCAGTGATGTGTTCTACCAATATACGCTACATACGCTGTATTCTCAAACTGTAATTTTGAAAAAAATAGCACACCTCTGTAACCACAATAAATCATTATGTGACCGAGCGTAGATGTGCGCGTGGGAATAATTTTATGGTATACCGTCTGAAAAAACCTAGACTATACAGCACTGTCTGGGACCTCAAACTAACACTGTAAAATCAGAGAGAACTAGAAAGAGTGCTCCTCGGAGCACAAGTCTCCGCCAGGTCAGGTAGGTTATTATGGCCTCCTGGTGGCGCTATATTAGGCCAATGTGAAAAGGGTGCCATTTCTTCTTAGGCCTTTCACAGCAATCGGACACTGCATTCATGATTTGAGGCATTTTGTTCCAAAAATGTGGTTTGCTAAATTAGACCTGCTGGTGGCGCTATAACAGGCCAATGTGAAAAGGGTGACATTTTATCCCTGGCCTAGTGGGAATGTGAGTGCAAAATTCGCACACTGCGTTCATGATTTGAGGAATTTTGTTCAAAACGGACCTATCCTGCAAACTTTGGAAGCCAATGTTAGCCAAGTAGGATGGAATATGAAATATCGGACACATCCGTCTTGATCACCTGACTATACACTATAGAGATACTGTGTACCGATTTACGTGATTTTTTGAGCAAAAGAGCAAAAAAAATGTTTTACAAAAGTCAGCCTCCTGGTGGCGCTCTAAAAGGCATATATGAAAAATGCAGGGCAAAGGTTTTTCCTTGGTCTCTAGGGAGTGTGCGTGCAAAGTTTCACGCAGATCAGTGCTGTTATAAGGAAAAACGTGAATCAGCCTGTTATAGCGCCACCATGAGGCTGATTTGAAAGTTTTCAATTGGCATTTCTTCCTGGGCCAAGTGGGAATCAAAATTCCTTGGAAATCGCATGCTGTGTTCGTGATTTGAGGCATTTTGTTCAAAACAAACCAATCCTGCAAACTTTGGAAGCCAATCTTAGCCAATCAGGATGGAATATGGAAAATGGGACAGATCCGTGTTGATCACATGACTATAGAGATACTGTCTACCGATTTGCGTGTTTTTTGGATAAAATCTGTAGGAGTAATATCAAAAAATATGTTTTGCAAAAGTCGGCCTCATGGTGGCGCTATGACAGGCTGATCTGAAAAATGTGGGGCAGAGGTTCTGCTGTGGCATCCAGGGACTGTGTGTGCACAGTTTCACAGCGTCCGGGCCAACGGTGGCTGAGATTAGCTGGTCGCAGACAGAAGGACGGACGGACGGACAGACAGACGGACACACGGACGGACGAACAGGGGGCAAAACATAGGCTGCTCTCTCGCCATGCCTTTTGGCCTGGCGGAGACAATAATACCATGGGCACTTTAGGACAGACTACAGAAATAAAATACTCAGTTAGTCACCCCTGCAAAGTAATAAATACGTGCAGACCAGTTGAGTGCTCAAGTATATATTATTTGGGTAGTCTCTCCTGAAGTACCCAGGTAGGTATTATTACAGTATTTTATTTGGGTAGTCTCTCCTGAAGTGCCCAGGTATTATTACAGTATTTCATTTGGGTAGTCTCTCCTGAAGTAGGCCTACCCAGGTATTATTACAGTATTTCATTTGGGTAGTCTCTCCTGAAGTAGGCCTACCCAGGTATTATTACAGTATTTCATTTGGGTAGTCTCTCCTGAAGTGCAGGTATTATTATTCTTTCTGATTCAAGTTGTCCCTGTTGAGCACCGACAAGCCCTTCTACCTTCAACTGGCTGAATCGCGTCAGACTTCTCTTTGTGCCTACAGTATACACTGTAAAATCATCAGTGTTAATATCTGCATCATTTTAGATTTTCGTGTTGTTTATTCTTCATGCCCTCTGTTAAAACTTTTTGTTGCGCACTGAAAATAGCCGATCTATGGGCTACTTGCGGCATTCGACACCGGAGGGGGGTGCAACGGAGTACAGTTGATCGTGTTGAATCCAGTGGTGTAAAGTAACTAAGTACATGCACTCAAGTAACTGTACTTAAGAAAACATTTGAGGTATTTTTTACTTTCTTCAGTATTTACAATTTTCAATAGTTTAAGTATTGTACTCTTACTCCACTAAATTAGTTTTAGTTAGATTTTGATTATTACAAAACACAATAACAACTTCAGCCCTATATATATTTTGGGCCATTTAAAAATAGCAGACCTTCAGTAATAACCTTCAATAGCTGATTTTTAATACATTTTGAACTTGTTGAAATGGGACATTCTGCACAATGAGTACTTTTGGTACTTTAAGTATATTTTGATGCCAATACTTTTGTACATTTACTCAAGTCAATTTGTTTATAAATTGCAGTATTGATACTTTTACTTAAGTAGAAACATTTATTTTTCCACCACTGGTTGAATCACATGCAGTCTGTCTCTTTGCTGTCTTTATAGGCAGTACTGTCCGGTAACTTCTGGTACCGGGACTATGGCCTGTGTCTGCACCTGGGACCCAGACCTGGTGTGAACGCAGTGGGTCTGGTCCAACAAAAGGCCCTGCCTCTACTGGAGAGACTGAGCCAGCTGCTGGAAGACAGACATCCAGCCAGCCTGAGTCCCAGTGCCTGCCACCAGCATCTGTCTGGTACCACTGCACCACATAACACTGACGGTTGGTCTACATACTAATGTCTACAAGCACTGAGTTGTGCAATTTTTTTTTTGCACCTGAGAAACTTTAACCCATTCAATTCGGGAACGCATCTGTGTCATTTTAGATGTCTTTGGGCAAAAAAACTTTTTCAAATCTTTGAATATATTTCTATCAACATTTTTTAACAGAAATCTTTGCTTCTGGGGATTCTACAATTCCTAACAGTTTAAAAAAAATAATGTTTTTACTTATGTTGCTATATCAGTGGTTCTCAAACTTTTGTCAAGGACCCCCAAAATGATATATGTATTTGTCCGCGGACCCCCATCTCAAAATATTCTTTAATTTTTGATGATAAAAAAAATAAATAGCTCCAAGCTTATAGTGCAGCACTCTGTGCCGCGCTATGAGCTTGTAAATCTGCTATTTTTGAATAGCCAAAGAACTCTTAAAAGGACACAGAGGCGTTCCCCGTCTTAATGGGTTAAGCTGTACTGAGCACAATTTCCTCCCTTGAAATTGAAAACGGTCGCTGTCGGTTTTGTGTATCACGCATTGTCTTATTGCCTAATAGGCCTATATATCGTCTCTGTCAGGTGGAAACCTCATACGTCCAAAACTGTTACTTTTCAAGATTCAAATTCAAAAATAAAAAGTACTAGATCTGCTACTTTATATTCTTGTGTGTGACGCTGCTGTGTGATCAAGTATAGGGCATAAATGTACGTACGACAAAACTAAAAAGTTACAATATGGAGATAAGCGGTTTCTGCCCGACAGCATCGATATGTTTTACTCACACTTGTTATAATGCTTGGGTATAATCTCTGCAATGTGTTTCCTTGCAGGTTTGTCAGTCAAACAGATATATGGCTTAGAGACATGTTCCAGAGTGTGGACAGCGTCCATGCCTGTGGTGAAAGGTACGAACCTTCAACCGCTTAAACCCCATACGTTGTGGAGTGGAGTCCCTAAGGGCTCTAAACCTGTGTCTTTACATTTTTCTTTCTACATTTAATATCTTCACTGAAAATAGCCGATCGACAAGCTATTTTCTGTGAACGTTTTCCCAGAATACGGATGCTAGGGTTTAAGTGGTTAATCGTTTTTATAAAACTTTGTTGTATGATGATGGTGTCAGGTGGCAAGAATAGCAGATCAACAAGATCACACAAGCTTGTTAGCTTGTAGATAGGCAAAGATTAATTTTTTAAACCTTTTAAAAAGGTGAAAGTTTTTGAAAATCTTAGCATTTTTGTTAATTCATTTCATGTGAAAGTAGAGGATCAGAGCTAGAAATTGAGATATCACTTGCATAGACAGATTGACCCAACAGTTTTGGAAGTAGAGATTATAGAATTATGTGAATCTGAAAACCGCAATGTGTAGTAAAGTCATCAAAGTTTTGACAAGCATTTCAAAAATGTTCTCAAGTCAAAATACATCTTTGGAAAAAAAATTCAAGCTTTGAATAATATAGTTAATACTCTACCCAACAAATGAATTGTGAGTTTACTCTACCTATATTTAACTTAAAGTAATACAATGCAGGTCCACAAATAGCAGCCTCTGCTGGTCATTACCGTCACTGCAGGTTGTTCGTTTATTCCTGCGTTACCCAGAATTCCATTTGTTTTCACCGGAAGACGGAAGCGTTTCAAAAAGCGTTCTTTTAATTGTTTTATACTATCTGTGGATCGTTTCTCTTAGCCAGTGGAGCTTTAGTTACCGTGAGCTGTGTTTTCTTTTTCTGTTGTTTTTCGATCTTCAAATCCTACAATCTTTTAAAAACAGCGTGAGATTCCTTTTTGTTATTAGTGCGGTACTTCCTGGCCAAACAGGAAACCGGTGCGGTAGTTCCTGGCCAAACAGGAAACCGGTGCATTTCCGTTTCCGTTTTCCGGCCGGATGACGTCATTTTCGTGGGAATGACTACCCTAGCCACCGTTTCAATAGAAAATATGCTTTCGGGGGTGAAATTCATGGAGTGGGTGTTGTGAAACATTTGCCACTCACAAAAGATATACAATTTAACTTTAGTTTTGTTGAAGAAGTTACCTAGTATTACTTTAAGTCCTACAAATGCCTTAAATTTCATTTAAGGCATTTGAAAGACTTATCTACAAGTAAGTAAGTAACTAGTAAGTAACTAGGATACCAGGTAAAAAAAACTAACAGATGGGACACAAACAGCCTGAGGTTAGGTTGATTGTGGTGCTAATGAATGGACGTAGATCTATGGTCTGGATTGGAAGATTGAGTCTCAAGACTCAACAGAACTCAATGTTCTCAAACTCGAACACCAAATCTCAGAAAGTGTGGATAACTTGCCGAAGACTTTACTTAACAAACACAAACAATACTCAACATTAAAACTAAACTAGAAGCAACAAAATACAGCAACAAAGACTCTTATGACACACTCAATAATACCTAAAACCTCTGACAAACATGAGAACCTATTCTTTGAGACACACATAGGCCTACGGATATTTCAGGGCGTGGCACGGCATTCACCATTACATTACGTTACATTTCATGGTTTTATTTCGTCATAGCGCAACATATGGTGAAGTATTGTGGTGCAGGTCATTGCAACAACCACCGATCTTGTGTGGGCCGCCAAATATTCTAAACTTTCCTCTATTCTGCCAATAATCATATTCTTTGAGACACACATCCAAGTTTTTGCCGGGTCAAACAAGGGAATTACGTGACGTTGATCCCCTTCCCCAATTCGCTCATACTACAGGTGGAATAACACCAAACTGTGAGCCACCAAATGAAGAAACGCAAAGAGAGAGGCTTTATAGCAGTTAAGTGTCCTAGCACAGTAGTTCTCAAAGTGGGGTCCAGGCAGGGCCCTCAGGTTTCCTTGAGGGAGTTCCAAATTGATCCTTACAGGTCAGTAATTCTCAGAGTTATTGGTAGGTTTGTAGCCAATAAGTTTGAGATCCACAACCACTGCTTTATAGTCTCTATAGCACTCATTAGCCAGACTCGACTCAGGTGTACCTCTCAGGTGAGTCAACTCCGGCTAATCAGGCAATGGGCATTAGGAGAGGGGAAATGGCAGAGGCAGAGGCAGTGCCTTTGCCATGGTAGATTTGAATGTTTTAGTTTAGAACACATCTTCCTGATAACTCAACCGAAAACGAAAAGTGCTGAAATATACAGCACAAGTCCACAGCACAAGTCCACAGCTATACGGTATTATGGAAATGTATGCAATATGCATACAAATACATGTATGTTAAGCATGATGTAATATGATTCCACTCATATTTTACAGATAGATGCAATTGCAAGCGGAAGTAAGACACACGCAAGTTTACACATAATTATGCACGCATGCAATAATTATAACCTCATGTTCCTTCATTAGTCTTAAAACACTTACAGTTGCATTCCCTGTTGTTTTAGAACAAGACATTGTAATTAACTGTAACAGAGGGGTTCTTGCATTCAATCATCTCTGGCCAGAAGCCCAGAGTTCATTGCATTTCATACTTCGGGCTCAGAAATTGCAGCTTTGTTTTCTGCTTGAGTTGTGCCACGCCTCACTGGATGTCTTGAAATAAGTTTTGCCGTGTAACAAAGTACGTAGCAGGCTGGTGGATAACATGGGTATAACAGGAGGTTCCAGTAGCTAAGATGTCCAACCTGATCCCGTCTCTCTGACACTCTGCACTGCTATCTTTGTTGTTGGGTGGAAACCTTGTATATGTCCAAAACTGTCTCTTTTTTTATTATCATTTAAAACAAAATTTTAAAATATTGAAGATAGCCAAGCTCACAATGCGTCACATCGTGCCACATCTTGTCGCGTGGCGTAGATCTAAAATGTTTTACTATTTTTTACTACTTTTGTGTGACACTCTTGTATGATGAAGAAGTACAACAAAAACACTATGTAAAAAGTAGAAAAATGGAGATACGAGGTTTCTGCCTGACAGTAACCTACAGTACTACCGACTCCACCAGCACCTCTGTAGTGAAGGGCAACGTGACTGGTAACTACCACAATAACTGTAGAACACACCATCGCTGTCAGGTGGAAACCTTGTATGTCCAATGCGATTCACATAACGTCGGGTTACGTCGCTGTCGGGCAGAAACCTCTTATCTCTATTTTTCTTTTGCGTTTTTTTTCTCGTAAATTACATAATGCCCTACTTGATCATACTACAGCGTCACACAAAAGCATCAAAAGTAGCAGATCCACAAGCTCGAAACGCGGCGCGAAGCGACGCGTTTTGAGCTTTTGAGCTTCGCTATTTATTTTTTTTAATTCTGAAAAGTCACAGTTTTGGACATAATGAGGTTTCCACCCGACAGAGACGATAAGCTGATGTCCTGTGGCTGCATTTTCATGTTTGCACTCCATGAAATAGCACCTCCTTGGTGAGGCAGTACTGAGCTCAGGTGAGAGGGATGTTTTCCACCTCCGCCCACAGTATATATTGTCGCGTTTAAATCCCTCTCTAGACAGCAAGTATATCAGATGGGATTTTTACTCTTCAGCTAAGAGTGCAAATGAGTGTCTTTATTGAGAAAACTAAAATAGGGTAGAGAATACTGATCTAAATTATTTAGGGGGAAAAACATCGTGATTCACATTTTAATCAGAATTGTACCGCCCTAGTAACGAGTTTTGTGCAGATCGCTCAATAATAAGCATAGGGTGAGTAGGAATTTGAGTGTTTTTCATGAGCTCTCAAGCACCCACATTTTGTATTCATGGGGTTACAGTGGCAGATTTGTTCCTCATGAGGAGACATAATAATGTGTAATTAAGTGTCCTGCAGGCTATGGGTGAGACAGTGTTTATTTCATTTCATATTGATTTAAAAAGAAGTTCATGAAAAGTATTAAAACAGTGAAGTTCTTAAAAACGACTTAATGTGAAATGAAGTGAAGTTCAAGAAGTAGTTCACCCAAAAAATTACTTATTTTATATCAATTACACACCCTATGAAGCCTTGAATTCATGGATTTTTTTTTGTTTTTTCCGCCAGTCATCAAATTATTGGCTTAGGAATGCGACAAAAACAAAAAAAAATCTCCATGAATTCAAGGCTTACTGACTTTGTGCAATAGAAAAATACAAACAAGTGAAACAACATACATTGGCTTTTAGAATTCACAATTCACGTGCATTCATACATGTCTCCGTTTCACAAAATCAAAACATTACCGGTCCTTTTTTAGCTTGTAACGTCACACTGAATGAAACTGAATTTCACTTCCGGTTAACTATTTCACTATAAAACGTTTTGTCTTATTCCAAAATAAAACTCCAATAAATCCACAACAATACATGCAAAATATACAGTGAATAATAACAATAATGTTTCTCAAACATTATTAAACTGATAATGAACACAAATGAACACAATGCTGTTAAAATAAGGTGGGCATAATAAGCTTCGGCTTCAGCCCAAACCTTTTCGGCCAAAATTATCTTGTTGAAAATAGTTTGTATGTTCAACTGTTTGTTTTCCTAAACTATGACGAAACAAATAAACTAACTCACTAACTAACTAACTAAAATCCACGCAGCCCACCTATGCGACCACTTAACAAGGCAGCCCCTGTACATGTGTGTACACCCCCCCTAGATTTTGCCCAAATATGACATTTCTGCCCAAATACAGAGCTCGATACGGCTTCAGACGGGCCTGCAAGTGACTGCACAGTGAAGCCATGCTGTTACTGTATATCTTAATTCTAACCGAAAGGCAGTGGAGACCATATAAAAGTTCAGTTGAAATATAACTTCTCTACTGGTTTGATCATGTCTGGTAGTAAACTCTACAAAGGTTCGTGTTGTTTGTGCTGCAGGGATCTCCAGCCAGTCCTTACGGGAGACGGTCAAGGCTCCATGCCAGGACACCGCTCTTCCGGAGAGTTCACCTCCTACTCACAACTCTCAGAGAGACACCACCACCACCACCACATCCTCTGGCATACACTCTCAGGGTGAGAACAAAAACTCATGTCTAGTATAACTCACAGCATTCAGCATTCTTTAGCAGCCCTTTTTTTCTCCACATGAGAAACAGGCCCAAGTGTGTTCTCTATCTTGTGTTGATCGCCACTGTTTTCTCATCTGCTCGCCTGAACTGAACAGAGCTGAACTGTTCGACGACAGCGCAATTACTGTGAATGGGGAATGAATGGTGAATGGTACTTTTATCAGTGGGGAAAGAATCTACTAAGTATGTACTTGTGTACTGTACAATTTTGAGGTACTTTGACTTTGCTTGACTATTTCCATTTGTTGATACTACAACTCTACAACAAATGTTGGAAATTCAAGTTACAAGTTACTTATTATTATTATTTAGATGATTAATAATTAATCGATTTATGAATCAAAAATCTTCATCGCGTTGAGTTTGTAGAGCCTCTATTTTCAGATAAATCAAGTATAAAATAGGGCTTAATTGGTTAATATAACATGATATGATTCTGATATAGGCATTCTGGGTTGCTACTTTATATATTGTGATGCTAATACTTTTGTACTTTGACTTTAAGTAAGCAGTACTTTTACTTATAAATATAAATACTTTTACACTGCGGTATTGTTACTTTTACTCCGAAATCTGAGTGTCCTACTTCTTCCACCTCTTGAAAGTGCCTTTGTCCAAAGCACTTTACAATGTGCCTTACCCCATCCATTCACACACCAACGGCAGAGGAAACCATGCAAGGCACCAAACCTGCTAATTTGGCACAGTGTGGGGTTCAGTGTCTTGTCTCCAGGGCACTTCAACAGCCATTAGGGATCGAACCGTGAAGCATCCGAGTCCCAAGTGGCCCACTTTACCTCCTGAACCACTGCCACCCATACTGTGCTCATTGCACTGACTGTTACGCCCTGCGGGGTTTGAAAACATACTGCTGGAAAGGACTCTCCAGTGGTGGAAAGTCACTATAAGTACTAATGTACTCAAGTACTGTACTTAAATACAATTTTGAGGTTTATTTTTTACCTTACAGGGGTATTTCCATGTCCAATTCCAATACTTTTACTTCTACTCTACTATACCTCAGAGGCAAATATTGTACTTTTACTCCACTACAATTATTTGAAAACTTTAGTTACTAGTTACTTTTGTAGATGTTGAATATTATTACAAAACATACATTAACCACTTCAGCCCTTTATACTTAAGCTATTGAAAATAGAAGATCTACAAGCTTGTAGATCTGCTATTTTTAAAATATTTTCATACATTTGAACACTTGTGAATAGGGACATTCTACGTAATGAGTACTTTTACTTTTGGTACTTACGTATCTTTTGTTGCCAATACTTTTGTACTTTTCATGTCAATTGTGAATGCAGGACTTTTACTTGTAACAGAGTATTTCTATATTGTGGTATTGATACTTTTACTTCTTACACCACTGTTAGTCTCTCTCTCTCTCTGTCTCTTTCCTCTCTACACACAAACAAGCACACAGAACCCACGCACACTGACACCGACACCGACACACACACCGACACCGACACACACACACACCCATTCCCGCACATACTGATTGCCTCTGCATTGAATTGATTAAAAAGATATCAAAGTTTTTTGGTCGCAAAGGACCTTTTGTGAAGGTAACCCAAAAAAAAAAAAAAAAAAGCGCTGAAATATACAGCCCATAACTCCCAATTATCCACAGCTGTGTTGGAGGTGTGTCTACAACTGTGACTATCATCCTCGCCCACACACACACACACACAAACACACACACACACACACACACACACACACACACACACACACACACACACACACACACACACACACACACACACACACACACACACACACACACACACACACACACACACACACAGACACACACACAGCTTGTGACAGGGCTTAGGCAGTAGGCGTGTGACTAACTCAGGCGTGTGACAAACTCATAATGACATTTGATGACGCCGAGTCACTCAGTGTAATTGTGTGTTCTTTTCCTAGAGAGTCACATGAAAGAGTGTATCCAGCCTACACACATCTGTGTGCCCACAATATCAGGTAAACATCTACCTCGCATCGCTGGTTCTCAAAGTAGTGGGGTCCGGGGACCATTAGGGGTCCATGAGGGGGTCACCAGCTAAATGATAGATAGTTAGGAACCAAATAATGGACCCTCGCGGGTCTGTATCTCAGAGGATGTTAGAAATGTAAATCAGGGTTACAGAGATAAGACATCATATCAAATGGGGGTCCATGACCTAATGGCTAATGCATATCAAACTGGGGGTCCATGGAATTAAAAAGGTTGAGACTCAGCGTTGTAGACAACAACTTGAAGGAAGGATAACACATTATGTCGTGTCTAGTCAGGTCGTCAAACTTTATCTTCGGCGTGATAAATCTCACATGCAGTGAAGCTGTCGTTACAAAGTAGTGGTGGCTTAGGATGCAGGCCATAACTGTCTTGCTTCCAGTAAAATGTTACTGATTTACTTCTTGAATACAAATATGAAGTATGATCAAGAAGGACATTAATTTACGAAAAAACACAACAAGTTAGAATATGGAGATAAAAGGTTTTCTGCCCGACAGCAACGATATAGTGAGTATAGGTAGGGATTTTGGACACAGACAACATAATTATGAGACACTGCAACAGCAGTCCGATCACTTGGATCTTCATCTGAATCCGATGTTTTTTTCTCATGTGCTTGTGCATGTGATGATGGTCCCAGTGATGGAGGCGGTGTTATAATAGTCCATCACAAAAACAAATGTGCTTTTGGCAGCTTGAGGACATTATCTTTGCTGTTTTTCCAGTCAGACCAAGCTAAAGCTGCATTCCGTAACTTGCGTGTTGTCCTACCAGGGATTTTCTTTTTTTTACCACTGAGCCGTCCCCACAGGAGTGGTCCCCACAGGATCTAAATTCTCAATAGAAGAGCGATCAAATACAACCACCTCAGTTATGTTGTCTATGCAGTGGTTCCCAAACTTTCCTGTTTGCCTGGGACCAAAACTAGTGAAAATAGCAGATCTACAAGCTCACAACGCCTCGCTTCACCCCTCGTTGTGAGCTCTTCTATTTTCACTATTTCTTAAACATTTATTTCATTGTCTCCGCCAGGCCGAAAGGCATGGCGAGAGAGTATGTTTTACCCCCCGTCTGTCCGTCCGTCCGTCCGTCCGTGTGTGTGTCCGTGTGTGTGTGTCCGTGTGTGTGTGTGTCCGTCCTTGTCTGCGACCAGCTAATCTCCGCCACCGTTGGCCCGGTCGCTGTGAAACTGCACACACACACTCCCTGGATGTCCCAGCAGAACCTCTGCCCCACATTTTTCAGATCAGGCTGTCATAGCGCCACCATGAGGCCGACTTTTTGCAAAACAATTTTTTTTGGATATGACTCCTACAGATTTTCTCCAAAAAACACGCAAATCCGTACACAGTATCTCTATAGTCATGTGATCATCACGGATCTGTCCGATTTACCAGATTCCATCCTGATTGGCTAAGATTGGCTCCCAAAGTTTGCAGGATTGGATCATTTTGAACACAATGCCTCAAATCATGAACGAAGCATGCGATTTCCGTGACATTTTCCACGTAGATTCCCACTTGGGCCAGGAAGAAATGCCACTTGAAAACTTTCCTAACAGCCTCATGGTGGCGCTATAATAAGCCGATTCACGTTTTTCCTTATAACTGCACCGATCTGCGTGAAACTTTGCACGCACACTCCCCAGAGGCCAAGGAAAAACATCTGCCCTGCATTTTTCACATCTGCTTTTTATAGCGCCACCATGAGGCCGACTTTTGCAAAACACATTATTGGATATTACTCTACAGATTTTCTCCAAAAAACACGCAAATCGGTAGACAGTATCTCTATAGTCATGTGATCATCACGGATCTGTCCGATTTACCATATTCCATCCTGATTGGTTAAGATTGGCTTCCAAAGTTTGCAGGATTGGTTCATTTTGAACAAAATGCCTCAAATCATGAACGCAGCATCCGATTTCCGTGAAATCTTCCACAGAGATTCCCACTTGGCCCAGGAAGAAATGCCACCCTTTTCACATTGGCCTGTTATAGCGCCACCAGCAGGTCTAATTTAGCAAACCACATTTTTGGAACAAAATGCCTCAAATCATGAATGCAGTGTCCGATTGTCGTGCAAAGCCTAATAAGAAATGGCACCCTTTTCACATTGGCCTATTATAGCGCCACCAGGAGGCCACAATAATCTACCTGACCTGGCGGAGACCTGTGCTCCGAGGAGCACTTTTTCTAGTTTATTTATGAAAATGATGGAATACTGTGTTGTTTTGATTTTTTGTTAAAAAGACAATATTTGTTTTCAATTGATGAAAAGTTGTGACTTTTAAATCTTTAGAAATGACATACTGTATATATATATTTTAGTGTAGGAATAAAAGGGGAGTATTTGCTCGCCACCCATAAAAATTGGTCCACTACCCAAACATGGGTCCCTCCCGACCCAATATTTGGAAAACAGTGGTCTATATTGTATTAAGATCAGTCAAAATGACATTTTCATCACTAAAGAGGTTACATAGTGTAGCTTTAATACAATATAAACCTGTAATGATACGGCCAGCATACAAACAGTGTCTTCTCCACTACAGAAGACGAATGGGACAAATTGCTGGAGCTGTCACCTCTGTTCCAGCTGCTGAAGGGTGTGGAGCTACAGCTGAAGGGGCGAGCCCGGGAGGCGGGGCTGCTGAGAGGCGAACAGTCTGGTAGGAAACATGCAAATAAAGTTAGATTTTAGTTTTTTTTTCTTCGAAGTGCGAAGGAACAAAAGAGCAGTGGTCACACTTGGTAACATGCACGCGTGCAATTCATCACCTTTGCCTGTCTGTCATTGCGAACGCGGGAGGAGGCGCGGCGAAGCCGCGCCTCCGACCAAGTGGAGCTTACTATGTAACCCTGCTTGGGTTGTGTCTCTCTCTCTCTCTCTGTGTCTCTGTGTCTCTGTGTGCACTGCCTGTGTGCAGCTCCTCTGAGATAAGTAAATGTCCAATTTAGACGTACCATACATCAAATGAAAGGTCTTTGAAAACTGAACACACCTGTCAAGGTTGCGTTTAAGCCCGCCCCTTCCCCCGGAAGCCACGCCCCGGAGAAGGCTCCTAAAAACTCCCCATTGAAACCCCATGTTAAATGAAAAGTGCCCGAATCGCTCCCAAACTTTTTCTACCCCCCCTAAGGTCTACGAACAAATACTTCGGGCTCGGATTTTGGCTCCGCCCCCCGGAAGTGGGTGAAACAGGCACTTCAAACACTTTGTTGAATTGTTCAAAAACATTCCACGTTTTTTTTTGGGGAATTTGTATTTTTCTAAGATGCTCCTTTTAACGCAGATTTTTTTTTATTGGTTACTTTTTTTTAAATATTTTTTTTCATTCTTTTTTTTCTTTTTTTGCGTTCGCTTACCGCGTTCGCGCGTCTTACTTGTGATATTTTCAAAGTGATTGCTCGGTGGCTACATAACTGTTAATATTTCTACACAAATTAAGACAAAGGCAACTCTGAATGTTATGAATATAAAATATATTATATATATAAATAATGCTTTACAATGCATTTTTTCAGTCCTTAACATGTGTGTGTGCGTGTGTGTGTGTGTGTGTGTGTGTGTGTGTGTGTGTGTGTGTGTGTGTGTGTGTGTGTGTGTGTGTGTGTGTGTGTGCGCGCGCGTTTATTAGGATCCCCATTAGCTGATGCATAACAACAGCTGATCTTCCTGGGGTCCACAAATAACATTAAAACATGACATTCGACAATACATTACAGGACAATGATGTGTGTGTGCATGCATGCGTGCGTGCGTGCGTGCGTGGGACATACTGTTGTCAAGTGTGTATGTATTATGCAAACCTTTTTCCGATTGGAACCTGTTCTTGGCATTCCATAAAGGCTAGATCTATCTGTACTTGTTTGGACTGTGTTCTTGTTTCCAAAATCCTTGATGAAGTCCAGATGGCTTTAATTTCCGAGTGCGTATTGACAATATGCTGTGGTTCATTTAACTGCAAGCTTTCAATTCTGCAATGTCATTTAACCAGCTTTACGACCTGAAGACCACTCTGTCACAGTTATTGTCATAATTTATGAAGAATTCCGGGGAAATGGTGTACAATTGTAATGTATTTCAGAGTAGACCACCCAAAGTGCGACCAAGTCAAGACAGAGACCGAGAATATGTTTTTAATCCCAATCCACTCCTTGACCAAAATTGATCAATGGTTTGACACAATATTGTTTTTACCACTTACACCCTATGTACGTGTATGTATGTTATGGTAGGCCAATAGTTTTCCTATTATTATTACATGCAGTGTTCATGTTGATAATCACGTAGTTCACAACGTATCAAAGCTGCGGTAGCTATGTAGAAATTAGCAAAAACAATCCAAACAATCCAAGAGTCCTCTGGTCTGAGACAGTCAAGACTGAGTAAAGTTGCAAGTGAGAGCAAGGTGAGACCATGAAAATGTGGTCTTGAGACCGGATTAAAGACCACAACCAGTCTCGAGTACAGCCCTAATATCGTCTCTTGTCTCTCCCAAAACAGTTACTTTTCAGGATTCAAATTCAAAAGCATCAAAAGTAGCAGATCCACAAGCTCAAAACGTGTCGCTTCGCCCCGCATTTTGAGCTTGTGGATCTGCTACTTTTGATGCTTTCGTGTATCGCTGTAGTATGATCAAGTAGGGCGTTTAATCCGTTTATATATGAAAAAACACCAAAAGTTAAAATATGGAGATAAGAGGTTTCTGCCCGACAGCAACGATACAGAGTTGTAGTGTAGGTGTGGCACTGAGCTACAGGCGATACCAACCAAAAATAATGTGTTCTGTTCTGTCCTCCCTGTACAGTCCCTTGAGTACAGATTTTTTGGACAAAATGTAAACAAACACATACTTCTGTATGACCTCTTGCACACCTACACACCAAAATTGCCATCCGATGAGTGTCTGTGACACTTTTATTTTTTATTGGACCCAGTTCGATTCCTGTGTTGTTGTTTTTTTCCCCCCGTATTCATTAAAAGCTGATCGATGACCAATACAAATGGTATCAGACTCTGTGTGCAAGAGCCTTTAGCATATACGTTATGGCTTCATAGCTATTTTGGACACAGTGGTGTTAGAGTTTACTTGTCAAGTACTATACTGTGTGTGCCTGTGTTTTAGGGTCTTTGGCTATTAGTGTAATGGCCGTTTGGAGTCTGTGTCATCTGCCAATAGATTGTGTGTGTGTGTGTGTGTGTGTGTGTGTGTGTGTGTGTGTGTGTGTGTGTGTGTGTGTGTGTGTGTGTGTGTGTGTGTGTGTGTGTGTGTGTGTGTGTGTGTGTGTGTGTGTGTGTGTGTGTGTGCGTGCGCGTATCTTTTGTTTAGACAGGGGGAACGGTTTCATAGATGTCCTGGATGCTCAGTGGGAGTGTGAGGGGGAACTGATCCCGTTGGATCCGTCCGTCTTAAACCCCAGAGAATTCCTGGTCTATCAGCACGGACTCTTCCTAATGAACACACTGCACTCCCTCCAAATGGTCTGTCAAGCAAGCACGCACGCACACACGCACACACACACATACAACACTAAAACAGAAATGTGGTGTCCCCTGGGACCCAAACTTATAAAATGTACTTTAGGTGATTCATGTTTCAATCAATACGAAGGCACTGTAATCAAATATGATTTCCTGTGAGATCAGCGTTGCCATGTCTGCTTATTATAAGCGACTTTGGGCTTGTTTTTCTGTATAGTTGATTGTAAATATTGGTAGTTGCGGGTCGCGTGTTTTTGGGCTTGTTTCCAAAGTGTAGTTGCTTATTTGGGCTTGTTTCCTAATGTCGTTTATACCATTTTTTCTCAAACATTTTCATGTCAAGGACCCCCAAATTAATATGTAACTAGTCCATACCCGGGGATGTGTGCAGTCAACGTATTAACAGACTTTGGGTTATGTGCTGTGCTGTACAGCAATAGTCCCAAACCTTTTTGGCCCCAAGGACCCCTTCCAATATATTCAATACCATATTTATTACCAACCACCCACAATGTATGTCAAATTGTGTGTTAAATGTTGAATTAATGAAGAAACATTTATCCATTACTAACCAACAATGTATATAACATGGTACTTTATAGTTGCATAATGGATATTTTTGAACAATCATATTCTGACTTCTTCCAAGTTAAATTAACTGAATGAACAAGTTTGCTACGTTTCTTTTCAACAAGAGCTGTGTCTGTGTGGACTTTTCGTGCTTGAATTTCGGCGAATAATCAAATATTCGACTACTATTAGGTATTAAAAGTCGACTACCAAAAATCAGTATTCATGAATGCCCTAACACACATCCACCCACACACCCACACACCCACACACACACACGCACTCGCTCTTAAAACGCAGTGTGAGTGTACACGGCCCGTAAATGAAAGTCCTTTATAAGTTTGCAGCGTTCTCTGTCTAACAGTGGCCTTGCACATTCATCCTATAGCTTGGGGGTCTGTAACCATGGCGACGGTAGCTCCCATAGCCTGAATTCCGTTCCACAAAAACGCTAATAAATAGCTTACATTTTGGGAAAGTGAAAAACGGGCGTCGCTGTTTGGTGCATATGCTAATGATCAATGCCCGTGTGCAAATTAAGATCAGGAGAACCGGGCAGAACTAAGAGATTTATTTAGGATTTGCCCATCGATCCCCCATTCTAAAAACATTTTGTGCCAGGGGATCAAAATGTTTCACAGTTTTTCAAGATTTTCTTTTGAAAATAGCAGATCTACAAGCTCACAACGCGTTGTGAACTTATAGATCTGCTATATTCAAATAGCCAATGTATATGTTGAAAGTGCTCATGTGACCTAATAGTCTCTTCTTTTGAGCTTGTTTTCATAGACCTTGTTGCTTATTTCTCTCTCAAAATCTGACTCCTGTTTCCTATACAGGCGCCAGCGATATCACTTCACATCGCAGGTGGCCTCCCAGCCAACAACTACTTGAACAATGCCTTCCGAAACTCCTTCTTTTATCAGGTACGTTTTTGGAGCTCATCACTGTACCTTATTTTCACCAAGCATATTCTGTCATTCAGTAAAACAATGTAACCACCAGAAATATGAATGTAGTGATTTTGGATGGACCTCCCCACCACCCCAGTTAAGGTCCTTACACACCGGGGCGATTTTTTTCATGCAAATAATACGTTTTTTTTAAAAAAACCTTATAAAGTCAATGCAAGCTTACATGGAGCGAAAAAGCAAAAAAGCGTCTTGAGCCAGGGACCCCCAGAAGAGTTTTTTTTTTGTGTAAAAATTATTATTAATTAAATTAATTATTATTATTATTCAACATTATTCAAACACTTTCAAGATTTAAAAAAAATTCTAAAATAGCAGACGTACAAGCTCGCAGCACGGCGAGTGCCGCACTGTGAGCTTGTAGATCTGCTATTTTTTAATAGCCAACGCTAAAATCTGCCAACGCTTTAGATCTGTGTATAACTTTAGATTCTAAAGTGACACAGATGCTTTCCCGGTTTTAATGGGGTATGGCATTGGTTCTCAAGGACCCCCAATTAGCCATATAGCCTCTGGCTGCAGACCGCTATTGCTAAATGTTTTTTAAAAACCCAGAAAATAGTGAAAATAGCAGATCTACATGCTCATTGCTCACAATGCGTCACACTGCGTGTTGTGAGCTACTAGAGCTGTTATTTTCAGTTTGTTTTGAAAATGTTTGATACTTTTGAAAATAATGACATACCCAAAATAGGTAATGCCAACAGTCTTATGAATTTAAGTTGAATTTAAATTGTTGTCGATCAGCCCGTCTACTGTGTATTCACTGTTTATTCACTGTTTATTCATTGTGCATTCACTGTGCATTCACTGCGTATTCACTGTGTATTCACTGTGTATTCACTGCGAGTCCCCCACATGCTTGTTTAGTCTAGCTGTTGCAAGGATTGAACAAGTGATTTCATCATTGCAGTACTGGTTTTATTTTATTTAGTCATTTTTGACAGTTTGCACTGTTGTTCTGTCTTTGCTTTGGATGTTGATTGTTTTTGAGTGGACCACAATGTCAACACGCTTCGGCTTTTTGTGACTTGATCCACGTTGGTGTTTTTTGTCTTTAATTGACGCCAATACAACTTTTTTATTCTATTCTATTTTCTAGTTGCGCGAGAGTGTCGCACAAACAAAAATTGCCGATCTACAAAGCTCACTGAACTTGTCATGGGCATATTTGTCATGGGCTATATTCTGTGAGCGCCACAATGCACCACCGAACAGGCGTAAGTGTGTGTGTGTGTCAGTGAGAGCCGTCCTCTGATGTTGGGTTAATGGCTGGTGTGTTCCGCAGGAGGCGGAGGAGATGTTGTTTGTGCGTCGCCAGAGGCTCCAGTCAGTGGGAGGGTTCTCTCTGGTCCTCGTTCACTGCCTGTCCCATCTCACTCTGGGCGACATGAGGTCTGACTCCAACCCTGCCTTTCAGAGGGTTTTCTTCAAGGTATACACATGCAGCAAACACCCTCTCACATCATTTCAATCAATGATCAACACTTATATGTAGTATGACTTAACCCATTAACCACTTACACCCTGTATGGGTAACCGGAGTCCCTCAGGGCTCAATACTAGTGTATTTTCTGTTTTGATTGATTTGGCCTCGCGGACCCCCATCTCAAAAATGATTTTTTTCCAGGGACCCCCAGAAGCAAAGATTTGAGTTACAAATGTTCGCTTTAAAAATATATATATTCAAAGATTACTCGGTGCCGCACTATGAGCTTGTTTATCTGCTATTTTTGAATAGCCAAGAAATCTTAAAATGACACAGACAGTTCCCAGATTGAATGGCTTAATGGAAACGTAGGGAGACCATCTCCAACCACTGCAGATGTACTAGTTATATTGTACTGTTACATCTTTCTGTTTCATGGGTCTGTTTTTTAACATACTCTACCATACAGATTGGCTAAAATAACATTTTCTTCATGAAAATAATTTCCAGATTGCAGCCTTAATTTCCCTAGTTCCTCCTTAACCGATCTTGAGTTGGCGTAATGCACTTTTCTGTGAGGTGCTTCAGCCATTGATAACCATCTTGTTTGTTTGATAGCTTTTGCAGGCTTCCCTGGGAGAGTTATTTCAAGCCAGGCTGGCCGTGCTCTCCCCCGGGCAGGAGGCCAAACTCTGTGTTCTGCTGCCAGGACAAAGTGGACCTTCGCTGGACTCATACGGGACACAATCAGGCTCTCTCGACACATCTCTGCTGGACAGACTTCTCAGACCCAACAAGGCGCTCCTTTCCTATGAAGTAAGGGCTTTAACATATTGGGAGGATATGATAACACATTTTCTTTTGGCATGCATGTCCTTCTCTCTGTTTCTCTGAATCACATGTAAGTGATTCCCAAGCCAGTTGTCCTCCAAACCGTGAGGAGGGAGCACTTGTTCTTTTTGCTCACGCGACAACCTGTTCCGTTCATCATGGCTTGGCAACTCGGACGCGCAAGGCCATCTGTTGCTCAGACACTCGCTCGCCTTGCGGCCCTAACGGGTGCACTTCACAAGCCTCAAGGCCTCACTGTCTTGCCTTGTTTTCAGGTGATTAAAAAAATTCACCTCATGGTTCCCTAACCAGTGACAGCAGAGTCTCCCCAGTCTGTCACATACTGGTGTGGTGAGAAGCCAAATGCAGGGTGTTTTAATACAGAATAACAGAGACGACATCACAACCACAAACTAACATGACACAACACTAAACATCATGTGACACCAAACAGCAAAAATTATTAATTAAAAAAAAGGTATAGTCGCACCACCGGCGTCAGAAGTAGTGCAGACTTTAGCCCCATGCCGTGAGGCACCACCGAGTGAGGCGTTATAGCTAAGTGAGTGGCTTTGCCGAGCGGTGCGATGGCACGTTAGCCGTACAGTATATGGCAAATTCTGTATGGGAAAATAACGGAAGGAGGAGTTTGGCAAACACATGGGATATCACTGAATGGACATCGGGTTGACTCACATACAGTACATTCAGAGAGCTGTAAATGAGGCATAAAGGCTGCAGCATACTCCAAACGTCAAACTTATTTTGGCGTCAGCGGGTCATTAAGAACAAAATGTCGTCATTGGGGAGCAAACTGTCACCGTCGCAGACTTTGCTTGTCTTGTCATGGTGTTGCATTATCTATGATATGTCCATGTCCGTTATGGTTCTATGTTCATGTCTTCCCCAGTTGTTTCTCATGTGTAATCAGCCCTCATGTGTAGGCTATATTAGTCTTGTCCCTGACGCTGTCGCAGACTTTGCCTGTCTTTCCTAGGTGTTGCATTATCTATGTTATGTTCATGTTCGTTATGGTTCTACAGTATGTTAGAAAATGCAATTCATTATTCATGTCTTCCCCAGTTGTTTCTCATGTGTAATCAGCCCTCATGTGTAGGTTATATTAGTCTTGTTCCCCAGTCAGTGCTTGTCGGGTCATTGTTTGGTGTCACATCATGTTTAGTGTTGTATCTTCTTCGTTTGTGATTGTGACGTTTTCCCTGTTATTTGTAATAAATCACCCAATCTTGGGTTTTGAACTCTGCCTCCCTTGCTGTCCCGCATTTGGGTCCTCACCACACCACCAGATCGTGACAGAATGACTCGACCCGACTGGACCCAGCGGACACCACCCTGAATACGTTGGACACACAACTTGGCGAGCATGCACACACACACGCATGCGCGCACGCACACACGCACGCACGCACACACGCACGCACGCACGCACGCACGCACGCACGCACGCACGCACGCACGCACGCACGCACGCACGCACGCACGCACGCACGCAAATGAACATATACCGGAGAAAAAAAAAAAAAAATTGGATGTTCCTTTGCATTTTTGGTCGAAACTGCTGAGTTGAAGGAGCCAGCAGTTCATTCAGTTAAAGGAGCACTCCCAGCTGAGTGGGAGTGCTTCCTCTGTGCCGCCTTTTAAAAAATACTCCGGAGCGTGTGAAACGTTTGCCGTTTCACAATCGCTGTACAGCTGTTCTGAGCGTGTGTGTGTGTGTGTGTGTGTGTGTGTGTGTGTGTGTGTGTGTGTGTGTGTGTGTGTGTGTGTCTGTCTCTCCAGGATGTGGAGGGCGTACAGAAGAAGCACAGTGCGACGTACTTGTTCTCCAGTGTGGAGGGACTTCTGAGGGAGAAGAGCTCTGGAATCACACACACAAACGTCATGGAGTAAACCATTACCAACGTGGAACTCCCTTATTGTTGCTGTCGGGCAGCAAGGATATTGTTTGTGTTTTTTTACCTTAAATTAATGCCCTATTTGATGACACAACAGCGTCACACAAAAGCATCAAAAGTAGCAGACCCACAAGCTCAAAACACGAAGCGACGCGTTGGATCCTGAAAAGTTACAGTTTCGGACATATGAGGTTTCCACCCGATAGAGACGTTATTTCACATGAAGTCAAATCATTTTCTTCAGGTGAAAGTCCATTTGGTTACATGTGTACATGAGATGAATGAACACATCAGGATATTACAGTGTGGACAGAAAGACCTTAAGTCATTAGTTCTCGATTTAAGTAACGCATGGCCCACCTGGGTGTCAGCAAATGTAATAATCATATAGAATAGATAAAAGGGCATTTTTTCATGCTTTTTAAAAGGCTTGTTTAACCACTTAAACCCCAGCATCCGTATTGTGGGGAAAGCTTTTATAGACGCGTTGTGACGCGTTGTGAGCTTGTCGATCTGCTATTTTCAGTGAAAGCTTTCCCCACAGTAACAGAAAATACACTAGTATGGAGCCCTGAGGGACTCCAATCCAACCTATAGGGTTCAAGTGGTTAAGCAATCACGCTTTAGTTTTTTAACAAAGTTTGTCCATATAGATCATTTTGTGTTTCCAGTACAATGCAGTAGGCCCAAATATAGTCTGCTGGCGTTATTATTATTGTTATACAACCTAGCGCCTGTATGGACTCAGACGCCTCAAGAAGTTCGGCCTGAGTCCACAGATCATCAAGGCCTTCTACCGGGGGACGATTGAAAGCCTGTTGACAAGCAGCTTCACCAGCTGGTATGGGAGCTGTACAGACAGGGACCAGAAGTCCCTCAGAAGGGTGGTGTGCACAGCCGAGCGCATCACTGGTTGTCAGCTGCCCAGTCTGGAGGAGCTGTACACCCAGCGCTGCCTCAATAAGTCCCTGAGGATCATTAAGGACCCCACACATCCCCACAACAGACTATTCCATCTGCTGCCCTCTGGGAAGAGGTACCAGAGTATAAAGGCCAGCACAAGCAGATTGAAAGACAGTTTCCTCCCACAGGCTATTAGACTTATGCGTTGAACTTTCTGTGGTGTTACTTTGCTTTGTATGCTGATCTAATAGTCTTTTTTCTGTTTTTTATTTATTTATTTAAGCTTAGTATTGATATTTATGAAGTGTTTTTATTTCTGTGTTTTTGGAGCATACGTTTTTAACAGTGTGTACTTGTACATCCTTGTTACAATAAATCTCTTGAATCTTGAATCTTCAATTTATTTATATAAATATTGTTTTTGGTAAACAAAGTGCAAAACAATCTAATCAATCAATACATTTTCAGTGAAAGTAGAAAACTGGGCAAGCAACATTGTATATTATTTTTATTACTATTATTATTTATTTTATGAAATAAAACACCATTCTTGTTGATTGTGTAGCATTTATCTGTTGCAACAAAACATCATCCATCATCAATCCAGTCAAAAAAAGCCCACACCATGAAGGCGAGAAAGATGATAAAAATAATAATTTATTTATTTAATTAATGCATGCTCTAACGTGTGATTTCATGAGTTATGAGGGATTGGCTACAAGCTCTGAGCTTGTAGATCTGCTGTTTTCAGCTGAATAGATTTGGCGTAGAGGGAATACCTATAGTATAGAGCCCTGGGGGACTACGGTCAACAAGTATTTGTGTTTATGTGGTTCATTATGTATGTCAGTGGTTCCCAAACTGCCAAATTATTTTGGGGGGTCCCCAGATGATTAGCTTAATGTGCAACATTGTTTTCTCACTCAACAGTAAACAACCCAACATACTGTATAAGTGTATACAGGGTATCTGCACATTTCTAAAGTGACAATTGAATGACTTTTGAGACCTTTTTAATACCAAATTGGCCAAATTGTCAAATATTACGCAGGAAAGATGCAAACATGGTGTAAGTGGTACCAAGTGAACTAAATGTAATGCCTACAATTCTTGTCAGGGTGGAGGGTCCCCAGAATAAATATGAATATTTTGGGGATCGTGGCCTGTAAGGTTTGGGATCCCTTGATGTAGGTCATGGTATCAGGTTTATTCCAATGCAGGGCCACAGATTAATAGGGCAAAAAGCAGATTCACAAAGAGTGTTCTATTTATAAATAGTTATTACATAATAATCACCAACCTTGCGAGGGAAGATTATAGCTGCTATTCCAAGTGGCAGACAGCAGCACAGAGTGTTGCAGATGGACCATATCCCATATAGGTCTGAACCAACATAAAGGGCTGGTAGCCTCCTTCCATAGTGGCTCTTTGTCTCAAGGTCAGCTGGTCAGAATTTGCAACGTCTACATGCAACAACGGGTGCTGCATGGGTGCTGGGGTTCCACAACATTTTGCTGGGTGGGTGTGGTTTAAGTTCAACCAGGGGGTCTCTGTAACTTTCTAGGGCCCACCAACCACAACGTAACACCCTCAATGTTCATAAATCCTGAGAGAGAATAAATTGACCCACAAGGGTCTATTTTGAACCATTCTTTACACTGAGGATTCTACTTTTGAACATACAGTTTGAGCAAAGATAAGAGGTTTTGTCCCAAAAATGTTGAATTTATCAGGCAAATAGGCAATATATTTGTATTAATTTGGATGTAAAATCATGATACAGTGATACATCCACTTGAATTTGATCAGGGCGACCAGAAAGATAATACGTCGATAGTGAGCACATCGAAAGACAGTTATAGAGCTATAAGAAAGAAAGAAAAAAAGAAAGAAACCACATTTACAGCCCCTTTAAAGACCGTTGTCAGCAAAATGGACATAATTTGACTGGGACTGCAACGTAGAGAAGGTTCCATGATACAGTCCTTTGAGAGTGAACAGCTGGTAGATAATCGCCGGGTTTGCACGTTGCACATCGTCACAGAGACAACTAAGCCTGTGATGAACAAAGTGGCCATTTGGTACATACATTACTACAGTATATGAAGCAGATGCATGGGGTTGCTTGTTGCAAACGTTATTTTATATTTGAAAGTGTTTTGGTAAAGTGCAAAACAACCTCATCAATAACAAAGGATCTTGGAAGTAAAACAAACTAAATGTCTTTAATAATGTATAATATATATTATCATTATTAGTAGTAGTAGTAGTAGTAGTAGTAGTAGTAGTAGTAGTAGTAGTAGTAGTAGTAGTAGTAGTCGTAGTCGTAGTAGTAGTCGTAGTAGTAGTCGTAGTAGTAGTAGTAGTCGTAGTAGTAGTATCAATATGTATTACATCTCATTGTTGATTGAAATAAAACACCATCCTTGTTGATCGTGCAGCATTTATTTGTTGCAACCAAATTAATCATTCACCATCGATCAATAATCATAATCATCGTCAACAACAGCCCAGACCACGAGGGCGAGAAAGAGGATAAAAAAAGTAATTCCAACAACAAGTGCAACAATGTTGATGATCTTGGCTTTTCTTGACGCCTCCTCAGCCTTAGTTCTTTCACCCATCGAATTCGCAGTTTGCACCTTTAAAAAATAAATAAAGGAAAACTTAATTTAGTGCATTGAGTTTGATGCCTTCAAATAAAGGGTTCATTAAAATAGTAGATCTACAAGCTCTGCGCTTGTACTGTAGATTAACTCTTTTCAGCGGAAGAGATTTGGAGTAGAGTGAAAAACAGAGCAGACCTAGTATAGAGCCCTGGGGGACTCCGGTCAACTAAGTACATTGTGTTTAAGTGGTTAATCATGTAGGTCATGATTTCAGAAGGTTTATCCCAATGCAGGGCCATGAGATTAATAGGGCAAAAAAACTGATTTACAAAGAGTGACCTAACTGCAGTGGTGTAAAGTATACTCAAGTACTGTACTTAAGTACACTTTTTTTTAACTTTACTGGAGTATTTCCAATTTCCAATACTTCTACTCCACTACATCTTAGAGGCGAATACTACAATTATTCGAAAACTTTAGTTACGAGTCACTTTGTTGATTTTGATTATTATTACCCACTTCAGCCTATAGATACTTGGGCTTTTTCAAAATATCTGATCTACAAGCTCACAACGGGTCACGGTGCGTCACGTTGTGAGCTTGTAGATATGCTATTTTCAAAAGATTTGTACACATTTGAACAACTTGTGAAATGGGATATTTTGCATATTGAGTACTTTTACTTTTGGTCCTTTAAGTATTATTTTGATGGCAAGACCACTCTGGTAGAGGTTTGGGTTGTATAGTTACAACTTGTGTAGTTTGCCACCATGATGTAATTCCAAAGGTGAAATCAAAAATAATTGCTCCACTGATTAGAAATTGATCATTAAAAAAATGCTCCTCATTGACTTACATTGTACGGTGAAACGGAATCCTCTTTTAGCATGTAAGCGAACGTAAACAAAGTTGATTCCGACAATATAGAACATCACAAAACCCAATACTGTTTGTTTTTTTAATAAAAATGTCAACTTCCTGTTGATTTTGCAATTTTAATTAGGAAGAAACCTGGACTGGTTCTGCAGATCTGGATCCAGATCTTCAAATAGTAAAATCAACTGGAAGTTGACATTTTTATTTAGAAAACAAACAGTACTGGCCTGGGTTTGGTGATGTTCCATATTGTCTGAATCAGCTGGGTTTGTTCTAATCAATGGAGCAATTATTTTTGATTTCCTGTCCACCTTTGGAGTTACATCATGGAACTACACAACCCAAACCTCTACCAAAGTGATCTTGCCTTTTAACTCAAGCACATTTTGAATGACAGAGTTTCACTTGTAACAGAGTATTTCTACATTGCAGTATTGATAATTTTACTTGAGTAAAATGTAGTACTTTTTCCGCCACTGAGTATTATGTTACATTAATAGCTATTATGTAATAATCACCCACCTTGCGAGAGAAGATTATAGCTGCGATTCCAAGTGGCAGACAGCAGCACAGAGTGTTGCAGATGGACCATCCCATATAGGTCTGAACCAACGTACGGGGCTGGTGGCCGCCTTCCATAGTGGCTCTTTGTCTCAAGTTCACAGATGGATGGAAGTTGCAAGGTCTAGATGCAATGGCTGCTGGGCGCTGGGGTTCCACAACATTTTACTGGGTGGGTGTGGTTTAAGTTCAAACAGGGAGTTCTCTGTAAGGTGGAACTTTCGATGGACAACCAACCACAAAGTAACATCCTCAGTGTTCATTTTAAATCCTGAGAGTGAAAAGACCCCATGAGGGTCTGTTTTGGACAGTTCTTACACTCTGCACTATGTAACTTTCCTCTTCTACCCTGGATTTGAACCCGGTTTCCTGCGCAGGTCCTGAAATGTTTACCATTGAGCTAATGCCCTACCTGCTTGCTCAGGGGATACATTGAATCTTGACTATCAGGTCAACATTTGTGTCAGATCCTGTGTCTATAGGTGAGACATGACCTTTGACACGATCTAAATGTCTCAATAGAAGAGCTGGGAGACAAAATACAACCACCCCAAAAGTGATATTGTATTATCATATACTTTACCATGCAGATTGGACACAATTACATGTTATTCATTACAAAAAGGTTACGTAGTGCCACTTTTGAATATATGTTGTCAAAAACAACAAAACAAGAACGAAATGACAAAAGTCATATTCTACCAGGTGCTCTGTGTGTGTGTGTGTGTGTGTGTGTGTGTGTGTGTGTGTGTGTGTGTGTGTGTGTGTGTGTGTGTGTGTGTGTGCGTGTGTGTGTGTGTGTGTGATTACTGATTACTTGTTCGGATTTATCAAGCAATAATTTGGTTGTATGAAACAGAATGAACAGTAGCCGTACACTCAAAACACTGGATGCTACAGTACAGTACAGCTATTTGAGTTTAATGCAAGCTTTGGGTCGTGTGACCTTCTTCAGGCAATGGCATACAAGGACAACTTAAGTGAATGCAGCAGTGCATTAAGAGTTCGAGCAGTGTCATCAGATAGCCAATGCAAGACACCTGTGTCCAACATTCCAGTGACAAGATAGACATCAAGGGAATTGTGGTCCTAGACATAAAGGGAATTGTAGTCCAAATTGTAATGTACTACAGAGGCCACACACAACATCTAGGGAATTGTAGTCACTTAGACCTAGTGACAACAACAGTCTACTGAGACGGGAAATGATTTACAATATGTATATATAAAGCAAAAAAAACACAAACACACAATAGAGAAATGCTGACATCAGGTAGTAGCCATCATATAGCATAGTAGAGAATAGAATCTATTGTAATAGTTTAAAGTACAACACTCATGTCAAAATCCTTATTAGACCTAGGGGTTGTAATTTGGCTGTACAATCATTATACAATAATAAATCCACTTGAATTTGGTAATGGCGACCAGAAAGATACTACAGTATGCGTGTGCAGATCGGAAAACAAGAGATAAATAAAGTGTAATACATCTTTTAATTTCTGAACCGAGTATTTGACAAAGGTATAGCAATTATTTCAAAGATAACGTTTATTCATTACGCTTGTCCACCCGACTCTCATTGATTTCAATGCATTCCATCGAACACGAGCTCCAGTCTGCCTCCCAGTGTGTCTATGGCATATACAGTACCATGGTGTAGAACAGTGGTTCTCAAAGTGGGGTCCTGGAGGAGGTTTCAGGGGGTCCCCAGCAAAATGTGTCAATACATTTGAACCCCTTTATCCATATTTTATACGTTGGCTATTAAAAAGTAGCAGATATGCAAGCTCATACATCTGCTTGTACAGCTGCTATTTTTTAAATCTTCTCTTCTGGGGGTCCCTGGGACAAAACATTTGGTCTATGGCACGGTTGTTCTCATGTCTTACTAAATAAAGTACACCAATCAATCAATCACATATGGTGTCATTTTGTCTGTCATCTTATTTTCAAAGCCTTGCATAAAACATGGACAGATGAAAGAAATGACACAGAGAATGTGTCCACAGGGAGTGCTGAGGCTCAGCCCAGTGTTCCATTTGTTCTAGAGAGGTCCAGATGTTCACCTGGACACATCCAACAATTTACACCCCAGGGTATTATTATTATTTAATTGTTATTGAAATACAAGACCACCCTTGTTGATTGTGTAGCATTTATTTATTACAACACAATTGAGAAAAATCAATCAAAAGCCAAGCCAACCACCGATCGTGGAGGTCAGAATGATGATAAAAATGAAAATTCCAACAACAAGTGCAGAGATGTTGATGATCTTGGCTTTTCTTGACGCCTCCTGAGCCTTAGTTGTTTCACCCATCGAATTAGCATTTTGCACCTTTAAAAAAGGAAAACAGGAAAACAGAACAGTCTTAATTTAGCACATTGAGTTTGATGCCTTCAAATAATGTGCTCATTAACATCCATGCAAATTGCAACCAATTGTAACGAATTTGATTCAGATAAACAAATCTAAAATCAACATTTAGCCTATAATCTGTCATGGCTTGTCAACATGCATTGATATTTCAGGATCAGGATCAACACTAAATAATGAATGCTCTGATGTGTGATGTCATGTGTTATGAGGGATTGGCAATGAACTGGAGACTAATTTAAAGCCCGGTTCTTTATGTCATCACCAAGAGATATAAATGGGGGAAAAAAAGAAAAGAAAAAAAGAAGTGAATTCTTTTACCTTTTTTAAATTTTACCATTATTTAACACTGTCATATTTAACCACATGACAAAACTAGTATCACTATTCTGGGGCAAATAGCAGATCTACAATCTCTGAGCTTGTAGATCGGCTGTTTTCAGTGAAGGGATTTGGACAGTGGTGGAAAGTAACTAAGTACATTTACTTAAGTACTGTACTTAAGTACAATGTTGAGGTATTTGTACTTTACTTGAGTATTTCCAATTTCCAATACTTTTACTTCTACTCCACTACATCTCAGAGGCAAATATTGTACTTTTACTCCACTACAATTATTTGAAAACTTTAGTTACTAGTTACTTTTCAGATATTAATCATGATACAATGAAACATACATTAACCACTTTAACCCTATTTTATACCTAGGCTATTTGAAAATAGCCGATCTACAAGCTCACAACGCGTCGCGATGCGACGCGTTGTGAGCTTGTAGATCTGCTATTTTCAAATATTTAGTACTTTTACTTTTGGTACTTTAAGTACATTTTGATGCCAATACTTTTGTACTTTACTCATCAAGTAAATTTTGAATTCTGGACTTTTACTTGTGTCAGAGTATTTTTATATTGCAGTATTGGTACTTTTACTTAAGTAAAGAATTTGAGTACTTTTTCCACCACTGGATTTGGAGTAGAGGGGGAAAACAGGAAATCCTAGTATTGAGCCAAGGGGGACTCCGGTCAACTAAGTATATTGGGTAATTGATTCATTAATGAATATACGTTGTTTATTATGTATAGTATTTATTCCAATAAGGCCCACAGATTAATAGGGGGAAAAAGTGTTACAATACGTATGTATATAGTTATTATGTAATAATCACCTACCCTGCGAGAGAAGACTATAGCTGCTATTCCAAGTGGCAGACAGCAGCACAGAGTGTTGAAGATGGACCATCCCAGATAAGTCTGAACCATCGTACGGGGCTGGTGGCCTCCTTCCATAGTGGCTCTTTGTCTCAAGTTCGGATGGACGATGTATGTCCTGCAGTTTCTCTGCAATGTAATGTCTATGCAACCGGTGCTGGGATTCTATAACATTTAACTGGGTGGGTGTGGTCTAAGTTCAAACAGGGGGGGGGGGCTTTGTATGGGAGAACTTTCTATGGCCAACTGACCACTAAGTAACATCCTCAGTGCTCATTTTAAATTAATTGAGTCTAAAGATTTACACATGAGGGTCTATTTGGCTCAATCTTTACATTCGGATTTAAATTAACACAGAAGATTTTGGTTTTGAATATAGAGAAGAGCTAGATATTTGTTTAAAAAAAAATTATGTTAGGCAATACGTTTGTATTAACTCATTCCCTGCCTAGGACGTAAAAAACGTAATTATTCCCGTTGACCAATTCTGCCTAGGACGTAAGAAACGTGATTTTAACTTTTTATTTGTTTTTATTTATTTATTTTATTTGACCCAAAGACCAAGGAGACATGATTTTTCGAAGATCTAGACTCCCATCCACTTCCTTGAATGAATGAATGAATATTGTATAATAACAACACACAGAATGATTCAGTACTCTACTCAGCTGTTTCCAATGTTAATTTGCTAACTGCATAGGTTCCTTTCTCTCACAGCTTGGGGGTAGCAGTAGTTCAAGACATCGAGTGTCCGTCTGTGAGTCACAAGGTCCCCGGTTCGAGCTTTGCCTGCAGGTTCGGTTTAAATTGCCACACTCAAATCATGACCTTATTAGTTAATCTGCACAATTTAGATATAACATGACATTCTACTTGAGAGTATTTCATTTCAATACATGACATATTTCCTTATGAAAATTGCCAATCTACAAGCTCACAACTTTGTGTATCTTAACGCATCGTGAGCTTCCCAGCTGGCGCACGACGTCTATTGACGTTGATTTTTGGTTGGATTTAGGTCGTGACGTCAGCTAACCAAAATCCAACGTTAGACCAACGTCAACTTCCAACAATGTATCAACGTAATAATTTGACGTCAATTGACGTTGATATTTGGTTGATTTTAGGTTGTGTTGGTAACTGACCAATAACCAATGTCTGTTCAACGTATTATCCCAACGTCAGTTTGACGTCAAATACTGACTTGCTGTTGTTGTATTTTTGACCAAACCTCAGTGTCTGCCCAACGTTATTTTACTAACGTCCACATAACGTTGAGGTCTAACATCATCAGACGTTAATATTTGGTTGGTTTTAGGTTGTGTTGGTAACTAACCATTAACTAACGTCTGTTCAACGTATTATCCCAACGTCAGTTTGACGTCAAATACTGACATGCTGTTGTCGGATATTTGACCAAACCTCAATGTCTGCCCAATGTTATTATGACAACATCCACACAACGTTGCAGTCTAACATCATTAGACGTAGATATTTGGTTGGTTTTAGGTTGTGTTGGTAACTAACCAATAACCAACGTATTTTCAACGTATTATCCCAACGTAAGGTTGACGTTGAATACTGACATGCTGTTGTCGGATTTTTGACCAAACCTCAATGTCTGCCCAACGTTATTTTACTAACGTCCACATAACGTTGATGTCTAACATCATCAGACGTTGATATTTGGTTGGTTTTAGGTTGTGTTGGTAACTAGCCAATAACCAACGTCTGTTCAATGTGTTATCCCAACGTCAGTTTGACGTCGAATTCTGACATGCTGTTGTCAGATTTTTGACCAAACCTCAGTGTCTGCCCAACGTTATTATGAAAACGTCCACACAACATTGCAGTCTAACATCATTAGACGTTGATATTTGGTTGAATTTAGGTTGTGTTGGTAACTGACCAATAACCAACGTCTGTTCAACGTATTACCCCAACATAAGGTTGACGTTGAATACTGACATGCTGTTGTCGGATTTTTGACCAAACCTCAATGTCTGCTCAACGTTATTTTACTAACGTCCACCTAACGTTGATGTCTAACATCATCAGACGTTGATATTTGGTTAGTTTTAGGTTGTGTTGGTAACTGACCAATAACCAATGTCTGTTCAACGTATTATCCCAACGTCAGTTTGACGTCAAATACTGACATGCTGTTGTTGGATTTTTGACCAAACCTCAGTGTCTGCCCAACGTTATTTTACTAACGTCCACATAACGTTGATGTCTAACATCATCAGACGTTGATATTTGGTTGGTTTTAGGTTGTGTTGGTAACTAGCCAATAACCAACGTCTGTTCAATGTGTTATCCCAGCGTCAGTTTGACGTCGAATTCTGACATGCTGTTGTCAGATTTTTGACCAAACCTCAGTGTCTGCCCAACGTTATTATGAAAACGTCCACACAACATTGCAGTCTAACATCATTAGACGTTGATATTTGGTTGGTTTTAGGTTGTGTTGGTAACTGACCAATAACCAACGTCTGTTCAACGTATTACCCCAACGTAAGGTTGACGTTGAATACTGACATGCTGTTGTCGGATTTTTGACCAAACCTCAATGTCTGCTCAACGTTATTTTACTAACGTCCACATAACGTTGATGTCTAACATCATCAGACGTTGATATTTGGTTAGTTTTAGGTTGTGTTGGTAAGTAACCAATACCCAACGTCTGCTCAACGTATTATGCTAACGTCATATTGACGTAGAATACTGACATGCTGTTGTCAGGTATTGTGACCAAAACCCGATGTCTGCTTAACGTTGTTATGCTAACGTCCACACAATGTTAATTTCTAACATCATTAAACGTTGATATCTGGTTGGTTTTAAGTTGTGTTGGTAAGTAACCTATACCCAATGTCTGTTCAACGTATCATGCTAACGTCGTACTGACATAGAATACTGACATGCTGTTGTCCGGTATTGTGACCAAAACACAACGTCTGCTTAACGTTATTATGCTAACGTCCACACAATGCTACATTATAACATCATTAAACTTTTATATCTGGTTAGTTTTAAGTTGTGCTGGTAGTAACCTATTCCCAACGTCTGTTCAACGTATCATGCTAACGTCGTACTGACGTAGAATACTGACATACTGTTGTCGGGTATCGTGACCAAAACACAACGTCTGCTAAACGTTATAATGCTAATGTCCACACAATGTTACATTCTAACATCATTAAACGTTGATATCTGGTTAGTTTTAAATTGTGTTGGTAAGTAACCTATACCCAACGTCTGTTCAACGTATCATGCTAACGTCGTACTGATGTAGAATGCTGACATACTGTTGTCGGGTATCGTGACCAAAACACAAGGTCTGCTAAACGTTATTATGCTAACGTCCACACAATGTTACATTCTAACATCATGAAACGTTGATATCTGGTTAGTTTTAAGTTGTGTTGGTAAGTAACCAATACCCAACGTCTGTTCAACATATTATGCTAACGTCATATTGACGTAGAATACTGACATGCTGATGTCAGGTATTGTGACCAAAACCCAACGTCTGCTAAATGTTATTATGCTAACGTCCACACAATGTTACATTCTAACATCATTAAACGTTGATATCTGGTTAGTTTTAAGTTGTGTTGGTAAGTAACCAATACCCAACGTCTACTCAACGTATTATGCTAACGTCATATTGACGTAGAATACTGACATGCTGTTGTCGGGTATTGTGACCAAACCCCAATGTCTGTTTAACGTTATTATGCTAACGTCCACACAATGTTAAATTCTAACATCATTAAACGTTGATAACTGGTTGGTTTTAAGTTGTGTTGGTAAGTAGCCTATACCCAACGTCTGTTCAACGTATCATGCTAACGTCGTACTGACATAGAATACTGACATGCTGTTGTCCGGTATTGTGACCAAAACACAACGTCTGCTTAACGTTATTATGCTAACGTCCACACAATGCTACATTCTAACATCATTAAACTTTGATATCTGGTTAGTTTTAAGTTGTGTTGGTAGTAATATTCCCAACGTCTGTTCAACGTATCATGCTAACGTTGTGCTGACGTAGAATACTGACATACTGTTGTCGGGTATTGTGACCAAAACATAACGTCTGCTAAACGTTATTATGCCAATGTCCATACAATGTTAGATTTCTAACATCCTTAAACGTTGATATCTGGTTAGTTTTAAGTTGTGTTGGTAAGTAACCTATACCCAACGTCTGTTCAACGTATCATGCTAACGTCGTACTGACGTAGAATGCTGACATACTGTTGTCGGGTATCGTGACCAAAACACAAGGTCTGCTTAACGTTATTATGCTAACGTCCACACAATGTTACATCCTAACATCATGAAACGTTGATATCTGGTTAGTTTAAATTTGTGTTGGTAAGTAACCAATACCCAACGTCTGTTCAACATATCATGCTAACGTTGTACTGACGTAGAATACTGACATGCTGTTGTCGGGTATTGTGACCAAAACCCAATGTCTGCTTAACATTACAATGTTAACAGCCACACATCAACGTTAGATCCTAACGCCATTAGATGTAGATTTGTTGTTGGTTTAAGTTGTGTTGGTGAATAACCAACATTCAACGTCTGTTCAACGTCTCTTGCTAACGTAACATTAACGTGGAATACTGACATTTTGTTGTTGGGTATTGTGACCAAAGCCCAACGTCTTCTTAACATTATAATCTTAACGTGCACACAACGTTAAATACTAACGCCTTTATATGTGCTGTTAAGCAACTGTAATCCAAAATTTTCTTAACGTCTCATGCCAATGTCATATTGACGTAAATACCAATATTCAGTCGTCTTGTGTGGGTATTGTGACCAAAACCCAATGTCTGCTAAACTTCATAATGAAAAGATCCACTCAACATTCAAACCTCATTAGATGTAGATATTTTGCTGGGTTAATGTGGCTGTTACTTAAACAAAATCCAACATAGTCTGACTGTAGAATATGGACAATAAGTACTGAAGGTTGTGACATAGAGTAATGATCTAGCATCTGTTTAAGCTGCAAAAGTCCAACCAGAGCAATTTGTAGCTGTTTCATCTGTGGTTCAACTATATTCTTCCAGATGAGCTACAGGGCCACCCCATGGCCCAGAAAAGTGTTTGTGCAGTTCTATAACCCTCAGCCTTTTCCAGATAACTGAATTTGACTTTCAGACAAATACCATCAAGTTGCTCCTGAGGCACATGCCAGCAGCCCACCTATAGTTAACCTGGGGCTGTATGTGAGACTGATTAGCTACAGGTTTCTTTGCCAGTGTGGATTTAGAGCCAAGGCAACATGGTTAAGGCCAGTTATACCTTTTTCCTTCCGCTTTAGCAGATGTTAGTTGTTGGTGATCAGCCAGCTGCATCTTAAAGGAATGCGACCGACAGTGAGGTAGGTAGACAGCCAATAATTTGCCCTTAGTTTGCTTCAGGAGACCTTCCTTAGTTCCAGAGGGCAAATTCAGTTTCAGCTTCACACAGCTTATGGCTGCTCAAATGTTTTATGTTGAGCGCTTGGGGTGGGTGGACTGTCGGGGTCCACCCCTACAGTGTCTTGCTCAGGACACTTCGCCCCGTCCAGGGCCTTTGAGGCAAACCGGGGACCTTCTGATTATCTAACCAGTAACCTATGCTGCCCTAAATAATAAACCCATATGAAAAGAAATGCATCAATACATTACAATGCATAGACACCGGCCTACCTCAAAACCAGGGTCTTCCTAAGTTGTGACATAAGTTGTGTTGGTAAGTAACCTATACCCAACGTCTGTTCAACGTATCATGCTAACGTCGTACTGACGTAGAATGCTGACATACTGTTGTCGGGTATCGTGACCAAAACACAAGGTCTGCTTAACGTTATTATGCTAACGTCCACACAATGTTACATCCTAACATCATGAAACGTTGATATCTGGTTAGTTTAAATTTGTGTTGGTAAGTAACCAATACCCAACGTCTGTTCAACATATCATGCTAACGTTGTACTGACGTAGAATACTGACATGCTGTTGTCGGGTATTGTGACCAAAACCCAATGTCTGCTTAACATTACAATGTTAACAGCCACACATCAACGTTAGATCCTAACGCCATTAGATGTAGATTTGTTGTTGGTTTAAGTTGTGTTGGTGAATAACCAACATTCAACGTCTGTTCAACGTCTCTTGCTAACGTAACATTAACGTGGAATACTGACATTTTGTTGTTGGGTATTGTGACCAAAGCCCAACGTCTTCTTAACATTATAATCTTAACGTGCACACAACGTTAAATACTAACGCCTTTATATGTGCTGTTAAGCAACTGTAATCCAAAATTGTCGGTGACTGTGACACCGTTTATCATCCACACCATTCAACGTCTGTTCAACGTCTCTTGCTAACGTAACATTAACGTGGAATACTGACATTTTGTTGTTGGGTATTGTGACCAAAGCCCAACGTCTTCTTAACATTATAATCTTAACGTGCACACAACGTTAAATACTAACGCCTTTATATGTGCTGTTAAGCAACTGTAATCCAAAACTGTCGGTGACTGTGACACCGTTTATCATCCACACCACTATGTATGTACTACTGGGTGGACGGAAGGGCGGACAGATGGACAGACAGACAGACAGACAGACAGACAGACAGACAGACAGACAGACAGACAGACAGACAGACAGACAGACAGACAGACACTTTTTGTTACCCTTTCAGCCTAAATGCCTGACTGTACCTCATGCTGTTTAAATTTCTGACTTATAAAGTAATCAATCAATCAATCACAAAAAGTAAAATAATTGTTTGCCCTGATATGTAGTGGAGTAAAATAATAAAGTATCAAAAGATAGTGTGGGAGCCAAGTTCGAATATTGTGTTTATTATATTAATAACTGCTTATTTTGTGATTTGTATTTTTGCCTAAACAGTTCATGTATATCGAAGTATATGATTGTTAAATAAGCTAAGTTAAAAAGGTTTAAATAAGTCAATAATTTGTTTAATTCATGATGAGGTTCTGTAGGTTAAAAACAATGCTGTTACTGTAGCTTTAAGAAGAGAGCTCAGGTTGTGTAACTGAGAATTTGATTGAGATTGCTAACACCTGAGTGTGCCCAGGGCAGTGCTGATTAAGATTTCTATCACCTGTGTGTGCAGGGCTGTGCAGATTCAGTTGATGCTCAAGACAAGGTCAGAGCGACACAGTTTTTTGACCGTAGTATATCTTTTTGTTTGAGAACTTGCTTTTAGATCACTTCTGTAACCAGGGAACACATTTTTTTGAATAAATATTTTTGTGATTCTTTTTACATCGAAGTCCTGTGAAGTTTTTCTGCTCAAGGGAATATACACGAGTATAGAAACGTGCCTCTGAGATTCAACCACTCACAGATAGAAACACACAAATGAATTTAAAAAAATACAACATCATTAAACGTTGATATCTGGTTAGTTTTAAGTTGTGTTGGTAAGTAACCAATACCCAACGTCTGCACAACAATACATTTCAAACTAGATTGTCAAATGTCTCCTCAAATCACTGAGCAGTAGAGCAACGTTCTGCTCTTTCATTGGACGACTCATTGGACTTGTGGGTGGGACCACAGTTGTATAACACCAGACTGGGCGGGGCAACAGTAACTGCTCCAGCAGCCTGCAGTTTGAATTAAGAGGGAGAGAAGACAGGAAGAGATACTTGTTTGTGCATGGAGATGTTTTTTTGAGAATCCCAGGACTTCTAGAATCACAATCTTTTGCACAGGTGAGTTAATAATTAATTTCCTTCTAACTTGAAATGAAATATTTGACTTTTTTTAAAAATAAAGTTCTACATTCTGTTTATGACCGAGTGAGGTGATTTCTTCATGTGCAAATCAGTCATGCTTTGTTTTTTTGTTTTTCTTTTCCTTTTCTTTGCATGTTTTTGAAACAACTGGCATTGTTTGAATAAATCCTTTGCCCAAAATGATTACAGTACCTGCCTTTTGTGGCAAACAGTGGAAACTAGAAAGAGGCTATAGGCCTACTGCATTAACTAGATGGACTGATCCCCACTGCTTTGTGTTGGTGGCTTGGTGCTGCTGAGTTAAACATTTAAATTGCAGCTTTTAAAGATGTCTTATTTTAGGGGAAGTTCTGTTGTTCATGATTCATGTTTTCAGTTGGGAATGTGTGTAATTGAAGGGTAAAGCTCACATGCCTCACAGCTATTTTTGTGTGAGACAGTGCAGTGTAACAAAAAATCAGGCATAAGGGTTGGTTGCATTTGAATACTCTTTTTATTGTGTAGCCTTTATCATAGTTTTAATAATTATATTAGCTTGTAAGACATTATTTTCAGTCTAATATTGGCCAAGCCTAACAGTAAAGCCCACCTAAAAAAAATAAACATAATAGAGGAATGTAAACACTATGTTGAAGATTGATTGGTAAGTAACCAATCCCCAACGTCTGTTCAACGTATCATGCTAACGTCATATTGACATAGAATACTGACATGCTGTTGTCAGGTATTGTAACCAAAACCCAACGTCTGCTTAGCGTCATTATGCTAACGTTCACACAATGTCAAAATCTAACATCATTAAACGTTGTTTTTTGTTGGATTTTAGTTTATTCGTCATGTCCCTGGTGTTTAAAGACCTTAAGAGGTGTAAAGATAGAATAATATCTTAGCTGTTCACTTAATATGGCATTTTCCTTCCTGTGACTTTTATCATACTCTCAGGTTGTCATGGTTGGAGACACAGGAGGTAATTCATTGGATGATGCACCCAGAAGAATGATGCCGTTCCTCATGTCACATGAATTGACACTCCAGTACAACCTCTGTTGACATCATGGCAAGAATAAGTCCCCGGGGCCTGTGTCTTTTTGACGTTGCATATGGTAAGTTAAACATTTTAATTGCCCGATGTAACTTTTCCTTGACCTTTCCGTTATCTTTCTAATTTAAATTTTACAAGGAGTGCTACAAAATGTTGATTATTTTTATATACGTTGGCAGTTATGCCTAAGTTCAAGAGTTTGGAATCACTGTCTTTATGCTAACGTCCATACAATGTCAAATTCCAACATTATTAAACGTTGTTTTTTTGTTGGATTTTAGTTGTGTTGGTGAGTAACCAATACCCAACATCTGTTCAAGGTATCATGCTGTCATTTTGACATAGAATAGTGACATACTGTTGTCAGGTATTGTAACCAAAACCCAACGTCTGCTTAACCTCATTATGCAAACAACCACACAATGTTAAATTATAACATCATTAAACACATTTTTTTTGTTGGATTTTAGTTGTGTTGGTGAGTAACCAACATCTGTTCAACGTATCATGCTAACGTCAAATTGACAAAGAATACCGACATTCTGTTGTCGGATATTGTGATCAAAGCCCAATGTCTGCTTAAAGGTAGGGTAAGTGATATTTTTTGGTTAAAACAAAAAGTATTTTGCTAAAAGGTTAAAATACTATATTCTGATAGTAATCATTAGCCTGGCTCCACCCCCTGAATCCTTTGCCTAGCATTCAGGGTCTGGTGACTTCAGACTGAATAATGGAGTGAAACGAAATGAAAATTCAGGCTGAGTGTCAGGCTAAGTAATCATTGCTATAGAGTGTTTTTTCAGTAACAGATGTCTCCCTGTCTCTCCAGCTCTTTAATAAACAGAAAATACATTTTTCGGTAGGTGTCAAAATCTCAGCCAATCAGGAGAAAGTACCAATTTTTAAGCTTAATTTGTATAGTGTTCCAGTTCCAATTTTGCATGCTCATTTCTTAGTGTCATCACTTCCAATTTCACTTGTTTAATCTGTATCCTGATTGAGTTCTCTGTCCTGGTTGGATAAAATTGGAAATGAAACTGAAACTGAAACGAAAATGCATTTTCTGTTTAATAAAGAGCTGGAGAGACAAGGAGACTCCTAATACTGAACAAACACTCTATAGCAATGAGTACTATCAGAATATAGAGCTATTTAACAATTATTTTAACCAACGCAAATCACTTACCCTACCTTTAACGTTATGATACACAACGTTAAATTCTAACGCCATTAGACGTTGATATTTTGTTGGTTTTAATTTGTGCTGTTAAGCAACTATAATCCAACGTTTTCTCAAAGTTTTTTTCCATTTCTGAGGAATGTAAACACTATGTTAAAGATCTATTGGTAAACCATCTTAAGTTGAAATATTGAAGTAGGTCCTGTGCAGTTGAATGGCCGAAGAACAGAGTGAAGAACAGTTAGTATTTTGCATTAACCGATACTTGATATACAGTAGCTGATAATGAAGTAGGTGTAGGTTTGATAGCTGTCGTTTTTGCTGCTGTTCCAGCCCATATTGAATTTAAATGTCCACAGACATTTCGGAAGGCAGAGATAGCCTATCTGATAATCAGTTTTTTCAAGACTTCATTTTCTTCTTAATTACTATTGTTATATTAATATGTATGTCCAAGCATCCAAGTATAATCAACATATCATCTGCCTTCCACAGCACATCATTTGACACCACTGTAAAGGTACTTCAGCTTCCAAACACCCGTGATCCAGACTTGGTGAGCCTCCACCAAGTCCGAAGTAAGTATAATATCAGGGCGTTAATTTGAGGGGTAATATGTCCTTAAATTGGTTGGAATTTAAAAAAATATATTGAATTAGATGATTCAGCTTTCCCACGGTAATGACTTTCCTGGAACATTTTTAATTGAGTTATAAATTCCCACAGGGCTGTGGGCACCCTGATGATTTTTTGACAGTTAAACAAAACAGGCACAGATAAACTAGAAAACATTAGTCTACAGTCAGCTGTGTAATGAAAAAGCAGTCTTATAGTGTTAATATTGAAAGGGCAGGGATGTGAAGTTTCACTCAACCAACGATTTGATATAATTCACCATACTGGGTTCACAATACAATTTCTTCTTGGGTTTTCTCTGAAGTAGTTGTGCCATGGCATGAGGCCATTGTGAGAGGAAGTCTCTATCTTGCGTCAAGTATATTTTTCATTCATAATGTGTTGTGTATTTCTTATTTTCATGCTAGATGGGAGACATCAAGAGGTGGAAGGTCCTCTCAAGTAGAATACATCGGGTGAGTACCTCCACACTGAACTTCACTATTATTTCACAATAAAGCAACATCATTTTGATTTAAAACAAGTTTGATTTTTCACCGCTACTAAAGGCATCAGGCAAACGGCTATAAAAATGAGGCATCATCTACAGTATATGAATAGTTTTGATGCGATAGCATCAATATATTCTAAAGAAGTATTTGTATAATTTATTCGTCATGTCCCTGGTGTTTAAAGACCTTAAGAGGTGTAAAGATAGAATAATATCTTAGCTGTTCACTTAATATGGCATTTTCCTTCCTGTGACTTTTACCATACTCTCAGGTTGTCATGGTTGGAGACACAGGAGGTAATTCATTGGATGATGCACCCAGAAGAATGATGCCGTTCCTCATGTCACATGAATTGACACTCCAGTACAACCTCTGTTGACATCATGGCAAGAATAAGTCCCCGGGGCCTGTGTCTTTTTGACGTTGCATATGGTAAGTTAAACATTTTAATTGCCCGATGTAACTTTTCCTTGACCTTTTCCATTATCTTTCTAATTTAAATTGTGTGCTACAAAATGTTGATTATTTTTATATACGTTGGCAGTTATGCCTAAGTTCAAGAGTTTGGAATCACTGTGAAAATTAAGTAAGTAGGCCTACAGCCAAGACATTGATGATAATAATTATAGTAATAACTTCTTCAACATTTCTGTTTACTAAATAATCCACCAAGTGCAGCAATATCTTTAAAGACCTTAGGCATTCTACATGTCATATTCTCTAGATATCCAGGTCAAATTTCACCCCATATTTTCAGTAGAATTTGCCCTACTTTGAGACTGGTTTGTATAAAACTTCTCATGAACCTTACGGTATAGCTGTTCCCAAAATAGGATTTAGATCAAGCAATTGTGATGGCCATTCAGAGACAGAACTCATATCTGCAAACTATCATTTCAAAAGCATAATTTCTCACTGATTCCAAACTTTTGAACAGATATCTGTCAGTCAATAAAGATGTTTCATAATGTAAAAATCAAGCTAGAGTTATTAAAATAGCTTATTTCTGTCATTTATCTTTAGGGGAACTAAAGAAGAATGCAATCTTCAATGCTGATGACACACAACTGTACATAAAAACCAAGCAATCATCATCCTCATCATCACTACCGCCCTTATCCATTCTCACTACCTGCCTGGAGGAGATGAAGGCGTGGATGAGTAACAACTTTCTGCAGCTAAACAGTTCCAAAACCGAAGTAATTCTTATAGGCACCCCACACCAGATAAAAACATCCCCCATAACCAGCATCACCTTCTCCGGACAGGACCTCCCCCTCTCACCAGTTGTCACAAACCCGGGAGTAAAAATAGACCCTCACCTTAACTTTGAGGCCCACGTCAAATACCTATGCAAAACATCCTTCTTTCAGCTCAGAAACATTTCAAAACTCCGTCCCACACTCACGCTAGCAGATTCAGAAAAGCTCGTCCACGCCTTTGTCTCCTCCAGGTTGGACTATTGCAACGCACTTCTCATCGGGATCCCTAGCAAGAGCCTTCAAAGGCTCCAGTATATTCAGAACAGCGCTGCTAGGGTCCTGATGAGAGTGCGCAAACATGAGCACATCACACCCATCCTCCGTTCACTCCACTGGCTTCCCGTTGCTTTCCGGACCCAATACAAAATATCCCTGTTGACACATCAGTGCATCCACGGCAACGCTCCCTCATACCTCAAGGACCTAGTCTCCCTACAACCCTCGACCCACAACCTCCGCTCTTCAAACACCAACCTCCTCAACATCCGCAAGGCCAATCTACACACCATGGGCGACCGGGCTTTCTGCTCGGTCGCCCCCCGAACTGTGGAACGCCCTCCCTGTCCACTTGAGAGCACCACAGTCGGTCGACTGCTTTAAGAGAGGATTAAAGACCTACCTTTTTAGCAAAGCATTTTTTTAGCTGGTTTTACCTCTAGGCTTTATGCCCCCAGTTTTAATTGTTTTGTTTCAGTTTCTTGTGAGATGTTTGATTTTATGCATTTGCCTTATGTAAGCACTTTGAGATTTCTTGTAAATGTAAAGTGCGTTATAAATAAAATCCATTAATATTATTATTATTATTATTATTACCCTTATTTTCACATTTGTTAAAACTAATGTTGGATTGACATTTTATTCTCAACTAAAATACAACGTGATTCCAACGTTAGAAATATGTCATATTTTGATTGTACTCTTAACGTTAGAGTTGACGTTGAGCCAATGTTGTACTATGACGTCAACCCGATTTAAATTTTCTGCAACTTGTATCCAACGTTGGAGCCCAACGTTGGATACAAGTTGTATTTTAGTTGAAAATGGAAATCTGATTGATGTCATAACCCAATATTTGTTTGATGTCAAACTCGGATGTTATTTTGCCATTGAATTTAAGTTGGGCTCTAATGCTGGATACAAGTTGTATTTTAGTTGAAAATGAAAATCTGATTGACGTCATAACGTAATGTTGGTTTGACGTCAAACTCTGATGTTATTTAGACATTGAATTTAAGTTGGGATCTAACGTTGGATACAAGTTGTATTTTAGTTGAAAATGAAAATCTGATTGGCGTCATAACCCAACGTTGGTTTGATGTCAAACTCTGATGTTACTTAGACATTGAATTAACGCTGTGATCTAACGTTGGATACAAGTTGTATTTTAGTTGAAAATGAAAGTTTGATTGACGTCAAAACCAGACGTTGGTTTGACGTCAAACTCTGATGTTAGTTAGATATTGAATTAATGTTGGCCTCTAACGTTGGATGACGGTTGTGGGTTAGTTGAAAATGAAAGTTTGATTGACGTCATAACCCAACGTTGGTTTGTCGTCAAACTCTGATGTTAGTTAGACATTGAATTAATGTTGGCCTCTACCGTTGGATGACTGTTGTGGGGTAGTTGAAAATGAAAGTTTGATTGACGTCATAACCCAACGTTGGTTTGACGTCAAATTCTGATGTTAGTTAGACATTGAATTAATGTTGGCCTCTAACGTTGGATGACGGTTGTGGGTTAGTTGAAAATGAAAGTTTGACTGACGTCATAACCCAACGTTGGTTTGACATCAAACTCTGATGTTAGTTAGACATTGAATTAATGTTGGCCTATAACGTTGGATGACGGTTGTGGGGTAGTTGAAAATGAAAGTTTGATTGACGTCAAAACCAGACGTTGGTTTGACGTCAAACTCTGATGTTAGTTAGACATTGAATTAATGTTGGCCTCTAACGTTGGATGACGGTTGTGGGTTAGTTGAAAATGAAAGTTTGACTGACGTCTTAACCCAACGTTGGTTTGACATCAAACTCTGATGTTAGTTAGACATTGAATTAATGTTGGCCTCTAACGTTGGATACAAGTTGTATTTTAGTTGAAAATGAAAGTTTGATTGACGTCAAAACCAGACGTTGGTTTGACGACAAACTCTGATGTTAGTTAGACATTGAATTAATGTTGGCCTCTAACGTTGGATGACTGTTGTGGGTTAGTTGAAAATGAAAGTTTGATTGACGTCATAACCCAACGTTGGTTTGACGTCAAACTCTGATGTTAGTTAGACATTGAATTAATGTTGGCCTCTAACGTTGGATGACTGTTGTGGGGTAGTTGAAAATGAAAGTTTGATTGACGTCATAACCCAACGTTGGTTTGACGTCAAACTCTGATGTTAGTTAGACATTGAGTTAATGTTGGCCTCTAACGTTGGATGACTGTTGTGGGGTAGTTGAAAATGAAAGTTTGATTGACGTCATAACCCAACGTTGGTTCGACGTTAAACTCTGATGTTTATTAGACATTGAATTAATGTTGGCCTCTAACGTTGGATGACTGTTGTGGGGTAGTTGAAAATGAAAGTTTGATTGACGTCATAACCCAACGTTGGTTTGACGTCAAACTCTGATGTTAGTTAGACATTGAATTAATGTTAGGATTCAACGTTGGAGTCCAACCAAAATCCAAGGTCTAAATAACGTCAGAGGTTGACGTCAAACCAACGTTGGGTAATGACGTCTAACAAACTTTCATTTTCAACTACCCCACAACGGTCATCCAACGTTGGAGTTCAACGTTGTTCTAACGTCATATTGACGTCCTGTGCCAGCTGGGTTGTAGATTGGCTATTTTCAATAGTCCCAGGGAGACATTGGGTCTTGAGCTAAAAGGTTTGGGAACCACTGATCTAGAGAGTAGTGTTAGTGAAAACAGAAGGAAAGACTTTATGCTCATCAACTGACACCAAAAGGGCGGCCATAGCGCAATGGGTATAGTGGCAGCCTGTGAGTCCGAAGGTCAATGGTTGGATTCCTGTCCCCGGCCATGGGGTGAGGTGTCCATGAATGGGATTATTATCCCGTAATTGCTGAAACCTAGTTTCCCCTGTTGGAATTATATAAGGTACTGTATTTATTATTATAAACAGCACCCTGACCGCCAATATTGACCTGTGCTACGTAGCTTTTTTCATTTTTTTTCTCTCAAACATCTTACAGTGTAGATGTAGAAGGACACCCCCGACATATACTGTCGGAATATGAAGCAGACTAACCACATATTGTTGCTATGGTGATAAAATGCATAAGCCTAATTAGAATACAATCCATCTGTGGTGTCTAGATGAAGTAAAAATATGTGCAAACATTTGTCAATGACAGATTTTTTTTACACGAGTTTGAAATATGCATTATAAGCAACACATTACAGAGATACATTACAATATCCACAATCCCTCAGTAATCAGCTCAACTGTTTAGAATGCTCATTTGTTACTTGCATGGGCTCCTTTCTCTCATGTTCAATCTATTCTGTTTCTATGGCTTTTGGCACATATTGCATATTACTTTTTGCATATTGCATATTTCATTCCTTGGCCCCCACATTGCTGCTTGCAGCTATATAATTATGACTTATTTCATGTTGAATTAAATAAAAGACCATTTTCACGGGGAGGCCTGTGCCCTATGGGAGAGTCTCGTTGCTCTTTTCCTCTTTTTTTTTGTTTCGCTCAGATGGACAGGGTTTTGAGGTTAGGTTTAGGCATAATTTCTGGATGTAGGTTTTATCATTGGCCTGATAGCTTCTCGTCTGTTTAGGTGTTGTTCCTTGGTGTTGTATCCAAGTTCGTTTACAGTATGTTCTTTTATTTTAGTTTTAGTTTTTGTCTTTGTCTATGCCGAGGCTGCACTGTATTATTGACTGCACTGGACTGCTGGTGTTTGGGACGTGAATAAAAAACCCAAAAGTGCATTCATGGACTCTCTGGTTGTCTTTTTGGAGCCTTGATCGTTCTGTCAACTATCACAACCATCCTTGCTGATTGTGTAGATTTATTTATTACAACAACATTGAGAAATCTATTAAACACCAAGCCAACCCAAGTAGAGCATGATGACGAGAATGGCAGTGATAATTATTGTTATCAGCTGTGTCTGTGTGTGTGTGTGTGTGTGTGTGCGCGTGCATGCTTGCGTGCGAGCGAGCGAGCGAGCGAGAGAGACACAAACGTCGTCTGCACCAACAAGGCAACAAGACAAATAACACTGATTCGATCAATGAGTTGTGTGTCACTGTCATTTTAAACTGATTGAATCATCATGTATCACAGAAAACATTTTCATGTGTGTGTGTGTGTGTGTATGTGTGTGTGTGTGTGTGTGTGTGTGTTGAACCATCTTGTTGTAGTACAGATACGCCAAATCAATACATTCTAAAATATCCTGATGATAAAGTTCTAATATCTCTGTTTATCAACTCAGACAGCCCTGGACTGCACCAACATGGCGTCAACAAGGTGTTTTACTTACTGAAGTTGTGATAAAAGAAAAACTGAAGAGATTGTACTCGGTTCATCATCAGACTCTTGTAGCTCTCCTCTTGTTATTCACAATGAAAACAAATCAAGAAGGTGCTTTCATACAAATACTTCATACAACTTTCATACAACGCACTGCGAGGCGTTATGAGCTTGTAGATCGGCTATTTTCACAATGTTTGCCTCTTCCTTATGTAATATTTGACAATTTGGCCAATTTTGTATTAAAAAGGTCTAAAAGTTAAAATGTCACTTTAGAAATGTGCAGATACCCTGTATACACGTATACTTTATATTGGTTTGTTTATTGTTGAGTGAGAAAACAATGTTGCATATCTGCCACTGACGTAAAAAACGTAATTTCTCCCGTTTACCAATCCTGCCACTGACGTAAAAAACTTTTTTTTTTTTTTTTTTTTTTTTTTTTTCAAATTTGACCCAAAGACCAAGGAGATATGATTGTTTAAAGATCTAGACTCCCATCCACTTCCTTGTTAACTTAAAACTAAAAAATTCTGTATCTCGGCTCCTGAGTACTTTTTTTTTTTCGATGAAAAATCTCTGGCAGTGGGCAAACGCGGCCAGCAATAATTGTGGCAGTGAATGAGTTAAGCTAATCATCTGAGGACCTCCCAAAATAATTTGTTGTCCCAGTTTGGGAACCACTCCACAAGTCCTTATCATTCAGTGGAACCAGTCTCTCATGATGCCATGCAGCTATATTCTTTCTATTCCAGGTTTTTGGTAAAACACAGTGCAAAACAATCCCATTAAAACATTGGTTTTCATTGACAATGTCCTGTGAACAGATTTGGTGAGCAAGCAAACAACATACTACTGGATATACAATGACTAAAGGAGAAGAATAAATACAAAGAGGATAAGACAAAATAAGGCTAATGAAAAGACATCTGTTGCGGAAGTCTTTATTAATCCAGCCAACATGGATTACATGTGTTTTCTATCACAACACACCATAAGAGTTCAGTGTCTGCTGTGTGTTTACACTTTGACTTGGCTGGTGTGGTGTGTGCGTGTGCGTGTGCGTGTGCGTGTGCGTGTGTGTGTGTGTGTGTGCGTGTGACACATGTGCGTGCTTGTATGCGTGTGTGTATTTGTATTCGTGAGGGCCAAGTGCCAAGTACATGTAATAGAATTTGATACATTTATATTGTGAGGACCTTTTTCCTGAACCTCAGAAGAGAAATGGCTGTTTAATGGTTAAAATAGGAATGTTGTTAGAGTTAGCCTTACAATTAGGAACAGATTCAGGTTGGGGTTAAGATTAGGCATTTAGAGGTTAGGTTTAGGGGTTAGAGTTAAGAATTATGCCTGATTCATATTTGAAATCTGATTCTGATTTCATATTTAGTACGGAAATAAGGCGATCTGTAAGCTCACAACACGTCTAAAATTCTGATCTCAGACTTTTCTGGCTCTTCCTGAACACACCTGTGGATTATACCAGGGACAATGACTTGGACTTAGCTCCCCCTCGGACACACCTGTGGACTACACCAGGTACAAATGACTTTTTGTTGCACTCCCTCATGGAGCTACTTGCAGATTATACTAGGGTCAGTCCACCCTAGGTGGACACGCACTGACCTTTTGCACCTTAATCCCATGTATAACGCACTGACTTTTTTTTTGTCTTTTTTATTGTGCTCTTTTTCTCTAAGCACCTTAACGTCCATATGTATATCATGCACAGTATAAGTATAACATGCACAGTATACATACATTGCTGCTATGCTCAGGCACCTTAGTTTTTTATTATCTCAGGTACTTTGTAAATATGTAGATAACTTGTCTGGCCCTCTGTTGCTCTCTTGTTTTGATCTCCTTCCCACTTGCCCCCCACCCCTCTTCTTCTCCCCCCCCCCCCCCTCTTCTTTCTATGGAAATTAACGTTGCGATGGGAACGATGTACAAAAACGAATTTCACCCACTTTTTTACCTTGTAAACCTGTGATGTGACAATAAAACTGATTCTGATTCTGATTCTGAAGTAGGCCTAGTAATACGTGTGTGTGTGTGTGTGTGTGTGTGTGTGTGTGTGTGTGTGTGTGTGTGTGTGTGTGTGTCAGGGGCGCAGCCATGGGTGGGCCTGGGTGGGCCGTGACCCACCCACATAGAGAGCTGGCCCACCCAATCGATTTTGCAAAAAAGAAAATATATATATATAATTATTTTTTGGATAAAAAAATCGGTAAAATCAGGCAAAAATAAGAATTAAATAACATAACCCTAACCCAACCCTAACCCTAACCCTAAAACCGAAATAAAGTAACAAAAAAACACCCAAAAACGCCCAATATAACCGCAACATTATTATTATTGCGCGCGATGCGTGCCCACCCGCTCCTGCTCAGGCCCAGCCTATATTAGCGTTCTGGCTGCGCCACTGGTGCGTGTGCGTGTGCGTGCGTGTGTAACACACAGCACACGCACAGCTGGTTCCAATTAGCCATCCCGAGGTCAGTATATGGTGGATGAGAAGAACTCATGGGAACAAAAGACTTGACATTCCAACAAATGGTGGCGAGCAGACACATAAAACGGATCTCTTGAGTTGAACAGAAGCAGTTATGCTGAGAAGTGCATAAAGAACTGGGTGGCATTGATGGTGATGAAGATGATAGCAATAATAATTCCACAAAAAAAATCAAAGATGTTGACTGTTTTGGCATTGTTTAATGCCTTGTTAGCAGCAGCTGTGTATCACCGTTGTTAATTGCTGTTTGTGCCTTGGAAAAAAATAAAGCAAAACAAAACATGCATTGAGTCTGATGTCTTCACATTATGTGCTCATTAACATATTCAATTTGAAATAAATAGTATTGTCATTATGATTAATATGAAGTAAAGTAGACAAGAATCTTAATTCTATATGTTAAACAGTTATAGAATAATAACCTACCATGCAGGAGCAGACAATAGCTGCGATTCCAGCATAGAGGGTGGCAGATGGACCATGTAAGATGAGTTTCCATGTTACGGGTCTGTTGGCTTTCTTCTGCCATAGTGGACGTATTGTATGGATGTATGCTACACTTTCTTTGGAATGTCTGTCTGTATGCAATAGTTTGGTGGGTGTTGGGGTCCCACATTTTACTGGGTGGGTGTGGTTTAAGTTCAAACAGGGGCACTCTGTTATAGGCAGAGCATTCTATCAGACATTTTATCAGTGTCGACCCCAGTACTTCAGAGTCAAAGTATAGATCCTCCTGGTCAAATATTACTCTACTACTCCCCCCTATAAGTATTCAAAAGTAGCCTACATGCTTTTAAAAAATATATAAAGGACCACTTTAAAAAAATTACTTAAGTCTAGTACTCAAGTAAATTAGTACTTAGTTACTGTCCACCACTGCATTCTATGGAGTGTAAACATGGACCCATGAGGATCTATATCTGTCAATTCGTACACTCAGAAGTTAAATGACCACTGAGGACTGTGAAACAGGATGTCAATGAGGCCCTGAATAACAAACTCTACTGGTTGAGAGGTTGCAGAGAGGTAGAAGAGTCCTGGAATAAAAAAATATGATTAGAGGGGGTTGTGTCATCCTTTGAGCTACACAGTAAAATACACACACACACTTTGGTTGGTAAGGGTTCAGAAACCTGCCCACCAGGGACATCATCGATGAGGATTCCAAGCTAATAGAAAAACTACAGCCTTTCTCTTCCTGAAAAGCAAGAAAAAAAAGTTTGAAATGCTGCAAACCTGCCTACTGATTATGTCATTCCTAGGAAGGTTTCTGAACTGTCCACAGCTTTCCTCTAAGACACAATGCAAGTAGACCAAAATTCTGCCATCTTAATGAGCATTAGAGAAGACCATGAATCATGATGCTCTTGTTTGTTGTCTAGCATGAGGATACAATTAATTTCAGCTGTTCCATGACTTTGCATTTTATTTTGTCCATTAGTAGTGTCCTGATGCTCTTGGCAAATTGTCATCAGTGCAGATTTCTCCCCCTCACTTCCTGACAATTTGAACAAACACTACTACCGCTTTGAAGGACAGAGGCAATCAACCCCCCCCCCTCTCCCCATCTCCATCTCTTTTTTGGGTTTTGGCTATTTATCCCCTTTTTCTCCCCAATTTAGTCGTTATGCCAGTTTATTCCTCCCCACAAACTTGTTTCTGTGTAGTTACTGCTGCTGTATCCTACTGACTCACCTGCCAGTTAGGAGCCCCCACCGGCAGGACGTAGAGTCTTCATCCTACTTCGCTAATTGTGTTCGTGTAGACCCTCGACAAAGCTCACACTCGACCCCCTATAATTAGCCTACTGTCAGAACAGTTACACGGACTATACCATCGATACATCCCTTCACACCACCCTCTCATGGAGCTGCTGTGGAAAGGGTCAGCGAGTTCAAGTTCCTCGGAGTACACATCAAGTATCACCTCAAATGGGAGACACACATGAGGAGTATTTGACTACACACCGCTTCTTGTACAGTTCTTGGAGCGGGGGGGAGTTCGCCTTCCATTATGTGCTCTGCCGACCGCACCACTCACTGTAGGTTTTTATTTTCTCGGGCAGCACAGTTTCGGTACCAGGCTGTAACACAGCCTAATAGATAGCCTTCAACTGAGCTGTTGTAGTACAGCCTGAGGATGCAGGGTCCTACATTCACATATTTTCACATCAGTAGCCTGTTTGATATTTTAGCCTTAAGTTTTAGATCAGAGGACCAACAACTCTATAGGAAAAAGGTGGCGTAGTCGGTATTAAACTTTTAAGGTCTTGACACAGCACCGGGCACTTTAATTGGCCTGTGTCGGGCTGAGGCTCACACATACAGCCCGATGTCCCATAATATCTTGCATGTGTGTGTGTGGACAAAAAAGGAAGTGACTTGTGCAGAATACAGGCAAAAAAGGGAACAGAAAACATGAAAAAACAAACAAACATTGGTCTACAGGGGCGATATAATAAGCACTGACAGACTAAAGCCTCAGCCCTGTGCCTCATTCGTCCTATTCACATTATTCTTGGCCCTTCTCCGGCCGGCGCCATTGCCCTTTTCTGCTGCTTCATTCAATATCTGTCCACTTCCTCCCTAGTAGGCTACAGGTGTAATGCAGGTAATCAGTGTGTTGCCAGATTTTGCAAGAGAAACAAGTGGCCAGGTCTATGAAAACAAGTAACAAAAACAAAGTTTTACCACTTTACATCAGCTATTTGAAAATAGCAGATCTACAAGCTAACAACGCGTCACATCGCGACATGTTGTGAGCTTGTAGATCTGCTATTTAAAAAAATTAAATATTGAAATATTTTCAGATGGGGGTCCGCGGACAAATACATATTAATCCGGGGGTCCTTGACATGAAAAAAAAAACACTGGCAACCACTGGTTTAAAAGACATTAGGAAGCAAGCCAAAATAAGCAACTACGCTTAAGAATCAAGCCCAAAGCCGCTTATTATAAGCAGGCATGGCAACACTGGTAAACAGGAAACCCATTGCTCCCCAACGCATGCTTCAGGACTCCACCGCACTCCTGTCCAAGGCCACGCCCCTTGAACCCAAACACGCCACCTGCGACCGTCTTGAGCCTGGCGAGTTGGGGCAAACGCTCTACCCACAACATGATTTGGGGCAAACGCTCTCCCCACAACATGATTTGCGATTCTGTGCCTATCGGTACATAACTAAGACAGGGCTGAGTAGGCTCAAGCGAACTTCGCAACGTTCAGCACGGCAACTTGCGCAGTGCTTCTCGTGGCTCAATTTCGCCCCTCCATCGCGGTCCAAAACTAAACTTTATCGGCGAAAAAAAGTAGTCAGCGGTTGTTGGAAAAAGTCATGTCTTAAGCGGGAGTCAAACCGGGGAGGTGTGGGTTGGGAGTGTAGTGATTAACGGGGGCCACTGTGAGGCCTGTGCTGAAATCAGGTATTTGGCCTGTATTAAAATCTGACAATGCCCACCATTCCCAGCTCTTCTTATGTAGAGCGAAAGAAGCCCCACGGGCGCGGCCTTGGACAGGAGTGCGGTGGAGTCCTGAAGCACGCCTCCCCAACCCCCCTACTCCCCTGCCTCCCTACCTACTTCCTGGGCGTAGCCAGGAATAAGGTGAATAGAGGGACACTTTGTCCAGATGTGCATCTGGGCATATTGAACAATTTATCTTTCAGGATCCATTATTTCCAATCCATATCATTCAGTGGAACCAGTCCATTGATGCCATGCAGCTACAGTATTTTTTTCTATTCCACATTTTTGGTAAACACGGTGCAAAACAATCCAATCAATTCATTCATTTTCATTGACAATGTCTTGTCAACAGATTTGGCGAGCAAGCAAACAACATACTATGGGAAATAAAATAAATACAAATCTGTTGCAGAGGTCTTTATTAATGTACTCTATATTTCATTATTATTATTATTATTATTTATTTCACTGTTGGTTGAAATAAAAAAGACAACCCTGGTTGATTGTGCAACATCTATTTATTGTAACAAAATTGCGAAAAAAAATAATTTAATCATACATCCAGCCAATAACTTCCTGCTGAAGTTGGAGATGAACATGGTTTACATGTGTTTTCTATCATAACACACCATAAGAGTTCAGTGTCTGGAGTGTGTTTACACTTTGACTTGGCTGTGTGTGTGTGGGGCGAAACAGCACACGCACAGCTGGTTCCAATTAGTCATCCCGAAGTATACTGCATGGTGGCTGAGAGGAACTCATGGGAACAAAAGACTTGACATTGCAACAAATGGTGGCAGGCAGAAACATAAAGAGGATCTCTTGAGTTGAACAGAAGCAGTTATCCCTGGGGCTGGGTGGCTCTGATGGCGATGACGATGATGACAATAATAATTCCACAAACAAGAGCGGCGATGTTGATTTTCTTGGCTGTGTTTGATGCCTCCTTAGCAGTATCTGTATCACGGTTGTTAATTGCCGTTTGTACCTTGGAAAAAGTAAAGAAAAACAAAACAGTGCATTGAGTCTGATGTCTTCAAATCATGTGCTCATTAACATACATTCAATTTGCAAGAATTATTGTAATTCATTAGATTCCGTTTAAACCATTGTTTCTCAAAGTGGGTTCCGTAGTTCTAGAATGTACCATACATGTGTATAACTCTATAACTGAGAGTTTTGGGGATATTTAAAAGGATATTAGAAAGTTTGAGTTAAACAAATCATCCATCCCAAATCAACATTCACATTGTTCATATAATCAGTCATGGCTTGTCAACATGAATAGATCTTTCCAAAGGATCAACACTACACAATGAATGCTCTAATGTGTAATTTCAGGTGTAATGGGGGTATTGGCAATGAACTGGAGACTTTTCAGACCTTTCAGAGCTTTGAAAAAAAAGGAAAAAAAGAAAAATAATTCAGTCAATTTCATCACCAAAACTTTTGTTTGTGTGTTAGATACATGTGAGAAGTTAATCTTCAGTAAAGATACCGTCATGTTTAATTTAGAAGGTTTATTCCTATGCACGGCCCACAGATTAATAAGAAGTAAAGCCAGATGTTCTATAATTATGTTATAAATAAATAGTTATAGATAACCTACCCTGCTGGAGCAGACAATTGCTGCGATTCCAAGTGGCAGACAGCAGCATAGAGTGCTGAAGATGGACCATCCCAGATACGTTTCAGGCATGCGGGTCTGTTGGCTTTCTTCTGCCATAGTGGACGTATTGTATGGATGTATGCTGCACTTTCTTTGGAACGTCTGGATGCAATAGTTTGGTGAGTGTTGGGGTCCCACATTTTACTGGGTGGGTGTGGTTTAAGTCCAAACAGGAGGGCTCTGTTAGGCAGAGCATTCTATCAGACATTTTATCAGTGTCAACCCCAGTACTTGAGTAAGAGTACAGATACTCCTGGTCAAATTTACTCCACTACAAGTAAAAGTAGCTCAGTCAAAATGTTACTCAAGTAAGAGTAAAAAAGTCATTGCTTTTAAATATACTTAAGTATTCAAAAGTACAGCTTTGAAAAATACTTAAAAATACAAGTAAAGTATATGCTTTTAAAAATACTTAAAGTACAAGTAAAAGTAGAAGTACATTTATTTTTATTTTTATATCAATGAATTGCTGTAATATTTTCACAATTAATTTATAGGACCTTGTAAGTAACTCTCTGAAACCACCTGCACTGCACTGATGTGCATGCTTCCACGTTAGACAAAGCCTGCAGAAACACCTATAAAAACATAGAAATGACTGAGGAACCAGAACTAAATACTTTTACTCCTATACACCCATACAACATGTAACAAAGAGGTGAGCGGAAGGGGAAGCCAGAAACACGGCTAGTGTGACAGCAGAAGTGTAGCCAATAAAATTGCATTTAGGGAATAAAAAAGAAACGGCCAACCCAAAAGTACTCAGTACTTTACAGCCTTGCTAGAAATGTACTTGACTAAAAGTAAAATATTTGTCTTGGAAATGTACTCAAGTAAGAGTAATAAGTATCGAAATAATCTAATACTCAAGTAGAGTACAGATCCTCAGAATCTGTACTTAAAGTGAAATTTTGGACCACAGTTTTCTACCTTTTCTATGATGTTATGATATCCTAGGATGAAACATTTCATAACTCCATCCCGGGTCCGCCACAGCTAAAAACGCGCGCCATTTCAATCTCGAGATTTCAATCTCGTCTAGCGAGACTTCCGGTGGGGCGCATTCAAGACAATCACATTGCATAGTGTTCTGTCACTATATGAACGTCAGATCTCACCAACAAAAAGAAAAAAAAAAGCTATCAAAATATGCGATCTGTGTGTGTGCGTGTGTGCGTGCGTGTGCGGCTGTGCGCGTGCGTGTGTGTGCGCATTAATTAATGTCATCAATAACCGCAGGTGGTTCAAAGCAGGACTCAGCAGGATGCTATTGTCGTTGTTGTATAACAGGCAGCAATTATTCATATTTACATCATAATATATACCATGAGCCAGGATTTTACATTGATATTGTCGCCGTCGGGCAGAAACCTCTTATCTCCATATTCTGACTTGTGTTTTTTTGTAAAATGAATAACCAACTTGATCATACTAACAGCGTCACACAAAAGCATCAAAAGTAGCAGATCTACAAGTAGATCTGCTACTTTTGAAGTTTTTGAATTTGAATCAAACAGTTTGGACATGAGCTTCCCACCCCGACAGAGACCATTATGTTATGACACATTATGTGATTGGTGGATTTGCACAGAAATAGACAAATTCATCTCATTTTCCCCTCGAATGCCTGCAGCTATGTTACAAATGCTGTGCTACTAGTGAGTGTATATTTTTAGCCTGTTACTCTGTTATGAGTAGAAGTCCCGCATTCAAAATGTAATTGAGTAAAAGTACAAAAGCATTGGTATCAAAATGTACTTAAAGTACCAAAAGTAGAAAGTACTCATCATGCAGAATTTCCTATTTCACTACTTTTCAAATGTATAAAACGTATACAAATCTTTTGAAAATAGCAGATCTACAAGCTCTTTTCAAATGGCCGAAATGTATATACTGTAGGGCTGAAGTGGTTAATGTATGTTTTGCAGAGGTGAACGAAGTACTCGACCCCAGTACTTGAGTAAGAGTACAGATACTCCTTTGGTCAAATTTACTCCACTGTAAGTAAGAGTAGCTCAGTCAAAATGTTACTCAAGTAAGAGTAAAAAAAGTAATTGCTTTTAAATATACTTAAGTATTCCAAAGTACATGCTTTGAAAAATACTTACCCCTACCCTTTGGAATGCCCTGGAGATCAGGCTCACTGAGTCTGTCCCCCAGTTTCATCCCCTCCTTAAAACCCACCATAGATTAGCTTTTAATGCCCACTCCTCTTGATTCTGGTCTATCTCCGCGGGTCTTGCACGGCACCGGTATGAAAGTGGTATGTACAGTACGTGTGCGTCTCTGCATTGTTTTTTCTTTCTTTTGTTCTGTTTCTTTTGTTGTTTCCTTTGTAAAGCACTTTGTAACCCAGTTTTGAGAGGTGCTATATAAATAAAGTTTCATTATTATTAACATTTGTCCTTTAAATGTAGTGGAGTGATAGTCATAAGCATCCAAAAATACAAATACTCAAGGAAAGTACACATAAAAAAGAGTACAGCACTCAAGTAAATGTACTTAATAACTGTCCACCACTGCATTCTAGAGTGTAAACATGGAACCATGAGGATCTATATGGGTCAATTCTTCCACTCAGAAGTTAAATTACTGCCTTTCTCTTCCTGAAAAGCTAGCACGTTGAAATAGAAGCCATTGTACTTGCATCAAAACAAAGTTTGAAATCTTGTCTGAAATGAGCAAACCTGCCTACTGATGATGTCATTTTTTGTCAGGTTTCTGAACTGTCCACCGCATTCCTCTGAGACACAGAGCAAGTAGACCGAAATTATGCCATCTAAATGAGCATAAGTGAAGACCAATTTTCATTTTGTTTTCTTTATTATAGCTCGAGTCATGAATCATGATAATCTTGTTTGTTGTCTAGCATGAGGATACAATTAATTTCAGTTGTTCCGTGATTTTGCATTTTACTTTGTCAATTACTAGTGTCTTGATGCTATTGGAAAATCTTGTCATCAGTGCAGATTTCTCCCCCTCACTCTCCCCCTCACTTGAAGCACAGAGGCAATGAACCCCCTCAACTTCCTGTCAGAATGACGTCAGCTGGTACGGATGGGAACATTGACTTCTGCCCCCCTGACCCTCAGCACAGGAATCCATTAGGGATGCGTTCTGAGCCCCCTTCTGTACCCCCTGTACATCTGCGACTGCGTGGCCATGTTCTGTTCCAACCACATGGTCAAGTTTGCAGACGACACCACAGTGATAGGCTTGATCACAACGATGATGAGACAGCCTACAGTATGCTGTGCACTTCTGTTGCAGTGTCGAGCATTTCTTTGTGTCTGTCCGTACGACCGGGACCGGCTTGGAGTGGCAGGCGGTCCTTGCTCGGAGTTCGCGCCAACCTTTTTATAAACCCGCTCCCCGCTACACAAAAAATCACACCACGACGCTTCGCTCACATGCTCTGGTGCAGACAGAGTGGGTGGTGAAGAAGAAACAACCACGCCTCTACTTTCTCAGACAACTGAACAAAGTTGGCAGAGGTCCCAAAGTCCTAAGGGCTTTCTATAGACGCACCACCAGAGCATGGTTGCTTCACTGCCTGTTATGGCAACTGTACCGACCTCAACAGCAAGGCAATTTAAAGGGTTGTGCGGACAGCCAAACGTATCCGGCTTGGTCACCTCTGGTTTTGTACTGAGTATTAGGTACAACCAGGAGCGACTGGTCAGCCCATCTCAGGGATGTATGGCTGAATGAGATCAGATAAATATGGAGGGGCCAACCCATTTTGGGCTTTAAAACCTAACAATAAAATCTTGAAATCAATTCTAAAACAGACGGGGAGCTAGTGGAGTTAATAAATATTCAAAGTCAATAAAAGACAATTTGTGTGCGTGTAAATACTTACCCCTACGTGCGTGTAAATACTTACCCCTACCCTTTGGAATGCCCTGGAGATCAGGCTCACTGAGTCTGTCCCCCAGTTTCATCCCCTCCTTAAAACCCACCATAGATTAGTCCTCTTGATTCTAGTCTATCTCTGCGGGTCTTGCACCGGTATGAAAGTGGTATGTACAGTACGTGTGCGTCTCTGCATTGTTTTTTTCTTTCTTTTGTTCTGTTTTATTTTGTTGTTTCCTTTGTAAAGCACTTTGTAACCCAGTTTTGAGAGGTGCTATATAAATAAAGTTTCATTATTATTAACATTTGTCTTTTAAATGTAGTGGAGTGAAAGTCATAAGCATCCAAAAATACAAATACTCAAGGAAAGTACACATAAAAAAAGTACAGCACTCAAGTAAATGTACTTAATAACTGTCCACCACTGCATTCTAGAGTGTAAACATGGACCCATGAGGATCTATATGGGTCAATTCTTACACTCAGAAGTTAAATTACTGCCTTTCTCTTCCTGAAAAGCTAGCACGTTGAAATAGAAGCCATTGTACTTGCATCAAAACAAAGTTTGAAATCTTGTCTGAAATGAGCAAACCTGCCTACTGATGATGTCATTTTTTGGCAGGTTTCTGAACTGTCCACCGCATTCCTCTGAGACACAGAGCAAGTAGACCGAAATTATGCCATCTAAATGAGCATTAGTGAAGACCAATTTTCATTTTGTTTTCTTTATTATAGCTCGAGTCATGAATCATGATGCTCTTGTTTGTTGTCTAGCATGAGGATACAATTAATTTCAGCTGTTCCGTGATTTTGCATTTTACTTTGTCAATTACTAGTGTCTTGATGCTCTTGGAAAATTGTCATCAGTGCAGATTTCTCCCCCTCACTCTCCCCCTCACTTGAAGCACAGAGGCAATGAACCCCCTCAACTTCCTGTCAGAATGACGTCAGCTGGTACGGATGGGAACATTGACTTCTGCCCCCCTGACCCTCAGCACAGGAATCCATTAGGGATGCGTTCTGAGCCCCCTTCTGTACTCCCTGTACATCTGCGACTGCGTGGCCATGTTCTGTTCCAACCACATGGTCAAGTTTGCAGACGACACCACAGTGATAGGCTTGATCACAACGATGATGAGACAGCCTACAGTATGCTGTGCACTTCTGTTGCCGTGTCGAGCATTTCTTTGTGTCTGTCCGTACGACCGGGACCGGCTTGGAGTGGCAGGCGGTCCTTGCTCGGAGTTCGCGCCAACCTTTTTATAAACCCGCTCCCCGCTACACAAAAAGTCGCACCACGACGCTCCGATCACATGCTCTGGTGCAGACAGAGTGGGTGGTGAAGAAGACACAACCACGCCTCTACTTTCTCAGACAACTGAACAAAGTTGGCAGAGGTCCCAAAGTCCTAAGGGCTTTCTATAGACGCACCACCAGAGCATGGTTGCTTCACTGCCTGTTATGGCAACTGTACCGACCTCAACAGCAAGGCAATACAAAGGGTTGTGCGGACAGCCGAACGTACCCGGCTCGGTCACCTCTGGTTTTGTACTGAGTATTAGGTACAACCAGGAGCGACTGGTCAGCCCATCTCAGGGCTCTGGTTGGGATGTATGGCTGAATGAGATCAGATAAATATGGAGGGGCCAACCCATTTTGGGCTTTAAAACCTAACAATAAAATCTTGAAATCAATTCTAAAACAGACGGGGAGCTAGTGGAGTTAATAAATATTCAAAGTCAATAAAAGACGAATTACTTATATTACACTGGTCAGATGACATACATATTTTGAAAGTGTGAGTTATTTTCTGATAAAACCCTTTGCATACTTTTTCGTTGCATTAAAGGCTGCCCCACAGTTTATGAACCTCTCTGCATGAATGTACTGTACTTCTGGAAAACGGTTCAATGACCTGTGTCCATCATTTCCAAAACAGGAAAGAATTAACAGTGTGCAGTTACAGATTTGGGGTGGTGTTCAGTGTGGACAGTATTGTGGAGGATCTAAGGCCACTGGACATGACTGGATGCATTGTATGAAGAGAATAAAGTCATGAGCCAGTTTATGAATGACAGCAGTGTGGGGCGATGCGAGACTCTCACTCTGGCATTCACACTGAATAGACTTTGGGGAACCAACATAGTATCTCTCTGACCAAAACACACAGCTATAGTTCCATGCATTCCTTCCTCTTTCAAATAACTGGATAACACTGTCTTAATTGTGTCCTAAAACATTTCCTTCTCGGCCCGTACGGTTGGCATAACCGTCTGGGCACCTACAGTAGGCTGGTAATCCAGCCTGACAGCTTGTCGAGGGTTCGACATTACTGACACATTCTTCACTGCCTATTCTCTGATAACCTTTGTGTCTCTATCTTGGTGAAGAATGCCACCCTGCTATTTAATGTCTCTCTAAAGCCTTTCAACTCACCATGTGCCACATGTGTTGCACGCCCACGGAAAAACAAAGACTGTCCATTAGCTTAATTGATAATGAAGTGAATAGTGGAGCAGTACATTGATGCTAAACTGGGATATCTTCCGTCAGCAGCAGATTCCAGTTTACGAATATAAATGTACATGCAATGAGAACCTCTAGTGAGTCGATATGCTCTGCCTGCAGGTCCGGAAACAGCCTTTAAATCTGTCTCCAAGTCTCCAATTCTGTTTTCTAATTTCTAATGCTTAAAAAGGTCATAAACACAGTCAAATTTTGAGTTTGGTTGTTAAAAGCCATGCCGTCTCCAAGGCCTTAACAATCTCTAATTTTTTATTCAAGCATTATGCTGTATTATATTTAATTGTAATTGGTATTACAATTTGAATTAGCTGCACAAATCAAAAATAACAAATAACAGGGTCCATGCACAATCTAAAGTCCATTATGTATTGAATTATGCAGCACAACAAAATGTAAATTACAATTACTGTAATAAACAAACTAACCTTTTAGTTATTATATAAAAGACCAGGCGTGTCACCTACTGTACTTTGGAAAGATGCTAGTTGTCTATGCCAATATGCTGTTCATTACTGTTTAACTGTAGTGTTATTTAGATTTGTTGTTTAGATTTGTTGCTTGACCACAAAGATTAAGAAAGTTAATTCAGTTTTTTTTAAGACAGATGCTAGGTTTAACACTAAATTGTTTTCTTTGCACTCAATGTGACCATTGACCTTGTCATTTGTTTACTGTAGTTCATGACACTTACTCTGATCTTGCCCTTGTAAGTCATTCTGGATTAGAATGTTCATTAAATGCCTAAAATGTAATTGCAATGCATAGTGGGAAAAAGGACCAGGTCAGGTCAGATCTCTCTCTCTCTCTCTTTCTCTCTCTCTCAGGTGAGATCTCTCTCTCTCTCTCTCTCTCTCTCTCTCTCTCTCTCTCTCTCTCTCTCTCTCTCTCTCTCTCTCTCTCTCTCTCTCTCTCTCTCTCTCTCTCTCTCTCTCTCTCTCTCTCTCTCTCTCTCTCTCTCTCTCTCTCTCTCTCTCCATTCTTCTCTGTGTCTGTGCATGTCTCCCTGCCTATCTCTGTCTCCTTAGCTCTCTGTCACTGTGCAGCCACACGCTTGACCTTAACAACCCTAAACCGTCCCCAATCGGACAGAATTAAACCCTGTTGTATGCCAAATAACCCCATGGCTATACGCCCGGTAGCAATTCAAACCCTCAGTCCCTCACTCTGTTCCAAACTGGCAGCCCACCTCCTTTCCTCCAACTGTGACATTTTCTCTCTCCCAAGCCAAAAAAAAAGTTAAACTACAAAATATCTTTCTCTTGCTAATAAAGTACCATTATTGGCATATTGTAGCATCTGTTTGACCCTCTCTCAGTGCAAACTTGGCAACCCCCCTCGTATCACAATAGCTAAACATAGCCTCCGCCGCTATAATATTAGTTCACCCTAAATGGAACCCAGTTTCCCCTCCCAATATACATACTCATACCAATCCAACCTGGCAACCTCGCCCTACATTGTGTTAATAAGGCATGCCACCCCTTTCCCTTGCCAAACAACCCCCCTTTGAGATCGACAGCCTGAAGGGTATAGATGCCAGAGTCTCTCTCTCTCTCTCTCTCTCTATCTCTGTGTAGACAGAGAGCCAGGGGTCGTCAAGGGTTTGGGGTCGCAGGGGTTAAGGGGTCACTCACATCTTGAATTTATATAGCGCCTTTCTGAAACCCAAGGATGCTTTAAAGTACACAAAATAAACAAATTCATTGCCAAAAGCCTGAGTAAATAAGTGTCTCTTCAGTGCGGATTTGAAAAAGTCCAGTGTTGGCGTCTGGCGAATCCCCATGGGGAGAGAGTTCCAGAGGGCAGGGGCTGCCAATTTGAAAGCTCTATCGCCAAGGGTCCACTTATTGCTGTGAGGGGGTGGTGAGGAGCCCCAAGTCAGAGGACCTCAGGTTCCGCGCTGGGGAGTAATCCTGGAGGAGGTTGACATGTGGACTGAACATGAGGACAAGGCTGTTTGATAAGAGAAAGTGATGTTCTTGTTGTCTGTCAGGGTCCTACAGAATCTAACCTTGTGCACTGTAAGTAAGTAAGTAGCTCAGCAGATACCGACAGTTATCCACTCCGACTCCGAGTGTCTTTATCATCTGAGCAACAAGGGCATCTATCTGCTTTACAAGCTGATAGTCCTCTGGGAGATGGATTGCTGATGTGGAATGCCACACCCATCAACAGCTCCCAGTAGCCTACTTACCATACGACTTTCACTGACTAAGTATGTATAACTGGCAGCTGAGAGATGATTGATAGCTAAACACGGAAGGTTTTTTTGTTTTTCACAAAGACAACATCAACATACATACACACACACACACACATAATGACATCCCACAACTACGGCCGTCCAAGCTTGGAACATGGGACGGGGGGGGGGGGGGGGGGGGGGGGGGGGGGGTTTGTCATGGGGGGGCTCACATATCAACAAATTGTCAACAGTCAACACTATAAATCTACTGTCACCAGTATGAATAATACAGTACAAATACATTATCCTATAAACATATTATGAACACTGAATAAAAACGGTACTCCATATACTATACTGTATATTTGTCTGTCATTATACTGTATATTTGTATTATACGGTATATTTGTCTATCATTAAATGTTTCGATGAATCGAGTAGGCTACGAAGGACCCCAATGTAAACAAGCCATAGTGCTTTCTTGGGTTTAAAATCCTCTTAACAGACCTTGTATTGAACTGTACTTCCCTGTGCTTGTCTTTTGCAAACTGTTAATAAAGTATTCATTCAATCAATCAATCAATCAATCAATCAATCAATCAATCAATCAATCAATCAATCAATCAATCAATCAATCAATCAATCAATCAATCAATCAATCAATCAATCAATCCATCTGCAAGTAGCCTACTTAACCCTTGCATTGTGTTAGAAAACTGCATCCACTTGTGGTGTTAGCGGGTCAAATTTGACCCGTGATTTAAATCAGCCCAAAATACTCCAAAAATAAGTATTTTCATATTTTTTTTTCTCCCACCTCATAGCTGACTTGTAATGCATTCATATCCATGTAAACACTTTTTAAAATATTATGTTGGGTTAGGACTAGGGTTTCATCTTTCAATATATCTCGTTTTCTATTATAAAAATGTTAAAATTCACTCATTAAATTTCCTATAATGAAGGCAATGGATAATGATGTTATCTAGCTATAATAGAATAATTAAGAATAATAATTAGAACACATTTCCAAAATAAAAAAATAAAAAAAATACTTGTTTTCGTTTTTTAACTTTAATTTTTTTTTTTAAATTATTAAAAATAGTGACACTAGTGGTGTTAGGGTCCGAAATGACCCGTATACCATAGAAGGTAAAAAGTAATTTATTTTTCATAAACTCAAACTTTATTTTACTCCTGATAGCAAATGCTAATTGAGGACAAGTCTCTCTCACTCTCAAACATGTAAACATTGAATATTGAAATCTATTCAAACTTGAAAACGGGTCAAAAAAGACCCTAACACAATGGAAGGGTTAAGCCAATAAAACAATTAAACTAGCAGACGGTTGCAAAAAACTAACAATGTAACTAATAATGCAGCATTCCATGTAATTGTCACAGCATGGCTTACGTGTTATATCCTTCACACACATGTCAGGGTGATAGATAGACAGTAGGCTACTTATTATTGTAGTTTGATAGATTTTCAGAGGAAAAAACTATGCTCGTTAACTCATGCAGGGCAGAGCAGAGATCAAAGGGAGAGAGCTCCATCACCTTAATTAACGCCTTGTTATAAATATACCTGGCAGGCTTTCATTTCATACACAATCTATGTACAGTAATGCCACTTGTATGGAAATGACAAATCCGTATGACAACTCAATAAATAGCTGGATTAATCAACTAAACAATCGGAAAACAATACTTCTAAACATATTTTTTTAAGTAATCAATAGATCAGAACTGGGCTGGCCAATCAGGGGCAACTGATACATTCGCCACAAGGAAGGAAGGAAGGAAGGAAGGAAGGAAGGAAGGAAGGAAGGAAGGAAGGAAGGAAGGTAGGAAGGAAGGAAGGAAGGAAGGAAGGAAGGAGTCTCTAAAGGAGAGAGGAGTCTTGACGTGACCACAACAAGTTTTCTAGAAAGTGAATAACAACTCTGATAGGGTCCAGACATGGTCAGTCAGTAAGAGACTTATTTATCTGTCCTTGTGGGAGGAGTGTAGAGTATAGCCTATCACAGTGTGAGTTATGCTGACATTTTGTCATTCCTTGCTGAGCATGTGGTGTTGATGCTCCAAGCTCATGATAAATATCTAAAAGGAATGTTGTATTCATCTTATTAATTTAGCCTCTCCCCAGAGAAGTGTTATTTAACGGCTTTCAGCCTGCATGGCACCCCTGTTTTAGGCCAGTGGTTCTCAACCTTTTCAGGCTGTGACCCCCCAAATAATCATATTTGAACTGGGGACCCCCCACCCTGATGAGCACACAATGTAGGAGTTGTAGATCTGTGGTTTTCAAAAATGTTTGCCTCTTTCTTATATTATTTGACAATTTGGCCAATTTAAATGTTATACAATTTTATAGTATATTTTTTGGGTATTAAAAAGGTCTTGACGGTCCTTAAATTGTCACTTCACTGTCATCTTGGGACCCCCCAAAAATGATGTGGGGACCCCCCTGGGGGTCCCGACCCACAGGTTGAGAACCACTGATTTAGGCATGCTATTATTGTAGGTGAACGTTTTCAAAACTTGTTTATTTGTCCGATTTTCTCCTTGCTCTCCCTCTCTCTGCTCCCCCCGCCTTTTCTTTCTCTCCTGAACACAACACAATGATGGAGCTATAGCGCAAGGACACATTTCACCCACTGATTTACACCTGTAAACTTTGTGACGTGACAATAAAACTATATGATTCTGATTCCGAAAGCCACTATGACTGTTCTTTTGCAACTCAAATCTCTTTCTTGCCTTGTCCTATAGCTATTACAGTGTGTGGGCCAAATCCCCAGCCAGAGAGACTTGCCAGCTTACATTTGCATTGGCAGCCTCACGTCAGCCCGCCAATGGCACCCACAGAAACCAGGTTGATCAAAGCACTGTGTGAAAGCCAGAAAAAATGTTGAGAATGACAAATGGTACGATAATGACTGCAATAATCTCAGGAAAAAATTAAGGAAACTATCAAACCAAAAACACAGAGACCCAGACAACCACAACACACGTCTCCAATATGGGGAAACACTGAAACAATACAAGAAAACAGTAAGAGAAAAAAGAGATCAACATGTTAGAAACCAACTGCAAGATATCGAGGATTCCATACAGACAAACAGCTTCTGGGAAAACTGGAACAGACTTAATAAGCTAAAACAGGACGAACTACCCATCCAAAATGGAGATATATGGGTGAACCATTTTTCTAGCCTCTTTGGCCCAATCGAGAAGAACAAAGAGCAAAAACAAATAAAAGATAAACTACAAAACCTAGAGTCAGCCGTAAAAGACTACCAGAATCCACTAGATTCCCAAATCAACCTAAAAGAACTACAAGACAAAATAAAAACACTTAAAACCAAGAAGGCCTGCGGGGCGGACGGTATTCTAAATGAAATGATCAAATTCACCGACCTCAAATTCCAAATAGCCATACTAAAACTCCTAAATATCGTGCTCAGCTCTGGGATCTTCCCCAGCACATGGAATCAAGGGCTGATAACGCCACTCCACAAAAGTGGAGACAAATATGACCCAAATAACTACCGCGGGATCTGTGTAAACAGCAACCTCGGAAAGATCCTCTGCATGATCCTCAACCACAGAATTCTAAACTTCCTCACAGAAAGCAATGTCCTGAGCAAATCACAAATTGGTTTTCTACCAAAATATCGCACAACAGACCACATTTACACTCTAAACACCCTAATTGACAACCAATTAAACAAAAACAAAAGCAAATTATTCTCCTGCTTTGTCGACTTCAAAAAAGCATTCGATTCAATTTGGCATGAGGGTCTGATGTACAAACTGTTGGAGAGTGGCATTGGGGGGAAAACCTATGACATCATAAAATCAATGTACACTAACAACAAATGTGCAGTTAAAATAGGCGAAAAGCACACAGACTTTTTCCCCCAAAGCCGAGGAGTTAGACAGGGATGCAGCCTGAGTCCAACACTCTTCAACATATATATCAACGAATTAGCAAAAACGTTAGAACAGTCCACAGCTCCAGGCATCCCCTTGGCAAACACAGAAATCAAATGCTTACTTTTTGCAGATGACCTGCTGCTGCTGTCTCCAACCAAGGAAGGACTACAGCAGCAACTTGATCTCCTACACAAATTCTCCCAGACATGGGCCCTGACAGTGAACCTAACTAAAACTAAAATCATGATATTTCAAAAAAGATCCAGCCGCCAAAACCATCAATTTTTCCTAAATACAATCCCACTAGAACAAACAAAAAACTATACCTACCTTGGCCTAAACATCAGCAGCACAGGGAACTACAACCAAGCTGTAAAGGACCTGAGAGACAAGGCAAGAAGGGCATTCTATGCTATCAAAAGAAACATCAAAATAGACATCCCAATTAAAACCTGGCTTAAAATACTGGACTCTGTGATAGAACCAATTTCCCTCTATGGTTGTGAGATCTGGGGACCATTAGCAAACCATGACCCTGAAAAATGGGATAAACACCAAACCGAGACCCTACACACAGAATTCTGCAAATCCATTCTCCGTACCCAGCGAAAAACACCAAATAATGCATGCAGGGCAGAATTAGGACGATACCCACTAATTATCAAAATAAAAAAGAGAGCACTTAAGTTCTACAACCACCTAAAAGAAAGCGACCTAGATGCACTCCATAACAAGGCACTCACACACAGCGAAACCCTAGAGAGATGCCCCCTCAGCCAGCTGGCCCTGGAACTCCGGGCACAAACACAAACAGAGCCACGAGATAGAAAACCCATTGCACTAAACCAAATTATAAAACAGCAAAAGGAAAACTACCTGACACACTGGAAAGAAGCAACACAAAAGCAGAGTAAACTAGAATGCTATCTGGCCCTAAACAGAGAATACGCAGTGGCAGAATACCTGAGCACCGTGACTGACCCAAAACAAAGAAAAATCTTAACTAGGTACAGACTCAGTGAGCACAGTCTTGCGATCGAGAAAGGTCGTCACAGGCAGACCTGTATCCCGAGAGAAGACAGACTATGCACCCACTGCACACAAAATGAAGTGGAAACCGAGCTACACTTCCTAACCGTCTGTCCATTGTACCAAGACATCAGAGACACATACTTCCCACAGATTACAACCACACACGGAGATTTTGAAAACATGACCAATGACAAAAAACTCCCATATCTGCTGGGCGAAGTACAACAATGTGCAAACACAGCAGCAAGATTCGTGAGTTGCTGTGATAGGAAAAGGATATCAAACGGAACACAACCACCCTAAAGACTAATCATTGGGTATATTCCGGCACTATAACTACACCCAGTGATCTTGGTACATAGAAATTGATCTATTGAAGATTCTGACTTTCAAATGTACATATTTTTTGTTTTGATTGTATTGCTGTATTGTTGTATTATGCTTTCTGCTTTGGCAATGTAAACGTATGTTTTCTCATGCCAATAAAGCCCTTTGAATTGAATTGAATTGAATTGTGTGATAATGAGGTTCTCCTCCTGTCCATGGCACACTGTGGTGACCGGACTGGATCCAATTAACATCCCAGTCTCACTGGCACACAGAGGTGTCATTTCACACACACACAAATAAATGGGGAACTCCGGGGAACGTATCCGCTCCCCGGAGTTTATTTTACCTCCCACTTCGCAGTTCCATGGACTGTTATTACGGACCCCCAGCTGCAGATCAAGAGTGTGACTGCGGACCGGGCATATCCATGGAGCACGACCGTGGATTTCAACTACATTACACTATACCACTGTATATTATCTTAACATTCTTATATTATACCATTATATACTCATACACATTATTGTTGTACTATATTATATTATCATATACTATCTTACACTATTATATTTGCTACTATTGTTATTGCTACTACTTGTATCTCTCTCTCTGTCTCTCCTCTGTCTCTCCCCCTCTCTCTCTCTTCTTTCCCCCCCGACACGGTCGAGGCAGAAGGCCCCCACCCTAGAGCCTAGGGTCTGCCTGACGTTTCTTCCAGTTAAGGGGGAGTTTTTCGTTGCCACCGTCGCAAAATTGCTTGCTCAGGGTGGGACTGTCGGGTCTCTGCTCTACATGTAAAGTGTCTTGAGACAACTTGTTGTGATTTGACACTTTAATAATTTACTTAAAAAAAAAAAAATTGAAATTGAATTGGGTGGCAAAAAAAAGTTACCACTTAACCGGGAATGCATCTGTGTCATTTCAGATTTGAGCTATTATAGCAGCATAGGTTTTTTCAGAAAAAGGCTCCCTGGCACAAATACATACTTGGCACAAAGGGTCCTTGGCACGGAAAAGTTCGAGAACTACTGATTTAGAAGGCATTTGTAGAATCGGCCTCAGGTTTTAATGGGTTAAGCCCCATTTCCAAAATAGCACAAAAACAAACAAACAGTGGAAGCTCAAAATGCGTCGCGTTGCAGACATGAAGTACACGCATATCTATATAATATTATGTCACATGTCACGGGCATGGATTGATATGCACTCAGTGTTGATCTGAAAATCAGATTAATCTGCAAAAAAAAATCTGAGTTGGGGAAAGTATGCATAAAATGTAAACACTAAGGGGGTGGCAATTGGCATCCCCTGAGACCCCAAATGACACCCCTGCTTGCACACATCCTGGCTCTACCCCATCCATCCATACCCACATCTTTTGCACCATCCAGAAATAGAGTCCACCCACAAAGGCTCACAGTGTGAGAGAGCTAAACCTGGCAGACAAATCAGACCCAACGTATCAGCCAAATCATAATTGATCCACATAAGCCTGTCACAATTATTACATAATTGCCTATAATCACAATTCTTTGAGATAATCACTTTTTTTTTGTTGCATAATCTTCATAATCATTTCCATGTTGAAAAATATTTATATGTTTTCAAAAATAATGGAAATAGCAGATCTACAAGCTCAAAACGTATCACAATGGGATGCGTTTTGAGCTTGTAGATCGGCTATTTCCACTATTCATGTATAAGTATAAAGTTATTAAATTATGTAAGTTAATTGTCATATCTGCCCTGTGCACCTTTTGCTTACAAAGTCTAAAAGCCAAACAGACATTTAATATCTATTCATAATGTTCCAATGTTCAACAACAGATGCACAATGATTATTTGAGTGCCAATTAATAGTCCAGTAAAATTACATAACCGTGACAGCCCTAAATATTTTTAATTGATTCCGTTTTTCACATTTGTTTGACAATACACAACACTACATTCATCCTACATAACCCAACCCCCCCCTCCCTCCCAACCACCCACCCACATAAAACACAGTGCCCAGGGGTATAAAAAGAAACAAAACTATTAAGAAACCAGATATAGAAACTTGATCCAGAAAACCAAAAATAACAATCCTTAAAATGAATGATTAAGAAAACATTGAGGGAATTCAAATTCACAATAAGAAATAAATGGATGCTAATCCTTTAAGAACTTCTGCTTTTCTCCTTGAATATTATATCTTAAACACTCAAGATTCATAATTGATCTTGAACAAAAAAAATGGAGAAAAAATCCACCATGATGTGTTATAACTGACCCTTAGGGGTCCATTTGGTTACATTTTTACACTCAGAGTTAAGCTGGCTCCAGACCAATCCAAATCGGCCCGATTTTGGGCCGAATTGGCTTCGGGAAGCGTCGGCCAGTCGGTTAGGGGTCCGTCGGGGGGTCCGTCGGGACCTTTTCGGCCGACCCAGAGCCGACCGAACATGTTCAGCTTTTTAGCCGACTGGCAGAGCAGTGGCAGTGACAACAGAGGGCTGTCGGTGTTGCCAGATTATGTGAGAGAAACAAGCGACCATGTCTAAGAAAACCTACATTCACTGTTTCTCGTGAGGGAGAGGGGGAGAGAAAGAGGGGGGAGAAAGAGAGAGAGAGAGGGAAAGAGAGAGAGGAAGGGAGAGAGGGGAGAGAAAGAGAAAGAGAGAGGGGAGGAAGACAGAGAGAAAGAGGGTGGGAGAAAGTGGGTGAGAGAGAGGGAGATACCAGGAGCGAGGGAGAGAGAGGAACGGAGAAAGCGGGAGGGAGAAAGAAAGGGAGAGAGACGGAGAGAGAAACGGAGGGAGGGAGAAAGAGGGAGGTAAAAAGCGGCAGAGAGAGAAGGAAAGAAAGAGAGAGGGAGAGACAGAGGGAGAGTGAAAGATTGAGAGAGAAAGAGCGAGCGAGAGATTGAGGAGACGGAAAGAGGGAGAGAGAGAACGAGCAATTAAGTGAATTGCTTTCACCTGCTGCTGCTGCTGCTGTGCGGAGTGTGCTACAGGGCATATCTCCGCCAAGCCAGGGTGACCTACCCAGGCTCATGAAATTCATATTCAGGCATAGTAGCCAATTAGAATGAAATCTGCAAAAACGGACTCATATACTGATACAGAACCATATATTGGCTATATATTATGGCTGTCGGGTGGAAATCTTGTATGTTCATTTTTTATTATTATTTAAAAAACATTTAAAATCGTGAAAATAGCCAATCTACAAGCTGTAATTATTAATAATTAAGAAATACTATATTTTAAAGAGTGAAAAATCAACTAAAGTCATTATTAGTGCAAGTTCATTCACATTTCATTTGAATGAAAATAACTTGTGGGTAAAATACATTCTGTGAATCTAATGTGATTAATGTGACCCCTACTTCAGTCAGTGAAGTCCAGGGCTGAATGTGACATATTGAGACCTATATAACTAAATATTGGTCATTTGCCAACACATTATTTTGTGAAATAAATGGGTAATATTTCACAGATAGTTATACTATTCTTATAATATATTAAAATACAATCATCCTTAACCTTCAAGTTAAATGCATTATTTCCGTGGACTTAAAAATCATTTTTGGACTTAAAAATATTTATTATTTTTTTGGATGGCCTTCCTGCCCTGGCAGGAAGGCCGGGCAGGGCCTTTGTGCCCTCCAAAAAATTACAACACCAAAAGGCCAAGTGGCCTTGCCCCTAAAATGACGAAATTCCAGGCTTGAATGCAATAGATGTACTCTGAGTCTGTTACAAGTAAAAGTCCGGAATTCAACATTTACTTGAGTAAAAGTACTAAAGTATTGGTATAAAAATGTACTTAAAGTACCAAAAGTAAAAGTACAAAAATGTTTGAAAATAGCAGATCTACAAGCTCAGAATGCGTGCATCGCAACACGTTGTGAGCTTGTAGATCTGCTATTTTCAAATAGCTTGGTCCAGGTTGCGGACTCTGTATTTACTGGTCGGGGTTCGATTCCAGCATAGGACAAAGATTATAATCTTGCTTTTTTAGCTTTTGCTTGCATCATGGTACGAAGTGGCGTGTTGTGAGCTTGTATATCCCGAAAATTCCTACTTAAAGTACCAAAAGTAGAAAGTACTCATTATGTAGAATGTCCCATTTCACAACTTTTAAAATGTATACAAATCTTTTGAAAATAGCAGATCTACAAGCTCACTATGTGTCACATCGCGACGCATTGTGAGCTTGTAGATCGGCTATTTTCAAATGGCCGAAATGTGTATAGGTGGTAAAGTAAGTGGTTAATGTATGTTTTGTGATAATAATCAAAATCTACAAACTAACTATAACCAAAGTTTTCAAATAATTGTAGTGGAGTAAAAGTACAGTATTATTTTTATTTTTTGTAAACATGGAAAATAATGCAGAGTCCTTAGGATGAATTGAAAAGCAATTGTTTCTTTAAACATAACTGTGTTTCATGGAACATGGTGGAAGAAGTACTAATTTTACTTAAGTAGCCTAAAAGTAGCAATACCACAATATAAAAACACTCTGTTACAACGTGTGTGTGTGTGTGTGTGTGTGTGTGTGTGTGTGTGTGTGTGTGTGTGTGTGTGTGTGTGTGTGTGTGTGTGTGTGTGTGTGTGTGTGTGTGTGTGTGTGTGTGTGTGTGTGATCACACTGAGGTGGGGGCTCCTGAGTCCATTGTGACGGCCTAAGTTTGGTTGAGACAAACAAAAGCCCACGGCCAAGGTGCTAAAGTTATTTTGCATGCCATTGTCTGAAACCTTTACTTTATTTAGAAGTTTGCAGACTAAAAGCACATGAAAGTACAGTTCAAATACAAGGTCAACTAAATAGGATAAAAAAAAACCCAAGCAAGCCATATGGCTTGTTTAAATTGGGGTCCTTAGTTAGTTTGTACATTATAATTTCATGTGTTCATTTAACTCTGTTTCACATTCCAAAACAATATAATTGTGCCGGAAAGTAGTTTATAATGCATTTTATTGAAATGTTACTTTTAGTTGACTAGTATAGTTACTGCTCTCAGAAAGCAGCTTTGGGAGCTGCCATTTTTTTTATCTCTGACTTTCCAAGGAGTAGTAGAACCCCAGTTGGACTGTGTGGGGTGTCAAAGCCAAACAGGTTATGTAAATGTTTTATACAATAGCCCCTAGCCTGTAGCGTAATCTCTCTTCAATGTAGGCATTTATCAGATGCTCTTAATCCAGAGAGATTTACAGTACAGTAGGCAAGGTAAACACGAGGTAATTTCAAATGCATATGGAAATAATAATCTAGGATCATAGGTAAACCAAGAACCTATCATCAGTCTAAACTGTATAATATTGCCATCATCTATTTTCTTCATTGAGAGTTTATACTGTTAACTGTTAAAATGTCACTCTTATTTATCAGTGTTAATTTAACTCCAAGAGTTCCACGGTCGAATCACTGCTTTCAGTCAATGCGCATCAGAGAGAGAGAGAGAGAGAGAGAGAGAGAGAGAGAGAGAGAGAGAGAGAGAGACAGACAGAGACAGACAGAGACAGAGAGAGGCAGAGAGAGTGAGAGATAGAGAGGGGGAGGGGAGAGAGATCAATGAGCAGTTGACGCACACACACACACACACACACACACACACACACACACACACACACACACACACACACACACACACACACACACACACACACACACACACACACACACACACACACACACACACACACACACGAAATGCAGCACAAAATGCTTTACATAGCAAGAATAAAGTGTAACAAAGTGCGACATGGAACACATTCAGGCAAATGTTTAGTAATCCAGCTCTATAAAATTACATTTATATGTAGGCTACTCTTTAAATAAAAATCCTCATTTTATTTGACCTTTATCAAAAAATAAATACAACCTCCTCCTGCTTGGGGGTGGGGAAAAGCACCACAATGCATATCACTGTCTGCAGTACTTTCTACTTTTGTTACTTTAAGTACATTTTGATACCAATACTTTTGTACTTTAACTCAAGTAAATTTTGATTTCCTAACTTTTACTTGTAAAAGAGTATTTCTACTTTGCAGAATTTATACTTTTACTTAAGTAAAACATTTCAGTACTATTTACACCACTGGCTTATTGTAAGTCGACCACTGCAGACTGACTGACTGTTGACAGGAAAAAGATGTGATAGTTAAACCTCCCCCTCCCCCCGCTACCTCAAATAGTGTTTCTCTCTGTCTTGCGCCCTCTCTCTCTCTCCACCCTCTCTCTCTCTCCACCCTCTCTCGCTCTCCCTCCCTCTCCCTCTCTCTCTCCCTCAATTATTTGAAAACTTTGGTTACTAGTTACTTAGATTTTGATTAAAATTACAGAACACACTAACCACTTCAGCCATATATATATTTTGAGCCATTATTATCATTAAAATAAAAGATATATATGTGTTTGCATGTAATGCATGTGAACACATGTAAAGGAATAAATGTTGACAAAACGTTGACAAATTGCCTAAATAAACCAAAAGATATGAGACTACATACTGTAATGAAGACATTTGCATCACTATAGGCGAGGGTCCCTCTGCTGAATGCATAGTGTATTGGCTGTCTGGCGGGCTAACGACACCCACCTCACAGTCAAAGACTCAATATATCTTGTTCCAGGGACCCCCAAAAGCAAAGATTTGATTTTATAATGTGTATATAGATTAAAAGATTTGCATACATTTTCAGATTCTTTTTCAAAAAGTCATAGTGTGGCACGCTATGAGCTTGTAGTTTGAGTTGCTATTTTTTAATAGCCAAAGAACGAACACACACACACACACACACACACACACACACACACACACACACACACACACACACACACACACACACACACACACACACACACACACACACACACACACACACACACACACACACACACACACACACACACACACACACACACACACACACACACACACACACACACACACACACACGGCGGCCATAGCTGAGTGGTTAGTGAGCCCGCCTAGGGAACCAGAGGCCCTGGTTGCCCCAGGTTCAATTCCAGGCTATCCCAGCATATGTGCCGATGATATGAAATTTGTCCCTGAGCAAGACTCTTAAAGGGGTAGTTCACCCCCCAAATCACTTTTTTTCTATTGATTACTCACCCCATGGAGCCTTGAATTCATGGATATTTATTTGTTTTTGTCGCATTCCTTCCTTTATTATTTGATTATAATAAATGTAGCCCCATTGATTCCGGTAGGAGACACAAATGCATTTGTGTCTCCTACCGGAATCAATGGGGACACATTTATTATAATCAAATTATTGGCTTAGGAATGTGACAAAAACCAAAAAATATCTATGAATTCAAGGCTCCAGATGGTCAGTAATCAATAGAAAAAAAGTTATTTTGGGGGTGAACTACCCCTTTAACCCCAATTGCTCACAGGTTCTCATTGGAAACAAGACCGCAAGGAATTTCATGAACGACCTGTTAAAAGGAATTATCCTTACACACACACACACACACACACACACACACACACACACACACACACACACACACACACACACACACACACACACACACACACACACACACACACACACACACACACACACACACACACACACACACACACACAAACACACACACACACACACACACACACACACACACACACACACACACACACACACACCACTAGTGCAGTGGTTAGTGAGACTGACTTCCAAGAGTGAGATCAGAGTTCAAATATTGTACTTTTACTCCACTACAATTGTTTGAAAACTTTAGTTACTTTGCAGATATAAATGATTATATTATAAAACATAAACATTAACCACTTTAGCCCTATTTTATACCATTTGAAAATAGCCAATCTACAAGCTTGTAGATTGACTATTTTCAAACATTTTAGTACTTTTACTTTTGGTACTTTAAGTATATTTTAATGCCAATACTTTTGTACTTTTACTCAAGTAACACTTCACTGTTTCAGCTGAAGTGAGATGCCTATAGATAGATATTATTATTATTATTATTATTATTATTATTATTATTATTATTATTATTATTATTATTACCCTTATTAAAAGAAAATATATATATTGTGATACAAAATGCCTAAATAAAGCAATAGATATGAAATACATACTGTAATGAAATTGAAATGAAAAAGGTTGAGAATCACTGGGTTAAACTGTAGAATATAGTTAAAGGGATATTTACATCTATTTTAAATTACACTATTTAAAGTATAATTACTGCTATAGTAGGCTTCTACAGTAGAACAAGTAGACTAGTACTGTAGGTAAACAACAACCAATAGTTGCTCGGCCCTGCCATCTACTGTCCACTTACTGTATTGCACGGTGGGGAAAAAAATAATGCTAAACTCCTCCCTCCAAGGCAAAACCACCCCCCCAGAGGGGTGTGGCTTTGATGGGTACCTGAGAGGCACTGATCTAGTGGGTACCCAATGTGATGATCTCAATTGGCTACCACTGTAGGTATAAAATAGGGCTAAAGTGGTTAATGTATGTTTCATAATGATTTATATCTGCAAAGTAACTAGTAACTAAACATTTCAAATAATTGTTGTGGAGTACAAGTATAGACAATTGGAAATACTCCAGTAAAGTAAAAGTACCTCAAAATTGTACTTAAGTACAGTACTTGAGTAAATGTACTAGTTACTTTACACCACTGCACGTCAGTGAAGAAAAAACGCTGGGAACATCCCTAAGTGGCTTTGCAGGGAAACAAGCCCAAAGTCGCTTATAATAAGCAGACCTGGCAACGCTGGCACGCTAAAAGTCAAATTAGCACATGAATGGCCAGTCGGCTGACAGACTTAAATGGCAACTTTTGCCAACCGAATACCAGTCTGTTGCAGTCTGGAGTAGTCTGCAATAGTCTGGACGAGTCTGTTTGGTGCGGAGTTGCCTTTACAGACCTTAAGGGTCGATTTGAGACCCCCTCAAGGAACCGTGGGGGTCCCTGGACGCCACTTTGAGAACCACTTGTGGTAGATTATGCAGACCTGTCACCTGTCATTTTATTTTCAGGATAACATATGTCATTTGGGATACAAATGAAAACAATATTATTGGGACTTTCCTGTTAAAATAACAGTTGGACTATAAATAAGCCCCCAAAGTATGCAATTATACAACTTGAATTACTGATGTGGGTACATTTTTGCATATCACATGGTGAGTGGCACTGACTGATGTGCTGCAGACTGCAGAATAGCATTAATCAAGTGTCAAGTCAAGTCCATTTTATTTATAAAGAACATTTAAAAACGACCAAAGTGCTGTACAACATATAAAAAGCATTAAAAAAGGTTAACAGACAGTTAACAACATTAAAACAATTCGACTAAATTAATTAATTATAAACACAGGCCCCAATTGGCCTAAATAGTCAATGCCACAAATCAGATGTTTGAATAGGGATACATTGACATCATAACATTCACTCCTTTCCTGATGAAACGCAAACACTAACAAAACGCCTACTAAATGAATGAATTATATTATGTTTAATACAACGTGTCATTACCGATCTTCCTCTTAGGGAGGCAGTGTTGCTCTATTACTGGAACTATATGACGTCCAATCAGACTTCATGGGTATTAGTATTAGATTAGAAAGACTGGAAGACGTTATTATTAGTCCATGTAGCTCATACGTTCTTAGTAAATGACAGTTGCATTAGGCCTTTTAACCTACATAATATTTGCTTAATCACTCAATGTGTGAGAATACCGTTGCCAGAACAACAAAAAAAAGAAGACAGAAAAACACCAAGACACAGCTGGAATGATGAGACCAGGCTGTGGTAATTAATTGTGTCTGGTAATTAGTCAAACAAACACATCCATGATAGATACCGGTATTAAGTAAATTAACCACGTCCTGACTGCTGGTACAAATGTGATCCAAAACAATTGTAGGCCTATAGCTGCATCGTTATATAGACTCCGCTCCTATAGGCTAAATAGCTAAACTGTGATTGCTTGTTCTGAACGGAGTAGCACTGAAACATGACTATCGATGAACTTCAACCTGGTGTTTGCACTTTCTCCATTTACGGTACATCTACATAAACGATCACATTTCAAATATAAAGTGCTTACCCCATGGCTACGGATGTTACAATTATGTACGGGACCTCAGAAGTACCCGTATCTTCCGTATTGTTCAATAAAAAGCATTTTAATCCGATCAGTGGCCATTTTCTCCGTATTTCCTCCATTCAACTACGCGACCCTATCGTTTGGGAGGTGTATTGCACTCCAATACATTATAACTCTATGAGAAAATGGCCACCAATCGGAATAAAATGCTTTTTATTGAACAATACAGAATATACAGGTACTTTTGTTAAGCCGTACATAATTGCAACATCCATGGCCATGAGGTAAGTACTTTATATTTGAAATTTGAACGTTTATATAGATGTAACGTTCGTAAATAGAGAAAGTGCAAACACCTGGTTGAAGTTCATCCACGACTGTCGTGACACTGGTGACAGCCGACCGTCTTGTGATCCGGCTGGTTCTGGAGCAAAGCACGTGACTGCCACAATACACGCGCTATTGTGTGCGTGTGCACGTGCATGTGCGTGTGTGTGTTTGCGTGTCTGTGGCTGGTTGCCATGACCACGGGGGACGCAGATGACACGTTTTTAAGGAAATAACGTAGGAAACAAACAGCCTAGTCTTCAGTTTTAAGAAAGAAGTTCGATGGATCATCATCAGACTGAAGATTTTGAGAGTTTTCTGAAGAAGGTTGATGAAATATGTGAGTAGGCCTAATACATAATGATGGTTCCGGGCACAGTTCAGGAGCTGTAGCTAATAGTGTCAGAAGAGGTTAATTAGGAAGGTTAAGCAATTAAGCTTTTTGCAGATCAAACATTGTTTCCTAACTAGGTTAAATCCAGTGGTGGACAGTAAGTACATTTACTCAAGTACTGTACTTAAGTATAATTTTTGGGTACTTTTACTTTACTTTTACTTGAGTATTTATTTCCAATTTTCTACTCCACTACATCTCAGAGGCAATTATTGTACTTTTACTCCACTGCAATTATTTGAAAACTTTAGTTACTAGTTAGCTTACTTATATATTTAGATTATTATGACAAAATAATATTTAAACTTTGTCTCACAACGCATCATAATGCGACACTGTGAGCTTGTAGATCTGCTATTTTCAATTTTTTGTATTCATTTTACACATATTATGATAAACGGGATATTCTGCATAATGAGTACTTTCACTTTGGGTACTTTAAGTACATTTTGATGCCAATACGTTTACTTGTAACAGAGTGTTTCTACATTGCAGTATTATTGATACTTTTACTAAGTATTATTACTAAGTACAAAATGTGAGTACTTTTTCCACCACAGGTTAAATCACCCAACTTTAGCCTAAATCTACTTTTTAAAATAATGTAAGGGAGGTAGAGCTAGTAGTTTTTTAAATATGAAATACTTTATTGGTCAGAAATGTAAACAGTATATTATACTATATTATACTATAATGTACTGTAAGTACTTTATATTATATAATATAAATAATAATAATACATATATACAGTCAGACATTAAGGCAGTAGGCTACTTCTTTCTTTCTTGTTTTACTTTGTACAGTATATTTGTATAGCCTATTTATATTTTGACATGCCAACAAAGCTCTTCTTGAACTGTATTAATACGGTTTACACATAATTAACCTATTGTGGACTTGGACAACACAGCAGGGAACCAGAACTAATTGAACTTGCTCTGAAACTATATGTCGGCTAAAGCCAAAAGGCATAGATAACACTGTTGAAGGTTGTTCAGTGCCTAATAGAGTAACTACATTACCAACAGTGAGGAGTGACCAGTTCTCTCTCTCTCTCTCTCTCTCTCTCTCTCTCTCTCTCTCTCTCTCTCTGTCTCTCAGGTGAACTGGTGAGAGGTGTGAACTCCTCAGACACAGAGGCTCAGCAGAAAGCAGATCACTACATTGCTGTCTTGGAAGCAGATGAACCATGCAGGACAAAGATCAACAAGACATCCATCAACACAAACCCTGCTTCAGTGGTAAGACACACACACTCACGCACGCACGCACGCACGCACGCACGCACGCACGCACGCACGCACGCACGCACGCACGCACGCACGCACGCACGCACGCACGCACGCACGCACGCAACAAAATCAACATTTCATCATTTCATCATTCTAGCTGGATATTACACACGCACACATGCACACACGTGCACGCACGCACACACACACGGACGGACGGACGGACGGACGGACGGACGGACGGACGCACACAGTAGTGCGTGCGTGCAATGTCATTTAGATAAATACAGTACTGTAATGCATTATGCATACTGAAGTAGGGTGGCAGTGGCTCAGGAGGTTCGATCCCCGGATCATCCTGGCTTCGTGTCGAAGTGTCCTTGAGCAAGTCACTGAATCCCAAGTGCTCTTTGACTGGCAGGCTGAGGTTGTTGCCTCGCATGCTTGCCTAGTCTGCCGTCGGTGTGTGAATGAAACATGCTTTGGATGCAGGCACTATAGAGATGCAGATGCATTCCCGCTGGTCCACACACGTCCAAAAAATATTTTGACGGTTGCTGGATAAAAAGGACAAGTGCAACGAAAGGGCACTCGCACACACGCGTGCACGCTCAGGCAGGCGTGCATGCCTATGCATCTGACGTGTCTCTATTAATCTATTTCATCCCACTCTTTTTTTTTATCTATCTTTAGAATTCACAGGAGACTCAGGGTGTGCAGTGTCCAGGTGAGTGAAGTTCCTTCTGCATTGAACTGCATAGAAACCCTATTTAAAAAGCCATTTAAATTCCTTACAAGGCAAGAAACCATTTATTGCATTGACTGAGCCCGGTGCCCCCCCTGAATATCAAAACTGACCAGCCACTCTATATTGCCAGAGTGGAGCTGCTAAACAGTGTTACTTCTCAAAGACAGTCCAGAGACATGTATTACCTTAGTGTCTGTTTTTTTGATTGATTTTTATTTAGTCAATGTAAACAGCACGTGCCAGAGCTTATGACTCCTAGATTCATAAGCTCATAAAGCGGATAACATGTTTTAAATTGTGCCGATTTACGGAACAAATTAAGTCTCGCTGGGACCCCAATCCATTTAGACCCCTGTGGTCCTCGGAACCGTAAGTTGAGAAACAGTGCTACAGATCCGTTAAGTTGATTTAGAGACCCGTCCCAACACCAGAGAGAAAATCTTTACTCTAATACGGTTGTTGTTAAGCTGCGTCAAGACTCACAAGTCAAGTCTCTAAATAATTTGGCAATGTGAGATTAAGGCCTATTTATACTGAACATTAAGTAAGTACAGATACGGCCAGAGCCATTCATTCCCTCCATCCATCTTCCTTATCTGAAAGCTTACGGAGGGGACATGTACACATCCGTATTAGGTACAGGGTCCATTCTGAATGCTGGTATAAAATGGGCCTTATAAGCTGTGTCTGGCCATGGCTTTAACAAGAAGAGCTTTATTTCATTAAGGTGACCACTAGACAACCCATAGGTAGGTGTGTGTGTGTGTGTGTGTGTGTGTGTGTGTGTGTGTGTGTGTGTGTGTGTGTGTGTGTGTGTGTGTGTGTGTGTGTGTGTGTGTGTGTGTGTGTGTGTGTGTGTGTGTGTGTGTGTGTGTGTGTGTGTGTGTGTGCGCGCGCGCGCGCGAGCGTAAGTGCACGTGTGCATGTGCTCTATAACAATAACAGTAGCCTACTAATGTATTACTGGTCTACTAATAATAGCATGGGAGTATTCTGTATGCAGTACATAATTCCTGTTAAAACGTGAGATACATGACGACAACATCTTTGTTTGCCAAGACCATTCTCTGCGCTTGTTTCAATAATTCCTTGTGCAAACACAGAAAGCAAACCAAGCAATAAACTGAGGATGCATTTACATCTCATTTTCCATAATATGCATGTCGTCTGAAAAAATAATCATGACATCTGGGCTTCAGCGTGGGAAAACAACATAGTGTGTACTGTATGATGGCGTCTACTCTGTGTGGGAGACTGGGAGTGTGGAGCAATTCTGTCACTCTGTCTCTGTGCTTTGAAAGGTTGCATCTGTATGGTCCCTCTCCTCCGCAACAAGATGCAATCTATTTTTTTTTGCTACTAATATAACTGGTGATTGGAGGTGATTTCCCTGCTCTTCTATTGAGAAATGTAGATCCTGTGGTGGGGTAGGACACCAACTGGTTGACAAGAGGTAATAAAGAAACACCGGTGCGCTTCCTCTGGATGCCTTCTTAGTTTTAGGCAGTGGGTGCTCAGCTATGTATACAACTCAAATCAAAAACTACCTAAGTGGAAAAAGCGGCACTCCAAAATAAATATTTTTAATTTATTAAAAACATGTATTAATCTGCTCTGAGGAAGGCTGCGGACGAAACGCGTTAGCGCTCTCACAATAAAATGAGAAACTGAGCCACTGTCTTGCAGTATTTATTTTGGAGTGCCGCTTTTTCCACTTAGGTGGTTTTTGATTTGGTTGACAGAGGCATTGCATGAAACTTAAATGGAAATGACCTGCCCCCTCAAATGTGCTCTTCATTTTAAGTAAGTAGCCATACCAAAGACAATAGGTCAAGAGCCTATCCCCTGTTTCTGTATAGCGTGAGGCTGGGGGATGTACAAGTACACCCCCTGCTGGACATGAAGCTATAGTGTGTCGCAGGGAATTACCTCCAATCCAACCCTTGATGGTGATTCTCAAGCAGAGAGGCAGGCAGGGTACCATTTTCATAGTCTTTGGTGTGACCCGGCGGCGGCCGGGGATCAAACTCCATCTTCTCAATCTCAGGGTAGACACTCTAACCCAGTGGTTCTCAACCTTTTCAGGCCGTGACCCCCCAAAATGATCATATTTGAACCGGGGACCCCCAATCCTGACAAGCACATGGAATTGTAGGAGTTGAGGCATTACATTTAATTTTATTCCCAGATAAATTTTGTGGAAAATAGCCGATCTACAAGCTCACAACGAGTTGTAGATCAGGTATTTTCAGAATCTTTGCCTCTTTCTTGTATTATTTGACAATTTGGCCAATGTTTGACCAGGTTTTATAGTAGCCTATAGTTTGTTGATTACTTTTGATGCAGTAATGGTATCTTTACATTTAATTTAATGATTTTTTTCAGGTATTTAAAAGGTCTTAAAAGTCCTTACATTGCCACTGTACTGTCATCTGGGGACCTGCCAAAATCCACAGGAGAACCACTGCTCTAACCACAAGCCCCCTGTGCTCTACATCATGGTGCAACAATGTCGTCTATTTTGGGCATGTCGTCGAAGGTGGAAATTATTATTATACCTGCAGCAGCATGGGCTGTGATCGGTCTATTATGAGATGACATAGATGACATACATAAATACACACACACACACACACACACACACACACACACACACACACACACACACACACACACACAATGTGTCCATACATAAAGACATACTAACCCTATATTAGTATATTTAAAAAACGCAGTAAAACTGATCCTGCACACAGTCTTCACTTGTACTGTCTACTTGAATTGGTGCACTGCTTCACAACCCTTTTTTTTTTTTTTTACGTGTGGATTTTTTATTTATTTTTTAATCATTTATTTTTGCAATTTTCCGGTTTACATTTAGACAACAGACTACAACAACAACAGACCACAACAACAGACCACAACAGACTCAGACCCACATACAAAACAGTGTACGCACAGAAAACCATAAGCGCAAGACTTCACAACACTTTCACTAAGTAAGAATGAAAACACTGAATAAATCACTGTTAAACACATTGTAAATGGTAAAATGGTAAATGGTGCATTTATATATCGCTTTTATCCAAAGCGCTTCACATAGATTGTGCATTACGTTCACCCATTCACACACACATGGCGGAGGAAACCATGCAATGTAGTGCAACCTACTCATCGGGAGCAATTAGGGGTTCAGTGTCTCGCTCAAAGACACTTCGTCACTAACTCTAAGGGAGTACGGGATCGAACTGGGAACCTCACGGTTGCCATCCGGCCGCTCTACCGGCCACTCTACCCCTGAGCCACTGCCGCCCCATTGTGAGCTTGTAGATCGCCTATTTTCGCCAAATGTTTGCCTATTATGACATGCCCAGAATAGAGATGCTATGGGTTTGTGAGGTTAAGGATTTGTACAAGTAAATTTGAGCTGAGTTCTTTTCGTTGCCAGAACATGATTTGCCATTCAGTGAGTGATGACCTGCCATTTTAGAGTGCACACCTGCAAGCTTTCAGCTATGAGCCCAGTCCACTCTCCTATTGATTATATAAACCTTTGGCTTGTTAGGCGTGTCAGGAGTAGGACCCAAGTGCGGAAGTAGAGCAACTTCAAATGCAGTGTGAGCTTATTAACAAGGGACGAGGTTAGCAGAGAGGTCTGGCCCGGAGGTTACTCTGAACTGGCTAACAAGAACTGGAGCAGAGGGTCAAAAAACAGGAGTCAGGATCTGGAGAAAGAACTCAGATTAGTAGCAGAACACATGAACAACCACAAGTAATACACTTTACAAACCAGCAGAGAGGGAGTGGGAAGGAAGGTCAGCAAGGCTACCATTAGACAACTGACGTCATAGATGACTGTCAGTGGTGGAAAAAGTATTCACATTTTTTACTTAAGTAAAAGTATCAATACTGCAATGTAGAAATACTTTATTTATTAAGTTATCTGTTAAGTAAAAGTCCGGAATAAAAAAATTACTTGAGTAAAAGTACACAAGTTTTGGCATCAAAATATACTTAAAGGGATATTTCACTTTCAAAAAAACTTTTGGTCATTTTATCATCTACTCAGGCCTTTGTGAACCCCCCAGACAGTTTTTAAGTTGCTTGATTAATTATTTAGATATTTGATATTCATTTTATCAGACACGCCCCCTTCCTATACAAACCCATTGTAACTTCAAACTCCATTTTAACCATGTTAGATTCATCAAAAACACCCGTCCTTGGTTCTGGTGACTCACCCTGCCCTCCTAATGCGTGAGGGGGCCGTGTTTTTCCGATTACTTTTTTCATTTATTTTATTTAAAATCTTTATTGTATTTTATTTTTTTCATTTTCCAAAAAAAATATTAAAAATAAATGAAAAAAGTAATTGAAAAAACACGGCCCCCTCACGCATTAGGAGGGTGGGATGAGTCACCAGAACCAAGGACGGGTGTTTTTGATTAATCTAACATGGTTAAAATGAAGTTTGAAGTTACAATGGGTTTGTATAGGAAGGGGGCGTGTCTGATAAAATGAATATCAAATATCTAAATAATTAATCAAGCAACTTAAAAACTGTCTGGGGGTTCACAAAGGCCTGAGTAGATGATAAAATGACCAAAAGTTTTTTTGAAAATGAAATATCCCTTTAAAGTACCAAAAGTAAAAGTACTCATTATGCAGAATGTCCCGTTTCAGAAGTTGTCATATGTCAAAAATGTATAAAAGATCTTTTGAAAGTAGCAGATCTTCAAGCTCACAACGCGTCACGATGCACGATCCACTATATACAAAGAGCCAAAGTTTAAATATGGCTGAAGTGGTAAATGTATGTTTTGTAATAATAATGAAAAGTAACTAGTAAGTTCTCCAATAATTTGTGTGGAGTAAAAGTACAATATTTGCGTCTGAGATGTAGTGGCGGAGTAGACGCAATTGTATTGAAATTTGGAAATACTCCAGTAAAGTAAAAGATATTTAAAATGTTTACTTTACACCACTGATGACTGTACTTCTCACCTTTTGTAGACCATTTCATGACGATAATGGAGAGGGATGCAGAAGATCGGAGGCAGAGGAGAAGAGCACAGGAGGACAAAGCAAATGGTTTCTGTTCCCCCCAAAGATTCCTAATGAAATCAACAGGGTCAAAAGCATGTGTCCTGTGATATTGACGTGCTGTGTCTGTCCTATATCGTATTGACATACTGTCTATGTATCGCCACAGTACTTAAGGACAAGGGGAATGCAGCTTATGCCAGAGAGGACTACGAAACTGCCGTGAAGTATTACAGCGACGGACTGGCCGAGCTACGCGACATGCAGCCTCTGTACACCAACCGAGCACAGGTTGTCCTATACATTACCTTCATGTTTTAAATGTTGACTTCATTCACATCCAGGCCGGTCCCCAGCAAAAGTAATTCATTTAGCATCACAATCGTTTTAACCACTTTAACCATTATTTTATACTTTGGAACTAAAGCCTGAGGCGCTGGTCCCCTAGGCACTGCCCAGTGGCTGCCCACTGCCCTTAATGGTTAAGATCGGTCAAAAACAGGACATCCTGTACAGTATTTCCCCTCAGGCATTAATACAGTTTAACTTTATTATGGCACAGTCAGAGGTTGGCCCACAATGTCTAAAACCTCAACACTGTGTAAAAGAGCCGCAGGCTTTTGACTTTATAGTTCAGTATTCTGTTTTATCCTCATATCTCAGAGGGTTTTATTGCTCACAAATGTGGAATAGGCAGGGGAGAAGAAAAACACATAATTCCTGAGATATAACATTCTGAATTGCAATAAAAATGCTCACAATTCAGGCATTTACATTTTTTACTTCATAAAATGGTCTTCCATAAGAGGCAACATAAATTAAGTTGCTTTTGTAAACTGTTCAGTCGCAAATACAGCCCTGTAAAGACATGTGGCTTTCACAGCAACAGAGATGGTGGAACCAAACAAGCAGAACAGAGCCTGAGGCAGAGCTGGTCAAGTGCACAAGAATTGAATGACCAAAACTAGGAACACAAGGAAGTTACACAGGGAACTCTTGGAACACAGTGTATATACCAGATTAAACTAGGAAACTAGAAGTCAGACAGAACACTGTAACAACATCTAAGACTTTGCAGGGAACACATAGGAACTGATGGTTTATATACAGGATAACCAGACACAGGCGAACACAACTGACAATCAACACAGGGATAGGCTAGGGCAGTGGTTCCCTATACCTTTTGGCTCAAGACCCAAAGAGAGAAATGTAATGTCTCCCCAGGACGCAAACGAGTGAAAATAGCTGATCTATTATCTTGTAGATCGGCTATTTTCTTCTTAAGTTTTCATGGATTATTTTTTTTAATACATGAAATTCTCTCTTTATTTTTACTTTTTAAAAATCTTTTGAAATAATAATTTAAAAAAAATTTATAAACGAAAGGAAAAACATAGGTCTCGACCCACTGTTTGGGAAAGTGTGGGCTAACAGGACACAGGCGGAGACAACGAGACAACTAATAATGACAGGGAGGTGAGACAAGCCCTGACGGCTTATCTGGGTTATCCTTTTAGCATTCTTTTGTGCCACCGTGCCTTGTCTTTGCAAACTTAAAGTGTTCAATCGATGAATCAGACAAGATAGGTAACAGTCAGTAACTAAGGAAAACATGAAACACTAGGACACCAGTACAAAATAAAAGGTGCACAAGTGTAAAGTAAAACCCTTACTAAGACTATAAAACAAGGAAGATACATTACTTAAATATTAAAGGAACACAGACAACTGTAAAGTAAAACACTATAAAATAAACAAGGAACGCAACAAGAAAACACAACAGGGAGACAGAACACAACACGGATCGTGACACCTCTACGCAACACAGATGTCCGCACGTGCGTGGGCGTGTGTGTGCGTGACTTACTTAGGTCTTAACTTTTGTGGGTCCTATTTATTTACAGAAATACTGTTGCCTACTTAGCGTCCTTACACTACTTAACCTGTACCTTCCTGCAGGCCTTCATCAAGCTGGGGAGATATAAGGAGGCCATCCGCGACTGTGAGTGGGCCCTGAAGGTGAGACCTGGCCGGGATCTGGGGGTCAATCACTTAGTTAGCTCATTCGTCATGGTGTCATCTGATCCATTGTGATCTCTCAGCAGCAGGCTATTTTATGCCCCGTACAGCTCTGGGTCACAGATGCAGGGTTTACATGTCCTGTCCCGAGCAGTGGATAGTAAATGGATACTGTAGCGTTTCATTTGTTTTTAGTGTCATCCTAATTTGGTCTTCAGGCTTGTGTTTATAGTCCTTGACACTCAAGCCAAATAAAAAAACTTTAGTTGAGAATGTTTCACCCTAGTTTTGAGTGATAAATATGTTCTATATATATCACATGCTGTTTTTAATTACATTTTATGTAACCACATTTCAATAACCGCGCGCGCACACACACACACACACACACACACACACACACACACACACACACACACACACACACACACACACACACACACACACACACACACACACACACACACACACACACACACACACACACACACGTGTCATGTGTCATGTGTCATGTGTCATCTCCTCTGTGTACCAGTGTAATGAAAGGTGCATCAAGGCCTACCTACACATGGGCAAAGCACATCTGGCTCTGAAAGACTATAACGAGGTAAGCATGATTATACCCCTCATTACAGCTAATCATGTGTCATTGATTCTTACTTGAAGCTCATCTGTATTCATAGCTACTGTACAACTCTCCCCATCTTGTATGTTGCAGCACGCAAACAAATTAAAGGCCTTTGCAGACAGGGTGCGATTTTTCGCACGGAAAAAACGGACAATATCATTTTTTAAATGAACTCTCAATGACCTCATGCACTCCGCCTCCGAATTTACCGTCCGGCGATGCAATGCGGCGATGCGTTTTCTTTTCTCCAATCGAACCCAGTTCGATTTGTGCGTCTTTTCGCATGCGGTAAAAACTGATTGACTAATTGCACCCTGTCTGCAAAGGCCTTAAAGGGCAAGACCACTTTGGTAGAGGTTTGGGTTGTGTAGTTACCTTGCCATGATGTAACTCCAAAGGTGGGCAAGAAATACAAAATAATTGCTCCATTGATTAGAAATTGATAATTCAAAATATGCTCCTCATTGACTTACGTTGTACGGTAAAACTGCTCTCAAAGTCACTCTTTTAGCACAAAAACAAACGCAAACAAAGTTGATTCAGACAATATAGAACATCACCAAACCCAGTACTGTTTTTTTTTTAAATAAAAATGTCAACTTCCTGTTCATTTTGCCATTTTTAATAAGTACAAAACCCGGACTGGATCGGCGGATCCGGATCCAGATCTTCAAATAGTAAAATCAACAGGAAGTTGACATTTTTATAAAAGAAACAAACAGTACTGGGTTTGGTGATGCTCTATATTGTCTGAATCAGCTATGTTTGGGTTCATTTATGTGCTAAAAGAGTGACTTTGAGAGCTGTTTTACCGTACAATGTAAGTCAATGAGGAGCATATTTTGAATTATCAATTTCTAATCAATGGGGCAATTATTTTTGATTTATTGCCCACCTTTGGAGTTACATCATGGCAAGGTAACTGCACAACCCAAACCTCTACTAAAGTGGTCTTACCCTTTAAGGCTATTTTCTCTTTGACTTGCAAAGAAAACTTGAAAACTTAGCACGCAGTCAAGCGTTGGTGTATACTTCCTAAAGTGTTATTATTGATCTGATCGCAAATCAAGAGAGTATTAACAGTTAAGTTATTCCATCCCACTCATTGGAAAAATGTTGTTTACTTCTTGACATCTGCCAAATGTTTAAGACGATGCAAACGTAAAAAGTTAAATCCCCAAGACAATTGCAAATTTGTTGCTAACCATCCCGGAAATTGCTATGAAAAGATACTGGAAATTGAACCAGCGAGGGAGAAGATGATAAAAGGTAACGAAAGACAAGGCATGAAATGATTTATGGTGAGAAAGACCAGAATCCATCTTTATCACAGTGCTTTTATGCACGTTGTCTCATTAGAAGCGCTGCCTCGATTCACAACATTCCTTCAAAGATTGTTTGTTTCTTTTAGGAAATAGGGTTAGGGACCAACTGAGAGTATTGATTGATTGATTGAAATTTTTATTAGGCAAAATAATGTAGAACAACACAGTTACGTTTATAATACTTTTGTCTAAAAGGTCCGACCCAAAAAGTCCTTGCAGACTTGTTTCCGTTGGGGTCCTTGGTATTAACTTTTTCAGATTTATTCAGACGTACCGTAGTTGCTAAAAACTAGATGGTACCAGTGGTGGAAAGTAACTACTGTAAGTACATTTACTCAAGTACTGTACTTAAGTACAATATGGAGGTATTTTTACTTTACTGGAGTACTTCCGATGTTCAGTACTTTTACTTCTACTCCACTACATATCAGAGGCAAATATTATACTTTTACTCCACTACAATTATTTGAAAACTTTAGTTAAGTTTAGTTAAGTTAAGTGGAGCAGTCGGTGGCGCTGTCACCTCACAGCTAGAAGGTCCTGGGTTCGATTCCCGCCGGGGACGCTGTGGGCACTGGGGGCGTGTCTTCTCCTTCGCGTCATCAGCGCCCATACCCTAGGTGGGGTTGGCGAAAGGGCCTACTCTGTGTGGAGTTTGCATGTTCTTCCTGTGTCTACTAGGGTAGTTAATACCCTCACAAAAACATGTAGTAATCCTGGTCGCTATACCGCCTCCCTCATGACAGCCGGGGCGCCTGATGGAGGGGAAAGGAACAACGTGGAATGGTTGGAATAACGTGTTCCTTCCACATGCTACGTCCAACCGGGGAATCTCCCCCCTGTCAGGTGACAAGAAGCTCAGTTGGCTCTCATGCATTGAAGGAGGCATGAGCTCGGCTCTGGGCTCCCTAGGCTGGCGGGGGGAGTGTAGCGCCCAGGATCACTTAGATAATTGGCACCGGGTGAAAAAGGGTTACAAAATTGAGGGATAAAAACATTTATTTAAAAAAAACTTTTTACTGTTACTGTTTTTACTAGATTTTGATTATTATTACAAAACATACATTAACCTTAACCACTTCAGCCCTATAGTATATACATTTTGGCCATTTGAAAATAGCCGATCTACAAGCTCACAATGTGTTGCGATGCGACGCATTGTGAGCTTGTAGATCTGCTATTTTCAAAAGATTTGTATACATTTTAAAATTTGTGAAATGGAACATTCTGCATAATGAGTAGCTACTTTCTACTTTTGGTACTTTTTGATACCAATACTTTTGTACTTTAAGTAAAAGTACAAAAGTACTTTTACTCAAGTACATTTTGAATACAGGACTTCTATTTGTAACAGAGTATTTCTATATTGCAGCATTGATACTTTTACGTAGTAAAAAATATGAGTACTTTTTCCACCACTGACTATAGTACTTCCATCACAGAGCAGAAAGTTCACAAGAACAGAGCAACGTGACACATTGTGAGCTTGTAGATCTGTTATTTATGGCAAATGTCCCCCCCCCGGCCCCCCAGCTAACTCATCATCATCAAATCATACCATTTCTCTGGCGTGACGAGGTGTCCGCGCCCCGCCGATTGGAGTGTCCGGCCGTCGGGACCCGAGGTCTCCACGTGCCGTTCTTGCTCATCGTTTACCCGGCGGGCCAGCGGTCCACTGATAGCGGCAGAGTAGCGTGGCGCAGTCGCATATGACCCCCTCCTCCCCCCCTCCCCTTGTCCTTCCCTCTCTCCCACCTATTTATATAAACACAGAGAGAGAGAGAGAGAGAGAGAGAGAGAGAGAGAAAGGGAGGAGAGAGAAAGGGAGGAGAGAGAGAGAGAGAGAGAGAGAGAGAGAGAGAGAGAGAGAGAGAGAGAGAGAGAGAGAGAGAGAGAGAGAGAGAGAGAGAGAGTTGCTCTTTTGTAATAATAATTATTTCTTGACATTTTCAGAAAAGTTTGGAAAAACATTCACCTATAATGGACTTGCCCAAACCAGCGAGGCCAGGTTTAATGTGGTTAATGCTTTTGTGGCATTTGTGAAAGCAAACCACAGGCATCAATATGGAGTTGGTTCCCCCTCATTGCTACTGTAACAGGCTCCGCTATAATGAGATGGCTCTTTACCAGTTGGAACATTGCTGGTGCAATTTTCAATCCAATTTGCTTCCACCATTACGCTTTGAAGTATATATTTTTTTATGTTTTTTATGTTTGTTTTTTTTTCACCAGAGAACCTGCTTCTATCTACCATTTACGGTCCTGCTTTTCTACAGTGGTGGAAAGTAACTATGTGCATTTACATTTTTACCATTGAGATAATAGAGCCTGCCTGCTTCCTTAGGGGATGAATTTAATTCGTATCAAAATTCGTATCAGATCCTGTGTCTAGAGACATGACCTTTGACACGATCTAAATGTCTCCCAATAGAAGAGCAGGGAGACTAAATACAACCACCCCAATTGTATAAGTTATATTAACATACTCTTGCACATTGGAAAATGTTTTAACTCTTTCAGTGCCAAGAGTATTTTCATAAAGTACTCCCCCAGTGCCAGCAATTTGCGTTTATTTTTATTTTTTAATTTTGTAATTTTTCATTCAAATAAATGATCTGATTGGGTTTTTAAATCCATAATACAGTTCTACCAGTAGAGAGCAACAAATCGACACATTGATGACCTCGCTGGCTCACTCGCCCCCTCCCAAACAGGCTCACGTCACATCCGGTCATAACCGGATGTTGACATTTTTGACAATCGTTGATCGGGCTAAATTACGATGTGATACACGACTACGATGACTGATCGTCACCCAGACCAAAGAGAGTAGACGTGGACCTCTCCGTTTGTTTTTTATACCGTGTGAAAAACCGTGACTTTCCCTATTCTGGCCAAAAATGATCGCGGGAAAAAAAATTGAACCGGAAACGGAATCTGCGTCATGAAACCGGAACCCAATGAGTCTGAAGGAGTCAGGAAGCGAAAGTGATCATGAAAAATAAACAGTATAGCGCGACCACAGTCAAAAGTAAAAACTCGGGATTTCTCGTGCTGGCACGGAGGGTACTCGGGAAAAACTCGGGATATCTCGGGGCGTGGCACTGAGAGAGTTAATATTATATATTAATATTCTGTGTCGCTTAAGCAAACAATCTGAGTATGATCTCCTCCATTGTTTCAATCCAATCAGCAGTTTGCTTCCACCATTACACCTACGCTTTCGCTTTGTGGTACCGTTTCTTTTATTTTTTAAATTATTTTTAACCAGAGCACCTGCTGTATGCTTCCATCTATCATTATCTCTCCTGCTGTTCTGTTGTCCTCTCTCTGCTGAGGATGGGTTCATTTAAGGATACTTTACAACAGGAGGCTCTGTATAGTGTGAACCATAGATATATATAAAGGCTAGATGACTCACCCGCGCTGCTGGCCAATGGAGTACGACGTTGCCACATGGCGGCCATCTTGGGACGGTCATTCATAACATTATGTCTATGGTGCATATACTTTGAAATAACCATAGCGTGGTAAATTTTCATCCGATTTTCAAACGGTTTGGTGTGTTGTAAACACCAAAGATGTATTTATGATACTGCATATGTAATGTTAAAAAAAAACATGATTATAATTATAAGTATGCAGTATCATAACTACATCTTTGGTGTTTACAAAACACCAAACCGTTTGAAAATCGGATGAAAATTGAGCACGCTATTACGGTTATTTCAAAGTACATGCACCATAGACATAATGTTATGAATGACTGTTGCAAGATGGCCGTGGTTGAGCTACGCTTGCGACGCACCCTTGAGCCATCTAGCCTTTATATATATCTATGGTGTGAACACTATACTGTACCGCTTTAGTTAGACACTCAGCTAATCCGGAGCCTGTTTTCCTCTCAGCGGAGCTTCTCTTGTCCCTGTCTGACTTCTTCTTTCATCTCTTTACACTGTGTCCCAAACAGTGGGTGGCGGACCATATTTTTATGGGTCGCGAGTTAATATCCCCTTTTTTCCTCTCCTACATTAAATGATAATTTTAATTTAAAAAATGATTAAAAAAATAAAGAAAAGAAAATCACAACTTTATTAATTAAAAACAATTCCAACAATACTAATAATAATAATTTCCATGAATAAAAAAAACAAAAAAGTTTAAGTAGTGAAAGGGGGGAAATAGTGAAAATAGCAGATCTACAAGGTCACAATACGTCACTTCGTGTCACGCTGTGAGCTTGTAGATCTGCTATTTTCACTAGTTTGGGTCCCGGGGCAAAACGTCTAATTTCTCTTTTGGGTCTTGAGCTAAAAAGAAACCCCTGCTTTACAGAATACCTAACCCAGGCCGCTATGGAGGAGGAGAGAGAGAGGCAGGAGAGCGACGCCAGAGCAGAGCCTGGCAGCGGAGGAGGAGAGAGGGCCGTATCGGTGCCCCTGCTGCTGGAGAAGCTGTCCAGGTCCGGGCAGCAGACGCCGGTCTACTACTGTGGAGGAGTGGAACTTCTGTCACAGGCCATCACTGACTGTGAGTGAGCTCTGTTGGGACACCAACTCCATTTCCAACTCCCTTCCTCTTTCCAAAATAACCTTAAAGCTCTGTTCCTCACTTCATCTTCTTTAATGACCTTTTTTACTCGTGACCCATAAACATGGATCCACGTCCCACAATTGGGCTCCGACCCATGTGTTTGGGAACCACTGCCAGTGTTTGGGAACCACATACTCCTATACACTACTACAATATAATAATCCATACAACATTGAACAGTGAAGCCCTACCCTGGAGTGCTTGTCCCTAGCCCTTTTTCTCTTTTTCTTTTGAACAATGCTGCAGTTAGCAGCAGGTAAAATATTGGCGATTTAGGAAATGTATACTTCACTATTTATGTTGTGTCCTTCTCCAATATCCAAAACAAATAAAAATGAACTGAACAGAGAGCTCTATATAATGTAGAGTTGTGCACAGATGCTCAGTGCTACTCGAAGTGGAAACTATTTTATTCTGTTCAGATGCAAGCAGTGTGTGTGACCAGTGACCACCACCAATGTCAGTTTCTGGACATATATTTCATTGGTTACCCTAGGCTCAGTCCATGATGCCAGAGTTCTTAAAAATAGCCTTTTGTCTGTGGTGTGTGTGTGTGTGTACCCACCCGGAGGCTAATCATGCATGCTAGGGGATGGTGGATAATGTCCTTACAGGGAGATGTCACGACCCATCGCACTCCTGCACTCACCTTATACAGTGAGTCATTGTGAAGTGCAGTTGAAGTAAGGTTCATCAGGCACCATCTAAAGGCCTTATTTTCTGTCATTGAAAGGGCATCTGGCACCTTGAAGGCGTTGCAGGTGCCGATCGATATTTTTTCGAGTGCACCCTGCTTTTGCCGTGAACGTCACAGCTTTGCTGCTGTGTCATTTTGCACTGCAGTGTGCCTCAGAGACGAAGACACACATGACACGCATGAGTAGGGCAGCAACTATTGATTATTTTCTTAGTGATTATTGTTTTGATTACTTTTTGGATTAAATCAAATACTTAAAAAGTGCATGTTTGGGGTATTAAGTTAATTTTATTTGTATATATTAACGAATCAACACGAGAAAAAAAACAAATCTAAAACAATTTAATCAATTATTTAATTAATATCTATATCATTTTCTATTACCGATTAAAATGACTTGTTCGATTAACTGTTGCACCCTTATTATTTGAGATAATCACAATTGTTTTTTTGCATAATCGTCATAATCATTTCCATGTTGAAAAATGTTCATATATTTTCATTCTTTTTTTTGTTGTTGGAAATAGCTGATCTACAAGCTCAAAATGCGTCGCAATGCATGAGCTTGTAGATTGCATATTTCAACTATTCATGTTATTAATTCATAATAAAGTTATTAAAGTAACTAAATTGTGTGCGTTATTTGTCATATCTTCCCTGTGCGTCTTTTGTTTACAAACCCTAAAAGTCAAACAGAAATAAAAATTGTGTTCATAATGTTCCAATGTTCAACGACGCAATAATTTGAGTGACAATTAATCGTCATGTAAAATGTCATAATCGTGACAGCCCTAGTCACAGGTCAGCTTCAGTGTGGGAACAGGAACAGCTGTGTGAACATCTGTTGTTTTCACCAAGTGATGCGAGCATAAATTGAGTGTAAAAGCTGCGATCCGTAACTTTTATGTCCTACCCTGGATTCAAACCCTGGTCTCCCACGTAAGAGACCAAACATCTACCACTCATTCAAGACGGAATCCTTGCTTGGCCAGGGCAGATATTTATGGCTCTCATGAGCAAAAGTTTCGTTGCGATCAGGCCAACGGTGCCGGAGATTAGCTGTTCACAAACAGAAGGACGGACGGACAGACAGGGTGCAAAACATACTCTCTTGCCATGCCTTTCGGCCTGGCGGTGACAGAAATATTAGCGGACCACAATTTACTAAACACATATCATGATAATTGAAAAAAGACTTTAAACTAGCGATTGAAAACATAAAGTATTTAATATGAAAATGTTTCCTCCGGTAATAAAATCAACCTCATTGGAGGTTTTGGAGTGTAATGCTTCTGGTACCCAGCAGGAGGGGAATTAGCAGTGGTGGAAAAAGTACTCAAATGTTTTACTTAAGTAAAAGTATCAATACTGCAATGTAGAAGTCCGGAATTTGACTTGAGTAAAAGTACAAAAGTATTGGTATCAAAATGTACTTAAAGTACCAAAAGTAAAAGTACAAAAATGTTTGAAAATATTCAAAATAGCATGCAACGCGTTTTGAGCTTGTAGATCAGCTATTTTCAAATAGCCTAGGTATAAAATAGGGCTAAAGTGGTTAATGTATGTTTTATAATGTAATAATTTATATCTGCAAAGTAACTAGTAACTAAAGTTTTCAAATAATTGTAGTGGCGTAAAAGTACAATATTTGCCTCTGAGATGTAGAGGAGTAAAAGTAAAAGTATAGACAATTGGAAATACTCCAGTAAAGTAAAAGTACCTAAAAATTGTACGTAAGTACAGTACTTGAGTAAATGTACTTAGTTACTTACACCACTGGGAATTAGCGACATCTGTTGGGCCACTAATGAATCAGAATCAGAATCAGCGTTATTGTCACATCACAGGTAAAGAAGTGGGTGAAATTAGTTTTCGTGCATAGTTCCCATCGTATCGTTATTTCCATAGAAGAAAGAAAGGGAAGAAGAAGAAGGGGGGGGGACAAGGCTTATGCCCTGTTCAGCAGTCTGACGGACGGCAGCCGGTGGTGCTGCTCTGGATACTGTGGTAGGCCCCTTTTGCCCGGCCGTGGACGTTGTAGTAGGGGGTTGAACAGTTTGTGACTTGGGTGGTGCCTGTCCTTAATTTTGTTCTTCCGTGTGAGCTTCATTTCCAAGAGCTCTCCCATGCCGCCTGTGGAAATGTAGGGAGACACCCTCCAACCACTGCAGATGTGCTAGTTATGTTGTATTAACATACTCTACCTACGTATCATTAAAATAAGATTCCAGATTGCAGCTGTCACACCCTAAAGCCCTACTTTGAATTATGAATGAACTGCATAGTTAATGCTGGTCTGTAGGGCATTGACCGCCTTCTGTCCCATAGTAAGTTCAACCATTCAGCACATTAGATAGGTGTGTGTGTGTGTGTGTGTGTGTGTGTGTGTGTGTGTGTGTGTGTGTGTGTGTGTGTGTGTGTGTGTGTGTGTGTGTGTGTGTGTGTGTGTGTGTGTGTGTGTGTGTGTGTGTGTGTGTGTGTCCTTTCTGCAATGGTATGGCCAGCTCCCTGCCACCACCACTTTACTCGACCAACCAGCAGTGGTATACTGTAAGTAACTAATGTAGAAATAGTTTGGCATTCAAAGTTTACTTAAGTACAAAAGTATTGGCGTCAAAGTATACTTAAAGTACCCAAAGTAAAAGTAAAGTACGCATCATTAAGCAAAATGTCCCATTTCACAAGTTTACAAAGGCATAAACTGTACAAAAATCAGCTGAAAATAGCAGATCTACAAGCTCATAACGCATCACAAAGCGACTCGTTGTAAGCTTGTAGATTGGCTATTTTCAGATAGCTCAAGTATTTATAGGGCTTAAGTGGTTGAATTAGTTAAATGTACGTTTTGTAATAATAATCATAATCTACAAAGTAATTAGTAACTCAAGTTTTAAAATAATTATAGTGGAGTAAAAAGTACAATATTTTTCTCTGACATGTAGTGGTGTAGAAGTAAAAGTATTGAAAATCGGGAGTACTCTGGTAAAGTAAAAATACATCAGCATTGTAATTAAGTACAGTACTTGAGTAAATGTACTTAGTTACTTTCCACCACTGCCAGCCGGGGTGGTACCGTGTAGTTTCCAGATGAAAACTTGGAAAAGAGTTCATTATTTTGGAGAAAACACTCACATACGACCCACAAGGAAAAACAATGTAGGCTAATTGTCATTCAGGTACTCTCAACTAGGTACCCACGCACTGTACCAATGTTCCGACCTCTGCCGCCTAGAGGTAAAGTCCCTTATCAACTGTGACACGTCCCTAATTCAACTGTGAAGCTCACCTCGAATTGTAACACAGCTTTCAGCATAGTAATATCTAAAGAGCAGTGCTGGAAAGTAAGTACATTTTCTTACAGTAGGTAAGATTTTTAGGTGCATACTTTTACTTTACTTGAGTATTTCACATTTTTTATATACTTTATAAATGCTTCTACTCCAGTACATCTCAGGGGCAAATAGTGCACTTTTTACTCAACAACAATTATATGACTGCTTTAGTTACTAGTTACTTTGCAGATTATTATTACAAAACATAGGCCTACAGTTAAGCCCTATTTTATATTTTGGCTATTCGGAAATAGCCGATATACTGTACAAACTCACAACGCGTTACATCGCAAGCTTGTGAAAATGTTTTATGAATTTTTAAACAATTGAGTACATTAACTTGGGTACTGTAAGTATATTTTGATGCCAATACTTTTGTACTTTCATTGTAACTGATAATTTTTATTGTAGTATTGCTACTTTTAGTCAAGTAGACAATCTGAGTGCGAGATTCTGAATTGGATGGTGTGTGAGCTTGAATTGTCCTTAAATTTGACTTTTGCAAACTTTTGCAACCCTGCTTAATAACACAAGTGTCATGGAAATGCTACGAGCTCTGGTTTGTAATGCACCACAGCTATTTGCGCTCAATATCCTTATCCTGATTAGATAAAAAGTCCCATTCTCTGCAATCCATAATTATACAAACATAAATGTATAATTTGCAGGAGGTTCAATACTGGTCTAAAAATGCAATCAAATGGGTCGGATCTTCCCTCTTTTGTCAAGTTTTGGTTCCCGTTGATACTAGAAGCAACAATCTACGTTTTTAACTCAACTTTTATCTCCATTGAGCATCTCTCTCTCTCTCTCTCTCTCTCTCTCTCTCTCTCTCTCTCTCTCTCTCTCTCTCTCTCTCTCTCTCTCTCTCTCTCTCTCTCTCTCTCTCTCTCTCTCTCTCTCTCTCTCTCTCTCTCTCTCTCATATTTTACATGGTCTCCAGCGGACAGCAACAAACTATAACAACAACCTGTGGGCACCCAGCCCACAGGTTTTGGTATCGCTGATTTATTCCATTCTCGCAGGCTGTCCTTGACCATGAGTCAGGCTAGATCTAACAGAATAGAGAGGCTGTGTTGTGTCTGGGCCAGAAGTGTCCACTGGTGATCAGTGTTGCCATGTCTGCTTATTATAAGCGATTTTGGGCTTGTTTTTTGGTAAAGTCGCTTGTAAATATTGGTAGTTTGCGGGTTGGGTTTTTTGGGGGAGGCTTGTTTCTAAAGTGTAGTTGCTTATTTGGGCTTGCTTCCTAAATGTTTTTTTCCTGACATTTTCATGTCAAGGACCCCCCCAAATTAATGTGTATTTGTCCACGTTGCATAGCGACGTGTTGTGAGCTTGTAGATCGGCTATTTTCAAATAGCCGATGCATATAACGTTTAAAGTGGCTCATGTGGCCTACACTAGTCACTTCTTTTGGGCTTGTTTTCATAGACCTGGTTACTTATTTCTCTCGTAAGAAATCTGGCATACGTGCTGGTGATGATGATGATGTACCGCAGCGTTCTGGAGGGATTTGTTCTCTCTCTGTGTTCTCTGACACTATCTGCTCTTCTCTCCTCTATATAACAGGTACCAGTGGCCAAGTGCTGTTCAGACTGCACAATGGCTTCAGTGTCATCAGTGACAATGACACAGTGACCAGGTAAAGGGGACCCGGAGGAGACAGCTGATTGATGACTGGACTCATTGATAGGCTCACACTGTCACCACGTGTGTGCGTGCGTGTGTGTGTGTGTGTGTGTGTGTGTGTGTGTGTGTGTGTGTGTGTGTGTGTGTGTGTGTGTGTGTGTGTGTCTTTCTCTCTACCTATGTTTCTGTGTCTCTGTCTGTCTGTTTCTCTCTGTCTCAGTCGGTCTCTGTCTGTCTGTCTGTCTCTCTGCCTATGTTTCTGTGTCTCTGTCTCTGTCTCTCTCTGCCTATATGTTTCTGTGTCTCTGTCTCTCCCTATGTTTCGGTGTCTCTGTCTCTGTCTCTCTGCCTATGTTTCTGTGTCTCTGTCTCTGTCTCTCTCTGCCTATATGTTTCCGTGTCTCTGTCTGTCTGTCTGTCTGTCTGTCTGTCTGTCTGTCTGTCTGTCTGTCTGTCTCTCTGCATATGTTTCTGTGTCTCTGTCTCTCTCTGCCTATATGTTTCTGTGTCTCTGTCTCTCTGCTTATACTTCTGTGTCTCTCTCTTCTGTCTGTCTGTCTTTCCCTCTCTATTTCTCTGCCTCTGTCTTTACCCCCCCCCCCCCCCCCTCTCTCTCTCTCTTCCTAAAATGTTGGCTCAGAAAGGAACCCCATGCGTTTCATTGGAGATTTACTGTAGCTGAGTGTGGTGTGGTGTGGTGTAAGCCTGCATGGGTCTTTAGTCCTGGATAAAGGGGGGAGTTTTGCACGACAACACACAAATAATGAGTCCCTGGCGTCAGATTAGCAAGGTTATTATTAACTCACCACACGCATGCTACCATTCATCAGTGTCGTCACACAGCCAGTATGTAAGCTGGGACACATGTGGGACCGCTAATAGCTAAGTGGCTCAGTACAGTGGCGTGAAGCAGTGCTTCTCAAACTTTATCCATGTCAAGGTCCCCACATTGTCCCATACATGGTGTGGTGGTGAGGACCCAAACGCAGGACAACAAGGCAGGCAGAGTTCCTAACCCATGATTGGGTATTTTAACCCCTTAAAACCTTGAAAGCATCTGTGTCATTTTAGATTTTAGCTTGTATGTATGTATGCATGTATGTATGTATATATAATATATCAGAAAACTCTTAGGATTTAGAACAGTGGTTTGGTTTTCAAAAATAGCAGATCTACAAGCTCACAGCACGTCACTTTGTGCCGCCCTGCGAGCTAGTACATCTGCTATTTTTGAACATTTTTTAAAACTTTTGAAAGTGTTAGATATTTTTTTAACACAAATCTTCTCTTCTGGTGGTCCCTGGCATGAAACATTTTCAGATGGGGGGTCCGCGGCCAAATACATATCATTTTGGGGGTCCACCAAGTTGTATTGTTAAACCACAAAATATAGGGGCTTAAATATAGGGTTTAAAGGAATAGTTCACACACATCACATCACAATTTGGTGTCAGCTTGTAGCACATTGCAATTTTTTCTATTTTGACATTTTGAAATTTTCAAAATTGTTTGTTTGTTTTTTTGACAATTACCGCCTAACAAGAAAGTAAGTAAGTGACATGCCCAAAATAACAAAGTGAAAGTGGATGAGTAACCGTGTTAGTTTGTTTGTCCCCACAGCTGTTTGTTCCAGAGATCAAAGGAGCCCTTTGCCCATGAGCTGTGTGCCTCTGTGCTCAGATTGTGGAGGGTGATTTGCAATGGAAATGGTTCATAGGCATTTGAGTCACATTTCATTTTCCCTTCAAAGAGTTGACAGTAATATGAAGAAAATGTTATGTGTGTCAAATATGTTAAGTTATTCCATCATCGTGTTCACAGCCCGCCAAAGCTTTCCATTATTAAATAATCACTTGCTATGTGGGCTTCACCACAGAAAATAAATGCCTGGAATATTGTTACAAATGTGCCCACTTTTGCCTACTGCAGCAAATCACTGACACAGCCGTCAAAAGTTTCATTTAATCACTTAAACCCTATATTCTTTTCAGAAAATAGCGGATCTAATCACATTGCGATGCGGGATTGTAGATCAGCTATTTTCGCCGAATGTTAACCCCAAAATAGGGATGCCAGGGTCCAAGCTTACACCAAATAAGACCCAAATATTACTAAGTAGTTTATCATTCCATGGAAAGCCACAGGTTTTCAGATTATAGATCAGCTACTTTTGCTATTTTTGAATCCTGAAAAGTAACAGTTATGCACATAATGAGGTTTCCACCCGACAGAGACAATACAGCAAAATCCTTTCATGACTTCACGCACACTTTTATATCTTTTAATCCCTTCCTAATGACCAGAAAGTTAATTCGGTCAAAGCTGGGGCCTTTGACAAAAAACTATGAATGTTCCAATCTGAGAGTTTCTGAGCCAAAATGTAATAATAGTTCATTCATAGACTCAGAGCAAGTCATTAGTCAATCATTACGCTTCACCAGTGCCTTCTGGTGTTAAAGGGATAGTTCACCCCCAAAATGATATTTTTTTTCTATCAATTAGTCACCCCATGGAGACTTGAATTCATGGATATGCAGCTGTTCCGGTAGGACACACAAAGAGTCTCCTTTGTGTCTTTTTCTGCTATTAGATGAAAACCAGAAGATTCTGATGACATTCCCAGTCCACAGCCAGTCTGTTGTTGACTTATTAACGTCAGAAGACATTGCTGTGCAGAACGAATGCCTGGGGCTGCTGTGTTTATACTCCCAGACACCACATGGGAGGCGTCTGACCACTGACAACTTGAATCTGTGCACGTAAGAGATGTCAGAATGTTGTTATCACTTTATACTTCAGCAGGGCAAAAGCAGAGTATGATGTTTCTGCGTTTGTTTTGACCTGAGGCCGATTCAAAAACATGTCTTCTAAATCCTAACAGCTTTCTGGAAAACGTATGTTGCTATATCAGTGGTTGAAAAATTCAAATGTTTTAAAGGAGAATTTCGCCCGACGTTATTCTTACATTTAGTATGACGTTATGATATCCTAGGACGAGTGGTACGGTACAGAAATTCCATAACTCCATAACGGATCTGCCACAGTTAAAAACCTGCGCCTATGGTCCTTCAAATCGCGTATTTGAATAGCTTTTTTTTTTGTCAGTGTCAAAAAACTGGATTCTGGAACGGCACTAGGCAGAACTCACATTAATGTAATGTGATTTTAGGTCTCATAATTTTTGTGGTATAAAGAGAGTCTAATGATGTTGTACACCATCAAGGCACTTGATACACCTGCCTCATAACTTTGTATAAGCATGTTTGTTACCATTGCATTGAATCTAAACAAGACCTAGCCTAGGTGACATTCACACTGTATTGCCAACGACTGCTAACTTCTGTACCAAAATGTGAATGTACTTTTCACAAAAGAAGAAGACAGTGCTGCATTGTTTTACAACAACAACACAAACGTTTTTTTTTTGTAGCTCAGGAAACAAAGTCCAGGAATTCTACCTTGATCTAACTTAACCACACCGAGGTCCCCCACGCATCTATAATTGGTCCTCTCCCTTTTCCAGTCCACACCAAATGTATTCACAGAAAATAGCAGATCACAACATGTTGCAACTTGCAAGCTTGCAGATCAGCTATTTCTGGTGAAATTCCCAGAATTGGAACACTAGGGTTCAAGTGGTAAAGTCTGTCTCCCACTGGTTGGCCAGACCAGACTACAGAGCTCTGACTTGAGCCTTCCAAGTCAGTATAATAATAACTAGAAAAAGTGCTCCTCGGAGCACAGGTCTCCGCCAGGTCAGGTAGGTTATTGTGGGCCAACAATGTTCGGAATTCGCCAATCAGGATGGAATATGAAAAATCGGACAGAACCATCTTGATCACTTGACTATAGAGATAATGGGTACCGATTTGCATGATGATTGGACAACATTTGTAGGAGTAATACAAAAAAGAAAAGTGTTGAAAAAATCGGCCTCCTGGTGGCGCTATAATAGGGCAATGTTAAAGGGTGGCATTTGTTCTTCAACATAGTGCGAATGTGCATGCAAAGTGTCACCTCAATCGGACGCTGCGTTGATGATTTGTGGCATTTTGTTCAAAACAGGCCACTTCTGCAAACTTTAGATGTCAATGTTAGCCAATCAGGATGAAATATGAAAAATCAAACAGTTCCATCTTGATCACATGACTATAGAGATCATGTGTACCGATTTGTGTGAAATTTGGATAAAATCTGAAGGCTTAATATCCAAAAATGTGTTTTACATAAGTGGGCCTCTATAAAAGGCAAATGTGAAGAAAAAAAAATCCTTGGCCTCTAGGGAGTTTTTTTCATGCAGATCGGTGTAGTTATAGTTAAAAACACAAATCAGCCTTTTATAGCGCCACCATGAGGCTGATTTGAAAAATGTCAAGTGCCATTTGTTCGTCGGCGTAGTGGGAATGTGTTTGTGAAATTTCACAGAAATCGCAAGCTGCGTTCATGATTTGAGGCATTTTGTTCAAAACGGACCAATCCTGCAAATTTTGGAAGCCAACCTTAGCCAATGAGGATGGAATATGGGAAATCGGACAGATCCGTGTTGATCAGATGACTATAGAGATACTGTGTACCGATTTGCATGACGTTTGGATAAAATCTGTAGGAGTAATATAAAGAAATGGGTTTTGCACAAATTGGCCTCCAGGTGGTGCTATAACAGGCCCATGTGAAAAATTTGAGGCAGAGGTTCTGAATTGGCATCCAGGGAGTGTGTGTGCACAGTTTCAGAGCGACCGGGCCAACGGTGCCAGAGATTAGCTGTTCACACACAGACAGGACGGACGGACGGACGGACGGACAGGGGCGAAAACATACTCTCTCGCCATGCCTTTCGGCCTGGCGGAGACAATAATAATAATCAATTGCAACGCAGTCCCAAGAAAATAAGGGCAAAATAATTAAACACAATGATTTCATTTAGTTGATTTGCACAACAGTTATATATATATATATATATATATATATATATATATATATATATATATATATATATATATATATATATATATATATATATATATATATATATATGCATGATATGTTCGTTCTTTCCATGGGAAAGTTGACAGTTAGTTGTTGTGCCGGTGAGGTAATAAACCCTAGGGGGGCTTATGCAAGAACCTCACCATTTTACATTACATACAATATGAATTATTTAATGCATTTCCTTATGGCAGATGTAGACTATCTGATGTGTTTGATATTTATGATTGATATCATCAAATTGATGTATTGCCTCGTGTTTACCTTGCTTACTGTAAATCACTCTGAATTAAGAGCGTCTGCTAAATGCTTCAAATTGTAAATTGGTCTCCTGCAGGTTGATGAAAAACCTAATGGCCTGCATCTCAAAGCCAGACAAGCGCAGAGAGACCACAGCAGCACTGACTGCTGTGCAGAACCTTGCCACAGACGAAAGGTTTTTCAGATACATAAGTCCCAGCGGAGTAACGCAGGATTTTTTTTCAATAACAGTCAAGAAAATTGATGGACCTTATTGCTGTGTGAGAAATTATTTTCAGATTCTCAGCAGTTTTCAGAACGCTGTATCCCATCAGACAGTCAATTAAACTGCCATACGTTGTATCCATAAGTATGAAATACATTTAATGTAATGTTTCCACATGGGCCAAGAGATGCAGCATTCTCTATAAATCAACATGCTGGCATGCTCTCAGACATAAAGTGAATAAAACGTCCATCACAAATGCATTTCATTTCTCTCCTCTGCGTCATCAGTGCCCATACCCTAGGTGGGGTTGGCGAAAGGGCCTCTCTGTGTGGAGTTGACACATTGCCATGACGACACATTGAGTTTAGACAAAACTCCATATTTGGGCGTAGCTGCATTGGGAACTCCTTATATGGTTATGGTTGAGTCACGGTACATTAGCTAGGAAATAATTGACAGTTGCAGCCCTAGTTAGAACTCTTGAATAACTTATGCAAATATGGACAAACTTGAAAATGAAACTTGCACCAGGATAGTTTACATTACAAAAGCAGTAGACTTAACTAATTACCTACTCTGATTGATTGTCACCGTATTGGAGACATAAAATCCTGCCTAAAAGTCCTCACTTAATCCTGCTACTTATGTAAACAAAAGCCATAGGAATATGCAGTGGAATGAATATGACAATTCATGTAATCATCTGCTCTAATGTATTTAAAGCAATGCTTAAACTTTGGTAGAACCTTGGGGTCGTGATCTACAACCTCATGTGCACATTGCTTTGTTTATGCGTCTACAAGCTCACACACGGTGAGATCTTGAGAGCCATTTTCGGTGCATGACACGATGCGCAACCAAGTCTAAATCAGGCATAAGGAGGAAAACGAGGCCAACTCAGAACTTTGCAGCGTCACTGACCAGTGTGCAACCAAAAGGTACAGTATGTGATGACAGAACTGTGTCACTGAATCACGACTAATCATAATGTACATATTTTTCCATTTACTCACCAATCCTCTGTGGAAGCTACAAATGTGGCCCAGTGCAGCAAACAGACGAGGGGACGCTTTTCTAACTTTAGAGCAGTGGTTCCCAAACAATGGGCTGTAGACAGAGCGCAGTGTGAAGTAAATTATTTGTTCACAATGTTATGATTCAGATTAGATTTAGGTTTATACTGTATACATCCACCATTATTAGTTTGCTCTGCGAGTGGAGTGAGTAAGTAAGTAAGTAAGTAGCCTTAGAAACCAGCGGTAGGTCAGGAGCCTATAGTATATCCTGGTTCTGTAAGGTAAAGTCCTCACAAACTTATGTCACAAAGTAAAATAACAAAACAAACAGAAAAAAAGTTTCATATGAGAAAGAACAAGACAGGACATAACACAAATGAAAGACAACAGGCAAGGTTACAACAACAATACACATTGTGAAGACTGATCGATCGTAACCAATAACAGAGGCAGAATAACACAAATTAATAACACTGTAAGACCAAAGACAAGGTCACAACAACAATTCACATTGTAAAGACTGACCGTAACTAATAACAGAGGCACACAGTTCGAATGAACAAAGTGTCCATTTATTTATGGATTTGTTCCATCAGCGGGGTCAGCGCGGAAAGGGCGGAAAAGCTAAATCATTCAACATCAACACAGGTTCTTACCGGTCGGTGGTATTGTCCATTAAAGCAAGTTCAAGGCCAAATCAATAAGTCCTATGTTGCTTATAAAACAAGAAACAAAGAGCCAGTCAGTTCTGTATCAATTCACCTTTCAACAACTCATGGAAGTGGAGTGTTTTGCTTACTACCCATTACCAAGCAATGTGTCTTCCACCGTGGAGAGCCAGCAGTAGCCTGAGGGAGATGTCGGCTGTATTCGTAGCCCAGGCTTGATCAGAAACTACGTGCCGACTACGCAGTCGGCACGTGTTAAACAGATCGCACGTGTCATCATTTCAAGTTGATTAAACACAAACATTGGCACATATACTCCTTTAAAGGGATTGTTGGCAACATTAAGCCTACATTTTAAAAATATCTATATATATATATTTTGCATTTTTCCCCCTCTATCAGCCACTATATAATGATGCTGGGGTGTTTTCCTGCATTGAAACATAGTCCTCTTTCTGAAATCCGTATTTTCCCTACTGTTTATGTTTTTCCGGGGCGTAAATTAACGCACGCATGTGCGCATCCGTGCGCGTCCGTGTGAACTTTTTACTTTCGGTTTTAAAACGCTCTCAAACTTCGCTTTTGAGGCACATAATTTACTTTTCAGATAGCGTTTGGATAGAATTTAGTTGTTTAACTTCATATATGTGGTCAATTTGTCATGAAAGAGCCTATTTAAAAATACAAATTCAGAGAACCGGCAGGGGCGGGCAGTTCCGCGAATTGTATCCGAATAAAGCAACCTATATTCGGCATGGCCCGTTTAGAAGTCCCCTTAACTCTATGGAAGTCCTCCCTGCGTCACCCCCTGGTGGTCGGGGAAACAAACTGCTGGAGTTTTTTTCTTTGTTTATCTCTGAACTTGCCTACAATCCCTTTAATGAGTTGACTGAGGGCCCGGCGCTGGCCGTGGTGCTGAACCCTCTCATCAACTCTCAGTTGTCAGTGGTTCATTGACACTTGACTTCACAACATCAAGAGGCCAGGGCCAACTAAAGGCTAAGGAGAAAAATGCAGTCATTGGGTGAAGATTTCAAAGCCTCTATGGCAGGTGTCTTCAACAGGGGGTCCGGGGCCCCTAGGGAGTCCTCAGAGATACTACACGGGGGCCGCCAAATCTATGTGTGATGGGGACCTTTTTTTTTTTTTTTACATTAACCTCTTGAACCCTCGCATCCCTATTCTGGGAGGAACATTAGCCAAAAATGGCAGATCTACAAGCTCACAGCGCGTCTACTATGCAGATCGGCTATTTTCGGTGAAGAGGTTTGGTGTAGAGGGTAAAAGAGCAGACCGATGATAGCAAAAGCAAAATCATTCAACATCACCACAGGTTCTTTACCGGTCGGTGGTATTGGTATCGTCCATTGAAGGAAGTTCAATGCCAAATCAATAAGTCCTATGTTGCTTATAAAACAAGAAACAAAGAGCCAGTCAGTTCTGTATCAATTCACCTTTCAACAACTCATGGAAGTCGAGTGTTTTGCTTACTACCCATAATCAAGCACTGCGTCTTCCACCGTGGAGAGCCAGCAGTAGCCTGAGGGAGATGTCGGCTGTATTCGTAGCTCAAGCTGCATCAGAAACTACGCAGCTGTCAGCACGTGCTAATCAAATCGCACGCGTCATCATTTCAAGTTGATTAAACACACACATTGGCACATATACTCCTTCAATGAGTTGACTGAGGGCCCGGCGCTGGCCGTGGTGTTGAACCCTCTCATCAACTCTCAGTTGTCAGCGGTTCATTAACACTTCACAACATCAAGAGGCCAACTAAGATTAACTCATTTCCCGTCATGGACGCATAAAGTCGCTCTATTAAATAGTGCACTTGCCCATCAAGACGCATAAAATCAAATTATTATTTTTTTGAAAATTCCACAAGGGGCACCCTAACACAGCTTTGGGATGATCCATCGTCACTCAGAGAAGAAGTATGTGGATGTGACGTCATTCCAAAAAACGTCACATCCATCCACCCTGACTATAGGATTTTTTGAAAAACACTCTTATCTCAGTTTCCTTTTTTTGCATTGAAAACCACCCATTTTCAACGAGCCCCAAAATGGCCGATCGCGGGTGGAATGTTATTGTTCCAGCGTACACACAGATGCCTCCGCGTCCTCACATGGAGCCTCTATCTTCAACAGGGGGTCCGGGGCCCCTAGGGAGTCCTCAGATATACTGCAGCTGGGCCGCCAAATCTTGGTGTGATGGGGATCTTTTTTTTTTTTTCATTAACCACTTGAACCCTCGCATCCTTCCTATTCTGGGGGGGACATTAGCAGAAAATAGCAGATCTACAAGCTCACAGCGCGTCTGTTACGCGTTGTGAGCTTGTAGCCCGGCTCTTTTCGGTGAAGTGGTTTGGTGTACAGGGAAAAAAGAGCAGACCAAGTACAGAGCCAAAGGTCAAGTTTACAAAGTATTGAGGGTTTAAGTGGTTACAAGTCTGAAAATACACATTTAACATGAATCCATCATGTATTGGGGGTCCCTGCTGCATCATCTCTCTTGGCCTGGCCTGAAAAAAATGTTGAAGACCCCTGCTCTATGGACTGGGCTGATCTAAAATGGAGGGGTAGGCTCTTTCACAGCAAAGGCTCAATCACCCCTGCTTTTTTTGTTCATATCTCGGGACATCCAGTAGCTGTAGTGTGACGTGTAGGAGATCAGCAAGATATAGGGGAAGCCAGCTCATTAACGGCTTTAAAAACAAATAATCTTCTTTCCCATCAGGGGTCGCCAAAGCGGATCATCTCTTTTCATCTGCCTCTGTTCTCTGCATCGTCCTTGGTCACTCCAGCCACATGCATGCATCCATAAACCTTCTTTTTGGCCATTCTCTTCTCCTCCCAATACACCCCTCATCCCTCCTCTGCACATGTCCAAACCATCTCAACCTCACCTCTCTTGTTTAATCCCCAAGCCGTCTTCCCTATGATTGTTTGTATTATTAAAAACAAATTGCAGCTGCATTATGAACAAGCTGCAGTCACTTTAGCGACAGCTGCAGCTTAGAGCCTACAGTAGATGAAACAAAAGCATTAATTACCATCTCAAGTTGTGCCAGGGGAGATCGGCCTTAACCTTAGCAAAGAGTCACGACTGAAATAAACAGTTTTGAACTACTGAGCTGATCTGAAAATGTCCCTCGCTGAACAGAGAAACTCATATCTGATCATTATATAACTATAATGCCAAAGTAGTGCTCAAGTTGTGATAACAGGATCCTGTGATCCACAGTGTCAAAGGCCACTGTGAGATCACCAAAACGGCCAGACAACCAGAATCGCCAGCTAACATCAGGTCTATGTGGCTTGGTTTAAAGCCAGACTGAAGCTTTTCGTGAATGACATGTTTGATTAAAAATGACTGCAGCTGCGCATAAACAACTTCCTCCAGGACCTTTAGATAAGAGGTACTGTAGCTGAGAGACAGGTCTGAAATTAGATTGAACAGATGGGTCTAAGTTTGATTCTGGTATTCTGGTCTCTATCCAACCCAAAGTTCTACCAAAGTTCCTACCAACTATTACCCAACATCTTTTACATTTCCTTTTTTTTGTGTATTTCATATGTCCTCTACAGATTTCGCATACAGATCAGAGATGTTTTTACAGAATGTATTGCTCTCCCTTTCGCCACAACACTGGTGAGATATTCAGCTATATAAAGTTTCATCATGGACATAGCACTTTGTATTACAGACATTGCTTGTGTGTTGCCATACAAAATTGTTAGAATGTGAATGTGTATTTATATGTATGAGTGTCTGTGTATCTGTACGTGCCTAGTATAATGTGTGTGCGTGTGCGCACGGGTGAGCGTGCGTCGGTGTGTGTGTGTGTGTGTGTGTGTGTGTGTGTGTGTGTGTGTGTGTGTAACTTTATTAGTATACCAGTGAGGGCCAAATGTCTCCACATGTAGATTTGAATACTAACAATTAGGAAAAGATTCAAGGTTGGGGTTAGGGTTACGATTAGACATTTAGAGATTAGGTTTAGGGGTTGGGGTTAGAGTTTTCCCTATTGGTATTGCGGCGATGTCACACACCAAAAAATAGCCTGTTATTCTCCGGCTATTTTCAATGCCGTCCTAAGATGTTGATGTCCTCACAAGTATAGTAATACAAACCTCTGTGTGTGTGTGTGTGTGTGTGTGTGTGTGTGTGTGTGTGTGTGTGTGTGTGTGTGTGTGTGTGTGTGTGTGTGTGTGTGTGTGTGTGTGTGTGTGTGCTCTATTTTTCAGAAAAACATAAGCACATCCAATGTGCTTCCAGCACTGATATCCACGATACGCTGTCTGGCTGAAGATGATGTAATTCGACACAACCTGGCTCAGTGTACGGACAGTTGGGAAGCCTTTCTGGCTGCTATGGTGAATATATGATGGTTGTCTACATTATAACAAAGTTCACAACTAAGTTCTCCCTCCCTTCAGTTGTGGAAGAAGTATGCGTCCAATTTATTCAAGAGATTCGGTGGTGGAGATTAAGTACATTAAGTAAGTACATTTACGACATACATTTACGAATAACTTTAGTAGCTTTTAAAATGTTTAGTACCTTTTAAAATTTTAAGTGCCTTTTGAAATGTTGTTTTGCACGACAAGGACATCAGCTGTAGCTCTATTCCTGCATACGACATTGATTGCCTATATATTTACTGTCCTGTCTATATACAACGTGTCTGTCGGGTGGAAACCTCATATGTCCAAAACTGTTACTTTTCAGGATTCAAATTCAAAAACAGCAAAAGTAGCAAATCTACAAGCTCAAAACGCGCCGCTTCACACCGCGTTTCGAGTTTGTAGATCTGTTACATTTGATGCTTTTGTGTTTTGACGCTGTAGTATGATCAGGTAGGGCGTTAATTTACAAAAAAAGCACAAAGTTAGAATATGGAGATAAGAGATTTCTGCCTGACAGTGACGATATACTATATTGGTTGTCATTGCAGAGCGACTGCAGTGGCCATGAATACAATGAGGTACTTTATCCGCTACTCGGGCTGATAATCAATGTGTCGACTGTCACCTCTCCAGCTGTTCAGGTAAACAGACCTATTGATCGATGTTGTTGCTCCTTTGCCTGATGATGCGTCTCAGTTTTCTCCTGGGATCTGAATAACAACAAGTGTTTGACTGTAGATGCCCTACTATCTCCTTGTTGACACAGACAACGTTTACTTTTTAAATGGTACCTGTAAATGGGCTGCATATATATACGGTATATTAGTGCTTTGGTCATTCAAATGTGCTTTGCAATGTACTTCACTTTCACATTCACCCATTCCCCCACACACACATACACTCACATTCCGACACAGCAGAGGAAACCATGCAAGGCACCAACCAGGTCGTTTGGGAGAAAATAGAGGTTCAGTGTCTTGCTCAAGGACACTTCGACACACTGTCAGGACAGGAGGAGCCGGGGATTGAACTGGGAGCCTTTCCGCTTCCCAGGCAGCCTAGTCGCGGTCCTATAGCTGAGAGTTCAGCTACTCAAAGCCAAAACCTCACACCACTTTAGCCCTATACCGTATACTTCGTTCTACGATGCATGACGAAAATCGGCTAAATACAAGATCTACAATGCATTGCATGAGCTTGTAGTTCGGCTCTTTTCACTATTTCTGAAAATATGAATACCATGACATAATAGAAGGGAAGAATCTACAAGGATCTGGACAAAGGCAATAGAGATAGCCTTGCAGTTAACCTTCCAGTGTAATATTTCCTATGTGGACATCATAGTGTGTGTGAAAATTGATTTTCTTGTTGTTGAAAATGATTTTCTTCTTTTCTTATAGGAGCATGCTATATCCCTCTGCAGTCTGCGTCTGGCCCTGCTGAACAGAAGCAATGGAGGAATCATCTCGGTAAAGTGTCAACAGTCTCTTTACATCACTTTAACGCTACAGTACCCCGCAAAAACTCCCCGTGGATCAAACAATCGCATTACCTTTCACATCGTTTCCGCTGCACTGTGGAGTAGCTGTGAACACCAGAGGCATTAGGCCTGGAAAAAGCATTGACACACAGTGTCGTTGCATGGGGATTATCAGTAAACAGGTTTATAGACGTACTGGTGGTTAAGTTTCTACCCAGGGGGCCGCAGGGCCCTCACAGTAAAACTCCCATCCAATCAAAGTGCGGCATGATTAGCTTTCTCGTTGCTCCCAGGGAACAACGGAAAAACACTGTAGGCCATTAGACCAAGCAATCTATTCCAAGGTTTGCTTATTACAAGTAAGCTTAGTTAACAACCTTAGCAGATAGATTTGCATATATCGTTTTTCATCATCGGTTTATTAAACTTATACAGACTGTGATTCAATTTCAAGCAGTGTTACAGAACGTAGCCTACAATTAAAAAGGAAAAGCAAGTTCAACTCAAACAGGTTAGTGTTATTAATGTAATGCAGTCTACTGAAGTGTTATTAATGTAATGCAGTCTACTGAACCTCACAGCAGCACGCGGATGCAATAAAAAGTCTTTGCAACTGGAGCCCATGGTGTGCGAGCGTTTTGCTTTTACATTTCACTTTTTTTCCTCCGCTCAGCACCTGCCCAATTTGGGGTTAGGGTGTGCATGTCCTTCCTTCTTTTCATGTTAATCTTTATTAATGTGCCTTCCCTCAGGTGAATCATTAGCCCAGTGCCAGTGTGGATTGTAAAGGCCATGGGCCACATCAAATCCCCAAATGAAAAATTCGGAGGAGCCAGTCTGTGCGAATCATTATGGCTCATTAAAATAACATCTCCAGGTGCTGTTGCATGTTTTAATGACTGATCTAGTGTTAATGTGCTGCATTCCTGATGCCCTCTAAGTCCTCTAGCTATCTTCCGTCTGTCTCCTACCTCACTTCTGGAACGCTTTCGACATTTCTAGCATTGCTGAAATTCTCAAATATTGATATATTCTTTTACTAAAGTGTTTTATGCAATAACTCAGCCACACACTGGCAGGTTCAGTGCACGCCACCACAAGCAATAAAGTACGTACTGTACAGGTACAGTATATCAAGCCCTTAAGCCTCATGGAAATGTAAAGCCCTCCCACACTAAGCCTGCTGTTGAAGCCCCAGTGCACATGCCTTGATGGTGTTTATTATATTGTTAAGAGATTGATACACAATGCCATCAATATTAGCTCTACACACGCTCCAATGGCACTCCCTGTCCTCTCCTAATGTCCCCCAACGCTCTGCGTTGTCAGGAAATTATTTGACTATTTTCAAAAACAGCATATTAAACCTAAACACACAATCCAAGAGGTACTGCTTTGTCTCCCAACAAGAAGAACTCTAACCCCACTGGGCAGGGAGACAAAGCAGTACCTCTTGGATTCCGTGTTTATGTACCTGTTCCACCAAAGGACACATGTCTAGAGAGCGTTTCCTCCATTTGTTTCAGTATATTAAATCTATTATTACCTAATATATTTACATGGTATTTATCCATAGTGGAGTTGTATTTTCTTAAAGGCAGACTTATTGATATATTGCCAAGTAAGCGAGTTGTGGTCCAGCGTGAGCTCCAGGCGGCTCCAGCCGGCAGCCGTGCTCAACAGGAGAGCTGACAGACGGAGCAGAAGAAGCACACACACTCAGACCCCCGGCCTGTCTCTGGCAGCTTGTTTGTACACAATCTGTACATTTCAAGGTGAGGAATAGGCCATGCAGTTGCTCAATCTTGATTTTAATTTAATCTACAACTGCTAGTTTAAAACTTTGCAATAAATATTCTGTACTTCCATGAAACCTTCATACAGCTCGGAGAGAGAGAGAGAGAGAGAGCACATAGTATTTTCAGGCCTTGTGAGTATCAGCATAATATCACCCAGTGCAAGCAAATGAATGAATGAATGTATCAATCAATCAATCAATCAATCAATCACTTAAATAAATACATAATCTCTGAACCCCCTACACATATTTTCCAATTCTGTCTCTCTTCCTCTTCTCCCTGCCTTAATTCCTTCTTTCCACCCGTCTCTCCTTTGCTTCTGCTGCTGTGGTTTTGTCCTCTCCTACACACCGTTTGCTTCTTCATCTCTCTCCTATGCTGTTTGCAGTGTCTCTCCTGTTCACTGTTCTAGTCTCTCTCCTGTACTGTTCTCAGTACTGTGTCTGTTCGCTCCTCCTCCTCCTCCTCCTCCTCCTCCTCTCACTCGGACATTCTCCTCCATCCTCCAGAGAGCTGCAGGTGTGCTGAGCGCCGTGCTCCCACAGTCCCCTGCTGCCGCCCAGCAGGCTGTGGAGGGAGGTGTGGTGAGGACCATGATGCGCTGGCTGCTGAAGTATAGGAGGATCTCTCTCTGTATGCATTATTTAGACCAGTGGCTCTCATAGTGGGGTCCTTGGGGGGGGACCTTGGGGGGGAACACTGTATCCATTTATAAGTTGGCTTACTTGTACATCTGCTGTTTTTGAGCATTTAAAAAAAAATCTTGAACGTGTTTGGAAAATGTCTGATAATTTTGAATATTTTTTTTTGGGGGGGGGGGGGGGGGGGTCCGCTGCCGAATAAATATCAATTTGGGTGTCCTTGACATGAAAACGTTTGAGAACCACTGATTTAGACCAGTGGTTCTCTTATTTTCAAGGACTGCCACAACTCTAATGCTGCGTTCACACTGGCAGCTACAAAAGATACAAAGCGACAGACACAGCCTGTCTGTTGTTGCTGTCGAAGTGTTGCTCAACGTCAAGCATGCGTCCAATGAGCAAGAAAAATATAAAGGAAACTTTAAAGCCTGGGGTTAAACAGAACACAGAGATAATAACGGAAATGATTAGCTCAAAAAGCTCACAACACCCATACCCTATAGGTGGGGTTGGCGAAAGGGCCTTTCTGTGTGGAGTTTGCATGTTCTTCCCGTGTCCCCTAGGGTAGGTAGGTACCCTCACAAAAAAACATGCAGTAATCCTGGTCTCTATACTGCCTCCCCCTGGACAGCCTGGGCGCCTGATGGAGGGGAAAGGAACTGGTTGGAATAACGTGTTCCTTCCACGCACTACGTCCTCCGGGGTAAACTCCTCCCCTGTCAGGTGATAAGAAGCGGCCTGCTCACTCCTCATGCATTGAAGGAAGCAAAAAAATTAAGAGAATTAAAAGCTCGAACAAAAGCTTGTAGATCGGCTATTTTCAAATTGCCAAAGTCTATATATATAGGCCTAGTTCTGAAGTGGTTTTGTAATAATAATCAAAATCAACAAAGTATAGTATCTAAAGTTGTAAAAATACCTCAAAATTGTTGTACATGTACATGTACATGTACTCAAGTGCTGTACTTAAGTACAATTTTGAGGTATTTTTACTGGAGTACTTCCAATTTTCAATAATGTTACTTCTACTCCACAACATCCCAGAGGCAAATATTGTACTTATAATCCACTATAGTTATTTGACAACTTTAGTTACTAGTTACTTCGTAGATTTTGATTATCACCACCACTGGTCATTCTATAGCTGCAGTTGAAGCCACAGCTCAACATAGGCAACTACAAATGTTGGGTGTTGCTTCTTCATGTCGCAGGCTTCCATTGAAACTTAATGGTAGCAATAAGCATGTAGCTTTGTAGCTGCCAGTGTGAACCCAGCATGAACAGCAGCTGTGTTCACACTGGCAGATACAAAGCTGCATTCTTGCAACGATTTTGAAACTTCTTTGACATGCCCAAGATATTGATGCCATGCAGGTTCAAAGTGGTGTCTGAGGGTTTTATAAATATTGGACCAATGAAACGTATTAACTTGTGACTTATAAAATAACTACATTGGATCCATTGTAACACAAGTTATTTATTACAATTTCCTGAAAAGTAATGGTTTTGGACAAGGTTTCCGTCCGACAATTGAAAATGTGATGCGTCTTCATGTTGAGCTGTCACTGTTGTGACAACTTTTCTTTTCTTTTTTTCTCACCGGGGGGCTCTAGGGTCAGTCCGTCCGTCCGTCCGTCCGTCCGTCCGTCCGTCCGTCCGTCCGCCCAAAACAATAACTACTGTATATAAATATTTTATATATATTTTCCTGTACATAAAAAAAAAACATTTCAGGGCCTGTTTTGAACGGTGAGCCTTCTGCAGCAAATAAATAAACAATTTTGTTTTCTCAAACTTTTCTTTGCAAGTCGGGGTCTTTTGTAGTAGTACCATGTGTGTCCCTCTGGCATTTCAGGGAGCTGGACAGACCACCACAAAGTATGCCATTAAGACCCTCGCAGTGTGCACCACCATCAGTCACTCGGCAAGGGAAGAGCTGGTGAAGTCTGATAAAAGATCGTCTTATTACTTGTTTTCATTGGTTTCCCGGTCGTGGCCGCTCGTAGTGATATGGAATTGAGCTGCGTGTGTGTGTGTGGCTGTGTGAGTGCGTGCGTGCGTGCGTGTGTGCATGCTTTGTGATTACGTGGGCTTATTGGTAGCTGTGTGTGTATGTGAACTAGAGCCTGACCGATTTTTGGAGAGCCCTAGACCACCGATTACTCATGTTTTTGTAATTAACAAAAAAAAAAATTGGTTAAAGTTTCTTATAACTATTACTCATGTTTTGACGCATATTTTGTAATTAACAAATTTTTACTTGGTTAAAGTTTCTTGTAACTAAACGTATAACTTATAAGCGAACAAATAATAAGCAAATCACTTTTTTTTAGATAAAACGTTTAAATCAAAGCCATATTTAAATATTTTCAAAATGAGCGGATCTACAGTACAAGCTCACAAAGTGTCACAATGCAGCACATTGTGAGCTTGTTGCACTTTTTTCTTTTTTCTTTTCACCTATAATGACATGGCCAAGACAGGGACACCAGGTTGAAATTGACAAAAAAAGAATCGGGTCACATCGGTGTGTTTGATATATATTGGCTAAACCAATATATTGGTTTGGTCTCTACTAGTATGAACATAATTTTGCCATTCATGTTTACCTTCCATGTCGCTACAGCAGTTTCCCAAACAGTGGGACATTTTTATGGGTTGCGAGTAAATATCTCCTTTTTTTCGTTTCCTACATTAAAAATAAAAAAGTTTTAACTAAAAAAATCACAACTTCATAAATTAAAAACAATTCCAACATTTGTCAAAAATAAAATATCTAATAATTTCTGTAAATATATATATGTATATTTTTTTAAGGGTAAGAAGTAGTGAAAAAAACAGATCTACCACCTTACAACGCGGCACCGTTTGTCAGTGGTGGACAAAAAGTACTCAACTCCGGTACTTGAGTCAGTATAGTATGATATATAGTATATAGATACTAGTGTATCTCATGACCCGTCCTGGAAATGCAGTGGAGTCAAAGGTACATTATTTGTCTTTGAAATGTAGTGGCGTGAAACTCATAAGTAGTTAGTTTTAGTTAAAAACTAATTAAAACTGGAATGAAATTGAAAACTCGAAGTCAAAACGAAATAATAATAAAAAGGAAGGAAAAGCTGTAAACTATAATAACCTTGGCATGCTGCCAGTAGGCCATTGAAGTACCTCTCCGCAGGTGGGCAGGTACTTTACCCCTGCACCAGCTGCCTCTTTCATCTTAGCACACACATTGACCACTTTCAACCTGGTGTCCCCATCTTATTTATGTATGTCATTAAAGTCTTCAACTTCTTCAACTTTTCAACAAAACAAAAAAAGCAAATCTACAACCTGTCGATACACGCTAGTCTCTCTCTCTCTCTCTCTCTCTCTCTCTCTCTCTCTCTCTCTCTCTCTCTCTCTCTCTCTCTCTCTCTCTCTCTCTCTCTCTCTCTCTCTCTCTCTCTCTCTCTCTCTCTCTCTCTCTCTCTCTCTCTCTCTCTCTCTCTCTCTCTCTCTCTCTCTCTCTCTCATACGCACACATACATACAGTACATACAAAGTGCGTCGCAAAGCACCGGTCAGCTTGTTGAGTTTCGCTCTCTCTCTGGGTTATATTGCGTGGGTGAAATATGCTCTCTCTCCCCATTGTTTTCCCTCTCTCCCTCCCGCTCATTCTCCCTCTCCCTGTCACTCTCATTCTCAAATTCTCTCCGTCCGTCCGTCCGTCCGTCTCGTTCTTTCTCTTCTCAGAAACTGTGCCTAACAGCAGCAATGTATTTACAGTACACTGATGTGAGGATCTCCACATGTGCATAATGGGGACACACACGCATGCACACACAACAAACACAACAACCTTCAACTATTATACAGAAGCGAGGCATACGGCTTTGACAAAAGGTCTCATTGTTTCTTTAATTAAGGCCAATTCACAACATGGCTTCTGAATGGCTTGCATTAAAACACAGCTTCAGGCACATAATATAACTGCTGATGCCCTCAATGCATAGATAAGCCATTTTGTTATTCAATAAGCAGGCCTATATTATCTACACCAAATGCATCCTTCTTGTGTTCTGTTTCAGAGACTTGGAGTCTTGATGAGAATAATTAAATGAGCTGAATGGTTGTCACTATACGGTATAGTATGAGATAAGCTTATCAGGTCCCTGCTGTATAGGTGCTGTCCTCAGGCTCACTATGGTCAATGGAGACCATTATTGGTAGCTTTTCATGCACTAACCTAGAACCAATAAATCCCAGTCAGTGATGATTTATGATTCCTAATTATTTTTGCGTTTTTTTATCAATTATGCATAGCATGTTTCTTCAGTTGAAATTTTGAGTACCACTGATGCATTTTAATGAATAAAACGTTATTTAACCGATCTGTGTGGTACTAAACAGGCTCGGGAACTGTTTGTTGGCCCTTTGGGCAGGAGCCTATCTCCTGTTTCTGTAGCATGAGGCAGCATGATGTACAAGGATACCCCCTGGACATGACGCTAGTATGTCACATGATTTACAAGTACACCCCCTGGACATGACGCTATGTCACATGATTCACGAGGGCCAAGCAGGGAGGCATTGGGTCCCATTTGTATAGTCTTGAGTATACTTTACCCCTGCGCCACCCCACTGGGTGGGGGGGAGGGGTTCTCATGCGTGAGCCATCATGTGTGGAACGGGTTTACCCACGAGACCCACTATGGGAAGGAGGCAGGGTCATACTGTACCTCAGTCAAGTCAAAAAAGTTAAAAATGCTTTTTCAATTGGCACTACGGTTACTAAGAAATGTCCACTGGAAGCTTGCTAGCATGTTCTAGCAATGCTAATGTAAATCAATGTTATCAGCTAGCCAGTACCTCTTGGCCCCGTACTTCCGGCGCCCATAACTCGGACCACACCCATGTACTGAATGGATGCCAATGAACTTGGCGTTCATTATTATCTGAACTACACACCTGTAAGGTTCAGTGACTGCAGCTTGCACGGTTGTGACGCGTAAACACCACAAAATCACAATGAGGTTTGCCAGATTTCTCGAGAGAAACAAGCGACCAGATCTTTGAAAACAAGCTCAAAATAAACGACTCTAGTGGGAAAAAAAGCCAAAGTGACATGCTTTACAGATGAAATAACCGCTTTTGTCAGTCATGAGGGATTGGGCATCTCCAGTCTCCCTCTGGAGTTCTTTCAACATTAATGGAGCAATTACATGGTTTATTAATGCAGTGTGTTAGGTCTCTGCTCTTTTGAGTTTTTTTTTTAACACCATTAGATCCAATACATTTTTCGGAGATGGTCAAAATAGAATTAATGCATTTGTGACAGGCGACAGTATGAAGGCTCACCAATCTGTGTTGTCTCGTTCTTGGCTTTGAGACCGTCAATCCAATGTCTGTCAGCCTTATTGACCAGAACGATACCGCATTGCTTTTATGTTTATCTGTGACCCAGATATGCATGATGTGCTCATATTTCACACTTAGCCTACAATATCTGCACAGTGCCTGTGATTCATCCCCCACTTGAGGTTTAATCCATTCCTTTAATCCAGATCTATTTCCCCCACTCTACTGAGTGGGATATACTCTGTCCCACTTTTCCCCCTGTAATCCGCCCACTTATTCCCTGGCATTGTTACCGAAATAGGGTACTTAAAAGGGTGTAAGTGATGTTATTTTAGTTAAAAGGTTAAAACTCTATTTTCCGACAGTAATCATTGCTATAGAGTGTTTGTTCAGTAACGGGGAACTCCCAATAAAATACATTTTCAGGTCAGGATACTAAATGTATCCAATCAGGAGAGAAAACCACACAAAATATCATTAAGATCAAACCAGAACACTATAACATTTATGTAAATTTGATCAGCATCAATTTCCAGTTCCTATTTGGTCGACACATTTTTTGCTTCATCACTCTGAATTTCACTTGTTTATCCTGTGAGTCGTGCAGCCGTCCTAGATCTGGTCACGAGGTCCTCTCCTTGTAGATTCTCGAAAAGTTGTCGTCATGTCGTGCCGATGTCCATGATGACCATCACCCGCCGCACGTTCTTTCGACGCCTGGCTCAGTATCAACAACCAAACCAACGCGACTGCCGACTTAGACGCCATATGATGTATCTTCTTCCACTGCCGACAACCCATATGAAGTATCTCTTCCACGGCCTTAAAGGCTCTATTGCACTTTTGTAGTTGCCAACAACGCCATATTGCAGATAAGTTTGTTGTTCCAGAGATGAGAATGAATGGTTGTAGAATGAATGGAGTCATCACTAGTCAGTGAGGTGTCTTTGCTTCCAGTTTATTACAGCAGCCAACCATCTCCACAGCCTAACGGCCGGGAGTGGCACACACAGATATTTACACTTTGGTACAGTCTATATAGCAGTGGTCACATTGAATAAGGGGGTGGGGGTCAGCCTCCAAAAGGTTAGACCCCACCCAGACAAACAATAGATCACCCTTTTAGTCCCTGGTTCGATTTGCAACTGTATAGGCAGGAAAGGGGGATGGGGGACACATGCTCTCTCTCCCAGGTAAGCAACAAAGAGAATGTTAATAGTACCCCCACACCCCGGTCAGCCAACAGCTGTCTCAATCCGCTCTTCTGTCTGTATGCTCCCTGTGAAATATGGCTTACATGTATATCATGTTATTAAATATACTCCACTACATAACAAAAGATAGCACGCATTTCTCACCTTTGTGCTCCATTGATACCAAGCCGGAACACGATCGATTGAGTGACCATTAAAACAAAAAGGCTCTGAAAATGTACAGTATGTGGCCACCCATCAGCCCACTTAACTGTTGACCGTGTTAAGTGGTCAGATGAGTGGGCCGCAAACGCTTTTGAGATTTTCAAGTGGACCCTGATCCGGAAAAGGTTGAGAACCACTGGTATAACACACAGTAAAATCCTCAGTCTTCATTTTACTCTTCCGGGTCCATTTGTGTACCCTCTCAGAGCACTGATGATGTCACAGTGCAGAGCTATAGTTATTGCAGTCTTACAGTTGGATGTGTTGTTATGGGGATATATTTTTGGGGGTGTGAAGCTGTGTTATGTATATGTTCGGCCAACATTAGGAAGGGCTACAACATGCCACTCCAACAAGTAGAAATTATGAAATAAAGGTCAGTTCACGTCGGTAAGTATTCTCAAATTATTGGTCTGGAGAATTTCTGGTTTGATGAAGTCATCGTGAAATGAAAAATATGTTGGTCATAAGGGAAATAATAATAATAATAATAATGTAACCACTTTAGCCCTATATGTCGGCCATTAGAAAATCTTGCACAAATATGAAAAATTTGGAATATTTTTTTAAAATATTTTAACAACAACACAAGCCTTGTTATGGCCTTGGCACAAGATATTTTCAGATGGCGGTCCGCGGCTAAATATATATTTAATTTGGGGGTCCTTGACATGCAAGAGTTTGAAAAGCAATGCCATAAACTGGATAATTCTCAAGGCTTGACACATTTTTATCCATGTACTATTCCTCTATTCTATTCCACTATTCCTATTTCAGATATGAAGCCAATAGTTGGAGGGCAGTATACAAACTCACGGCTGATAACTCCCCATGACACTGTTGTCTCTGAGCTCTATGCACCCCCTAATGAAATCACCCATCAGTCACGAAGTATTGTGAGCCTGAAGGGCTTGATATACCTCACTGAACTCATACAGATGAGTCGTGCAGCCACAACTTGTCTTCTGCGATCGCTAAAGGAGCGCGCTGCGGTGCTGACGGCAGAGCGGGGAACCTGTGGATGGACGGGGTTCTTCGTAGCGGGTATGTTGAGAGGAGAGGACAGCGGGTGCCGGCAGAGTGGAGAACTTGCAATGGTGGGGTTCTTCGTGGGGAGTGTGTTATCACGTCTCCTGCGGTCGCCAGTAGAGCGCTCTGTTGTTAAAATGCAACTATCTGTTGGACAATCTGGGTACGGCGCTGGAGCACGGCTGGGGTGAGGAGATGACATTGAGGGAGACTGCAAGAGAGACATTATCGAACGGAACGCTGCGCATATGGGACCTGGGGTTATGTTTTTGTGATAAGCGTGGGTTAAACTATGGGGCTATGGCTGCCATGGGAAGTGATGCGAGGGTATTTTTTTACTTTCTGGTCTCCTGTGTTTAATGTGAGTTTACTTTGTGGATTATTGTTTCATTGGGGGTACACTGCCTTCTTTTCTCCGTGTAGGCACTTCCGTGGTAGTTGTCATTTGTGCTTGATGGTACGGTGTAAAACTTAGGGATAAGTATTAGGCTATCTTTGAGTATATTTTGGTGACTAGGCGGGGGGGACATTGATCTTGGGGGGTGGTGTTATGGCTTGGTGAGCGTAATTCGACTGTGTGCTGTCAACTTCCACTGGGTGGGGGCTGTGTAATGTTTTATCCTGGAGTTTAAAAGGCTAACAGAGGGATCCTGCACGCTAATTAGTTTTGGGGGATGTGTCTATTTGATGTAATTCACCGTGTCGCTGTACTATGTAATCTTGGTTTTTGTATGTGCATTTTTCTGGGTTGATGTTGTGTGCTGTTTTAGTTTTCCTGAATGTTTCTTTTTGTCCTAGTTGGTGTTCCAGTCGCTTTTCATGGGGGGCGGTTCTTTGTGGTTCTTTTGAAATATACGTGTTTGTGGAAGACGTTTTAATGTCTCCCATGGGGGGTCTGGAGTATATTTAATAACATGATATACATGTAAGCCATATTTCACAGGGAGCATACAGACAGAAGAGCGGATTGAGACAGCTGTTGGCTGACCGGGGTGTGGGGGTACTATTAACATTCTCTTTGTTGCTTACCTGGGAGAGAGAGCATGTGTCCCCCATCCCCCTTTCCTGCCTATACAGTTGCAAATCGAACCAGGGACTAAAAGGGTGATCTATTGTTTGTCTGGGTGGGGTCTAACCTTTTGGAGGCTGACCCCCACCCCCTTATTCAATGTGACCACTGCTATATAGACTGTACCAAAGTGTAAATATCTGTGTGTGCCACTCCCGGCCGTTAGGCTGTGGAGATGGTTGGCTGCTGTAATAAACTGGAAGCAAAGACACCTCACTGACTAGTGATGACTCCATTCATTCTACAACCATTCATTCTCATCTCTGGAACAACAAACTTATCTGCAATATGGCGTTGTTGGCAACTACAAAAGTGCAATAGAGCCTTTAAGGCCGTGGAAGAGATACTTCATATGGGTTGTCGGCAGTGGAAGAAGATACATCAGTAGGAAGGCATCCGAGAAACCTTGCCTAGGGCGGTAATTGGGTCAGAACCGGCCCTGATTGTAAACTTAATCAGCAAACTAAAATATGTATCTGAAAACATTTCAGATTAGAAATAAGCAACTTGCTTAAACATTCTGCACAGTGGCCGTCTCTCTATCCCTTGGGCAGCGTGTGCCTGCAGGCTACAAACACTAGCACCGCGCAATGTGAGATTCCACCGTGCCATAGCCTGAAGGGATGGAACCTTCTGATTGGCCGTTTGAGACTGTAATTTCACTACGTCTTTAAAATAGTTCCTATTTATTGGTATCACAAAGAAAGCTCTTTTCAATGTTTTAAAGAAAAAAACACCACACTATTTTTACATTATTCTTTTATATTAATGTTATATTATCATAAAAATGCTAGCGTTTTGGTAATTATTTGGGGGCCCACATGCAGCACCCTCGCAGCTCACTAGTGGTCCCCGCCCCGGCCCACAGGTTGAGAATCACTGTGTTGTACGGCCTATGAATGGGTCACCACTCCAACACACTGACATGGAACAGGAAGCACAGGTGTGATTGACAGGAAGTCAGGAAGTGAAAACTTACTAGACTCGCTGGCTGGCTCACAGGAGCTTCTGAGATCGATTGATTGATTGATTGATTGATTGATTGCATTTAAAGATGACATGAAATTGTGTTTTGAGAGCATTTAATTTCCGTATTGTGTCGTATTTCCTAGGGCAGTGGTTCTCAAATATTTTCATGTCAAGGACCCCCAAAGATACGTATTTAGCCGCGGACCTCCATAAGTGACAATTTTCAAAATTATTCCCCACTTTTCAAACAATTTCTAGATAAAAAAAGCTGATCTACAAGCTCACAACAGTTTATTGCAACGCATTGTGAGATCGTAGAATGTTAAAGTGGTTAAGGCTTAAAAGTCTGCACTGAGATATTTCACTTGTTCTGCCAATAAACTTTTTATGGCAGTGGTTCTTGCCATCAAAGTTTTTTTGGCAGAAGTTGTTAAGAAAGTGTTCTGTGTTCTGTGTGTGTGTGTGTGTGTGTGTGTGTGTGTGTGTGTGTGTGTGTGTGTGTGTGTGTGTGTGTGTGTTTTTTACCCTGAAGAAGACCTATTGTGTCGAAACATTGGTAAAATAAAAAAAAGTTATTGTATCGTGACTACGAGCTGTGTCACCCCTTTTCTTCGAAACAGTTATATCTCTCGTGGTCAGCACCTCCTCACTACTGGTGTGCGCTGCTATTCCATTGTTGTCTCCGCCAGGCCGAAAGGCATGGCGAGAGAGTATGTTTTACCCTCTGTCCGTCCGTCCGTCCGTCCGTCCGTCCGTCCGTCCGTCCGTCCGTCCGTCCGTCCGTCCGTGTGTCCGTCCTGTCCGTCCGTTAGCAGCTAATCTCTGGCACCGTTGGCCCGGCCGCTGCGAAACTGTGCACGCACACTCCCTGGATGCCAACTCAGAACCTCTGGCCCAAATATTTCAGATTGGCCGTTTATAGCGCCACCAGGAGGCCAATATGTGCAAAACACATTTATTGATACTACTCCTACAGATTTTGTCCAAACATCACACAAATCGGTACACAGTATCTCTATAGTCATGTGATCAACACGGATTTATCCGATTTCCCATATTCCATCCTGATTGCCTAAGATTGGCTTCCAAAGTTTGCAGGATTGTTCCGTTTTGAACAAAATGCCTCAAATCATGAACGCAGCTTGCGATTTCCGTGAAATTTCACACGCACATTTCTATTAGGCCGACGAAAAAATTCCACCCTTTTCACATTGGCCTGTTATAGCGCCACCAGCAGGTCTAATTCTGCAAACATATTTTTGGAACAAAATGCCTCAAATCATGAATGCAGTGTCCGATTGCAGTGAAAAGCCCTTGAACAAATGGCACCCTTTTCACATTGGCCTATTATAGCGCCACCAGGAGGCCACAATAACGTACCTGACCTGGCGGAGACCTGTGCTCCGAAGAGCACTTTTTCTAGTTTGTTTTTATTTGCTTGTGTTAAAAAAAAACATCTCTATGGATTCCCAATGCCCTGATCTTTCCTCAGGCATCAAATGTTGGGTAACTCTGTTCCTAAGAAATGCAATAACGTCGGCGTAAGGTCGTAAGGTCAGCAATGAACATTTATAAAGTTTTGTTTTTCTGTTATGAAACGATAACACAAACTTGTTGAACTGTGCTCATTTGAAAATGTAATATCGACTCTTTTGTTCAAGAAGAAGGCTAATCCTGGATAAAGTCTAATAAAAGATGCATATCACTTTAATAAGATCCAGCCCCTAATTGTTTTTTCTACACAAACAAAGTCGTAAATTTGACCCAAGTACTTGGCTGTCCTTGTTTTTATGTGAGCATCTGAATGATGAATTATCTGAATAACCTTGTGGTTTAAATTGGTTATAGTTTAAAGGCTTCACATCAACTTGAGAGCAAGCATTAGCAAACATTTTGGTGATGTACGATGCAGGAGGTGGATTAGAGTTGGCTAAATAGACCAGTGCTTCTCAAACGTTTTAATTTCAAGGACCCCCATTACTCTTTAGAGTTACAGACCTGTAAGGGTCTATTTGGAACTCCCTCAAGGAACCCTAAGGGTCACTCATGGACCCCACGTTGAGGACCTCTGATATAGGCCTTTATCACAGCAGCCATACTGACATGAAATAGTAGGGTAATGCAGGTGTTGCCAATTATATCAATTAAGGTTAGCAGTGATTCTCAACCTGTGCGCCGGGGCCCACTGGTGGGCCATGAGGGTATTGCAAGTGGGCACCCAAATAATTGGCAAAACACTAAGATTTTAACAATACTATAACTATACATTTATTTTAAAACCTAGAAAAATTCGTTTTTTTTGTGATACCAAATAAATACTTAAAGTAGCCTATACTACGTTAGTTCCATTGATCCAAGCCAGAACACAGTCGATTGATTAATCATTAAAATAAACATGCTCTGAAAATGCACACAGCTCCACCCATTTGACCACTTAACTTGAGTGGTCAGATGGGTGGACCGCAAACGCTTTATGGGATTTTCAAGTGATCCAGAATAGGTTGAGAACTGCTGACATATAGGGTGCCTTTTTTAATACGCTTTGAGGGTACTGGAGCACACCCTGGGTGCTATCTGTGGTTGTTTGTCCAAAAATTATTCTGAAGGTTTTGTGACAACAATGACGAAGGAGGTCATCGCGACTAGAGTATTGAACACGCATCTACTTGTGACAAAACAGGTTGTAATCATCATTATGTGCATCCTACTATATAATTGGAGTAACCTCTGTCTGTCTTGGGTGGTGGGTGGTCGACCGGGTATGGGCTAGTGGAATGAATTTGTGTTGAAAGAAAGAGGAAAATGGCATGGCAACATCAGTTTACAAAGAGGCCTATCTACTCTGACCTTTTACATAAATGAACACCATTTATGCTCTGAAATTGGAGGAGGTTATCAGATTTGCATTTACAAAGGCACCCTAGCAGTCTTTCCTGTGAGCCAAAATATTCACAATAGCAGCACCCTGACTCCGTTTGACCTGAATGGTCTTAAAGATCTAATGAAATGAAAAATATGTTTTTCACAATTTTAGAGCATATCCGTGATCATCACATGGGCATACTGTACCTAGCAATAGATGCCAAACAAATTAAACCATTTGTGTGTATTTTTATATCAAAAGTCCCTAAAAAGACAATCTTAATTACTTCCTGTAAACAAAAACATACTACGTGAAGACAAATATCAACTTTCATGAATATAAATAAATCTTGATTTTGTTCAAACACAGCTGATTTTCTCATTCAAGATGACATCCAGACATGTATTACTCATTTTAAACTGAATCAGCACACGGAAATATGTATCTGAAAACATTTTAGGTTAGAAATAAGCAACTTGGTAACAAACATTCTTCACAGTGGCCATCTATCTCTCCCAGTTACAAACAATAACAATGCGCACCATGTGAGTGAGGTTCTACCGTGCCACAGCCTGAAGGGATGGAACCTTCTGATTGGTTGCGAGGCCGTTTCAGACTGAAACTTCAACATAAAATGACAGAAAATGTCATTGCACTGGATCTTTAATTAATATCATTGGCACCAACACCTGGTGTGCGACCTACTATTTCATGTCAAAACGGCTGCTGTGAAAAAGACATGTGTGTTGACGAGCGGGCAAGATGGTGCAGAGCAGATGGAAGCATGCTGTCATGAGAAAGGCTGTCTCCTGTGTGTGCGTGTGTGTGTGTGTGTGTGTGTGTGTGTGTGTGTGTGTGTGTGTGTGTGTGTGTGTGTGTGTGTGTGTGTGTGAGTGCATGTGTGCGTGAGCGTGTGTGTGTGTGCGTGTGTGTGTGTGCATGTGTCCCTGCGCGTGTGCGCTGATTTATCCTGTGTGATCATTTCAACCGGCCCAGTGTCTAATTAGTTTGACTAAGGCCAGGTGTGACTGAAAAATCTACCACCTCACAGGCCACATACTTGAGTAATGTTTGAGCACTAATCATGGGATTATAAACCATAGTACTTCTGTACTGCCATCAATGTTATATTCCCTATGGGGAACCCTTATGTTCATGGCGTTGTTATGCTGCACACACTGCTCAACAGCTATGTCAACCATATGCATTGCATACGCTCACGCTCATACAGTTTAAACCAGGGGTCTTCAATGTTTATTCAGGCCAAGGACCCATCTAGCTGCGAGAGAGACGAGCCCCGGATACTCTAACCACAAGGGCACGCGCGAGCGTGTGTGTGTGTGTGTGTGTGTGTGTGTGTGTGTGTGTGTGCGTGCGTGCGTGCGTGCGTGCGTGCGTGTGTGCGTGCGTGCGTGTCGGGAAGGTCCCTCTTGAATATTTGTGGAGGGGCCTAAGCATCAAAATCTAACAAATCTCGTTTGCCTAGGAAATGGGATACCTACCCCCCCCCCCCCCACACACACACACACACACACACACACACACACACACACACACACAAACACAAAGCAGACAATTGTCTGCTTTGTTTACATGTCAGAGAAATCCAATCCATGTATAAATGAACAGCAGAAGACAGAAGCTCACAGTAGGAGATGACACCAGCTGTGCGTCTGTAAGCCACCGATACCTTCGGCTCAGCTGGATATTACACAGTAATAAGGCCACTTATTCATTGGGATTTGAGCGACGTTAAATGTGACTGAACAGACATGGCTGGCTTCCTGTGTTGTTTCACGCTGCTCGTTTCCACGCTTACAGGTGCAGTATGTATTAATTTATAATGCTCCTTTAGTGCAAGCATGAAAACACATTTTAGCTCTTAACCCATTAAAACTGGGAAATAATCTGTCATTTTAGATTTCCGCTATTATAGCAACAGTTTTTCAGAAAACTCTTAGGATTTAGAAGGCATTTCGTTGCTGTCGGGCAGAAACCTCTTATCTCCATATTCTAACCTTTAGTGTTGATTTGAAAATGAATGCCTAATACTTGATCATACTACAGCGTCACACAAAAGCATCAAAAGTGGAAGATCCACAAGCTCGAAACGTGGTGCGAAGCGACACATTTTGAGCTTGCAATTTTTTAAAATTGTAATTTTGAAATAGCTAATTTTGAATCCTGAACCTGCATAACCTCCTGACATGTGAGGTTTCCACCCGACAGAGATGCTTTGCAGAATCGGCCTCAGATCTTAAAAGGGTGAAGCTATTGACTGTAAGGTTCATGAACATTCATTTCTTACCCACCCACCCACATCGTATGTCATTGATGGTGATTAGTCTTTCATGGAAATGAATTGTAACCATATTAAAACCTCAGAAAATAATTGCCCAATTTAATTAACTAATCCTTAGCCATAGAAATTAATGTTTGATTTGAACACAATCCGATATTTCTGTTTGATGTATTATATTCAGCACTTAAATTAGTGAAATTATTCTTGTTATATATATATATATATATAATTCAATGTGAGTGGGTAAAAAAATGAATGTTCGAAAACCTTACGATCAATAACTTAACTACTGAGAGCTAAAATGTGTTTTCATGAGTCATCCTATTTTGAACTGCAATGTTGAAACAATATGGAATTAAAGCGAAAACATTTCATCTCAGAAGGAGCTTGTGTCACGCTAGGGTTTCTTTGTCACAACAGAAGAGGCAAACACCTGCTGAGTGCCATCATCACTTTTATGCCTGTTGCTTTTCTGTGTGACATCCTGCCTTCAACCTTATTGTTTTGCCAGTTGTAGTAGACATCTGCCTGCTGCTTCACAACACATTGTCAGCTTGTAGATTGGCTATTTTCGGCACACAAGATGTTCTATACGGCAAAGTCTGACACAGATCGGTGGATCTGCCGACCAGATCAGAGCATATACTACTGTAGCTACTACATGGACATGTGGAATCATAACATCATGGCTGTACAAAAACAATAGCTATATTCTTCATCAAGACTAATAGTGCATAACCTTAACCTCACAAACACTATGCCTTAAACCTTACCTTAAAGGTATCATGACATTCATTTTCACTTTTTTATTTTCAATGTTTTTTTGGGTGGTTTTATGACCTCAATTACACCCAAAAAACTGAACTTAGAACATTCAGTGGATTTTCTGTGGTCTGGGGTTTTCTGAATAATTAGGCTGAAAAGTAATCTGAGCTTGGCCCTTCGACAGTGAGGTCACAGTCGATTAATCCGCCCACTCTCCTCCTCGCCCTCCTCCCCCCCCTATCCTTTCCTTTGGGGGGGGCGGAGCAAAGGCGATGATGACAGGCAAAATCCCTCACAGCGACACCCGCAGGCAAAGATTTATTTTTTCATTGCAGTTGAAAAGGCTTAGAAATGTGAGAGAAAAACACCTGCCATTGATCACTGGAATGGAATTTTTCATTAAAACTTTTTGTACACTTTTGAAGGACCAGGACAAAGACTTTGAATGTGGTGTAAAAGTGAATGTCATGAAAGCTTAAACCTCACAGAAACAGACCCGGAACAGGAAAATGGAAGGCCACCCTCTGGAAAAGGGAACTACAGTTAAGCACAGAGCTTATTGACCCTAACGATGCCATGACTAGGATCTAAGAACTAATTAAACTACACCAAAACCTTGCCTAAATAGTACCTTACCCAAATAGTGCCTGACCCAAACCACCTGCAAGCTATGTTATTGCCCCCTGCCAATCAAATGGAATTGATCACGGTGAATATCTACTACATTTGGCAACAAATGCGATAAAAAAGGCTTCGATAGGCTTTGATAGATTTTTATGTAAACCCAAATATTTGCAGTATTTACAGAAAGGATTTTACAAGCCCAATTCCCCTTATTTCACCGGTTCAAAGTTGAAATTATTGTAATTAACTGTAATGGCTCAACATCATATAAAAGTATCATGATTGACAGAGCTCTCCATTTGTGCTACCGCTTTGGCATTTAGACATAAATACAGCCCAGATTAGGCCTCATCTGTGGCAAACTAACCACAAACAATCCCTTTTTTTAAATGGTATTTTCCTTTTACTGATGGCAACTTACAGAAAGAAAGAAAGGGAAAAAAGATAGAGAAATTGTTGTTTTTGTTTCTCTGTAGTGCGGGCTGCTGATGAAGAATTCCAGGGTTATCGTACAGAGCGAACAGAAGCTGCAAACACGGTCGCAACTGAGCAGCGTTTAAAAGGAAGAATATCAGGGGTCATGGATCAGCGGCAATACTCACTGAGAACAAATCAACACGCTGCAACGAGCCAGAAGCCTGGAGACACAGGCGAATTTCACACCGCACCACCACCACCACCGTCACCAACCGCCACCACCTCCACCGTACGGGAGAGCTCAACTCACAGAGGCATCTGCCATAATCGCCTCCACGAGCGGAGCCAGCCTCGCCTCAGACCACGTGCCAGATTCACTCTCGCCGACCGAAGAGCATCTATCAGGCGAGAGGCGTCACACCCAAATATCCCATTGATCTCTAATTATGAGAAGGTCGTTATCTCTCCCAGCCAGGCTGGATTAGAATCAATGACGAATGGCACTCCAGAGCCCAGGGTTCATTTGTCCATAGGGGTGGCCGGGGCTCCGTTTGGCATCACACGCTGCACGATAACAGGAATCAAAGGAACACGGACTCTATTACGCTCGCGTCTGCCAACAACAGGCGGTGGGAGTTGCGGTGTTATCTCTCCTCGTTCTCATGTAATGATGGCCTGGCCGATTTGCATAATGAGAGGGAGGACAAACAGCCAGAAGGCAGGGACGAAAATATGATATTAGAAGTAGGAAACAACATTCCTATACAGCGACCAAATCCCTCTTCAAAGTCCCGGAGTGAGGGCTTCTGTGACTGAAAGAAATGGAACAAAATGGTGCTTAACCTGCGTGAAAGATCAAAGTGCAGCGTCACTTGCTGAACATTTCCGGCACACGTCCTCTTGATGTGGAGGAGCTCACTGTAGGGTACAAACATATGGCCTCATTACCCGGCGTAGTTCAGCCTGCAGTTAGAGGACAAGAGGGAATAATTAATGCAGAGCTATCTTATGATGCCAAACCCTCCAAAATATCAAATTGTCTGAGGGGGATTTCAATACCCAAATTACAACCTGGCACGGCTTTTGTCCTTAAAAGCAAAGTAAGACACAGTCAAGGCAATTTTCAATGTTCCGCTTATTAACATGTTTTTCTCAGATACAGCAAGTGATGGAGCTCATACTAACACTTTCCCTGAGATGTCCACAGCATCACATCTCTCAAGATATACCTACCTGGTGAATCTTCTGCTACGGAACGACCTACACCAACAAGCAGCATACTTTATCTTTCCCAAAGACATTTCACACGCATTTCACACAAGTAAAACAGATAATGTTTGAAAAGTTGGTGAGCATCAACAGACAAATGACGCTCACAGTGAAGACGGTTCCTCAGAGAACTCGCAATTCACTACTAAGACCTCACGGCAAGACAACAAGCAACAGCAGTCAAAAGAATTAACTGAGAAAGGCAGAGATCGCAATGAGGAATCACACCCAACTCGCAAACTGAGATTCACTGAAACCAATAATAGTGCAACGACGCCTATCACATCAGGAAGCTGACGATTTCTGCTGTTATAAATCCTCTGCCAGTTCCGACAGTGGGAGTGAAATCTCTGATGCCTGTATCAGAACCTAACCAGACACTCAACTCACAGAGCCTTCGCTGACCTACTTCCAGAGGGCTTTGTTGTGCGTCTTAGACCTTTAACCACTATAAGACTCCCTTTGACGCTGGCAACATTCACTCAGTGTAAATGTCATCGCAACAGACTCAGCCTCTCCGCCGGGTTATCTCAGCGGTGAAGCCATAGGTACGGAGCCAAGTCACCCTTCACAGCTGCTGTCACTCCCACAAAGTCATTTGTTTTAGAATTAAGTCAGAGGTTTGACGCACCTGGACACCAATTAAACCATCCCAACAACATTTTACAAAGATTTTCCTACGATTAAACTTTATGGGGATCAAAAGAGCAATATATCAAAAACCACTCACTAAGGGCTACTGAAAACATCACAGCAATGTAGGACCAACATATCGTGATCACGTAGCTTCAAATGCATCTACTACAATCACAAACTCTCAAATAGTCCGTGAGGTGAAGTTGGAGATAACAAAGAGCGGGAGCCTGATTTCACCCAGCCTCGAGTTACAGGAAGCATGCTCAACAGAGAGTCTGCGAGAGGCAGAGGAGGGGGGTGCGACGAGGGAAATTGAAAGAGATGCAGAGGGAAGAGGAAGAAGTGAAAGTTGAATTAAGGCCGAAAACTCAGAGGGGTCCTAGCGTGACGGGCGAGATGTCCCGAGCGGAAGAGAGGAAACAACGGAGAGTCTCACCGCTGTGAGACGTGGGGAACAGACAGGAGTGTAAATGGACAGGCAGTCGAGGCAGGGGGACGTTGGCAGAGGAACAGGAGGACATGCCACGGGAGATGATGTCGAAACTTTGAGGCAAGAGAGCGATGAAGAAGAGGTGAGGGGACAAGAGGAGAGCT
>NC_137606.1:47284754-47432254 GCF_963280865.1 Gymnoscopelus braueri
GAAGGGCAGGAAGAGTTTTTGACAGAGGAAGTTGAGCACAGGAAGGACCACACAAACACGACCGGCAACACGGGGAGAGAGGATGTGACACTTTCTATTCATCTTAGTCTCAGCTCGAAAGCACTGAACAGAGAAACAGGATACACCGTTACAAATAAATCTCTCTCCCACAATTTAATTAAACAGCTTGGAGCCTTTCTACACAAAGGCATCCATCTACATGTAAGTGAAAACATCACTGAAATTACAGGGATAAGAAGCAGGCCAGTTTCCAGAGCGGTAATGGGAAATAACAGACCCCCGCAAACACTCATAACTCAGAACACGCACATACTGACAAACACTGTGTCTAAATCTGTAGTAATGAATAGAGCTCAGCACAACGTGTCTCTAAGCCCCGACAGAATGGATTCGCACACATTTAAAGGAAAAATAAAACCGACATTTCCAACAAACAGTATTGCAACTATTACATCAACTCTTTCTGTATCCAACAGCGCTGATGAAAGGTACCCACTCGCTACTCCGCGGCCGGCAATCATGGCCGAACTGTCGAGTGATGGGCCCCACTTGACAGTAAACACATCTACCCTCAACGCATCAATTATGTATGACATTTCAGTTCATGAGCGCCAATTTGACAATTCCCTATCCCCATCAAATCCACTAACGCAGAGCACCGCTGTAATCTCAGCTAGAGTGCAAACAGAGCACATCATGCCAGTATCTAGTAGATCAGATTTCCCTACTGACAGCCTTGCATCTGTCATGTTTGAAACAGTAAACACATCTACTCAAGCCTCATCTGCCAGCCCACCCACAGTGGAGAGCCCTCCCACGGTGGAGACCTCATTCGCCGGCCCACTCGCGGTAGAGACCTTAGCCTCGATGGACCACATCTCTACAGACCCATCGCTGCTCCCGTACCAAGAGCAATTTGTCCTAACACAGACTTCCGCATCCACCGTGACTCCAAGCCAGCCATGTTCATATACACATGTAGAAGAGCCTAGCTCTTCAAATGCTCCCATGGCCTCAGCGAGTCCTGAAGTGAGACCAGAGGAATTTAGCCCTGACGGTATGCCTTCACAGCCATTGTTAACGTTGTTAGGGGGTGGACGTTCTGCTGGCAAAGCTAGTAGGGGAGACAGACCGAGATCAACATCTAATAAAGCTGTGCTGAGGCCAAAAGAAACAATCAATTTAAATTCTGAACACGTCGACAATGAAAGTGAGCATGCTGCGCCCGTGACAAGCCATACTGTACAGAATGACCATGTGTTTCCCATAGATAGTCACGCAGGAAAAAATGCAGATGATATCAGCATGCACCCAGCAGTCGCACGTGATGAAAGGAGACATTCTGGATGTACAGCACAAACAGTGGACCAGCCTGAACCACATGTTAGTAACAGAGTCAGTTCTCTCTCTCTCTCTGGGAGCTCTACTGAGGAAGGAGCTAATAACGAAACAAACAATGGGTCTGCCCCGGTGGCAATTCCCAGTAGGCCTACCGGTGAGTCTCTGCATGCATTCAATGATTTATTTGTTCCTCATAACAATGACCTCATTATGTTTGACACAAGTGATGAAAATGATCATGCTGAGGCTGAGACAACTGAAAACACAGAGGCAGCAGGCAGTCTGTCTGAATTTCTAACTAACGACAAGACAGACGGTATTTCTAATAAGAAGGCTCCTGCAGCAGAGCTCACAGAGGAGAATCTGCACGGGCCTTCTGTCGCACAAGCCGCCACAGGTAACCACGGTAACCACGGTAACCACCACTCTCTGTCTACTACACAGACTAATGTTGGACATGCTCATAATATACGCAATGTTTCGGCGTCCACAGCGCCTCACGGTGCAGTGACGTCATCAGCAGATACCACTATAGAGCATTCCGTTACCGACACATCATCACCTCGGACCACAAGTACCACTGAGCAATCTCCCGCGGTACGGTTCAGTGGGCAGCTTGTGAGTTCTCTACCCAGGGAGCCTCACTCAACGCTGACAACAAGTAGGACAGATCATCATCCCGCCACAGAAACACAGGCCACCGGGGAGCAAATGAACCGTGACGCCTCCATACAGGCTGCTATAGAACAAACTCAGCATGCTCTGTCTGGAATGATCACGGCCGAGCACGGCATCAATGAGCCGGGCCGGAGTAATGAAGGAGATAGATCCACAGCACAGGCCGCCCGCAGAGGGGCAGGCACACGTTCCTCCTCTAGCATCGCTGGCAACCATACTGAACCGCCGTTATTTAAGCGGATAACATTGAAAACAATCAGAGCCTTCGGAGCCAGACATGCAGTACGTGGGAGCATCTCTGCCATGCCCACTACTACCAGTACGAACAGAGGAGACTCCCATGGGAAAACTATTTCATCTGGAAAGGCCTCAACAATTCGGATGATCCCCGGATTTGCAACTGATTCTGTAGCTTCCGTTGGGATCTCAGTGACAGAAATGCCCAGTACATCCCACGAGGGTCAGTCTAAAGGCACTTACGATATTACAGCACCAACCGCTGGTAGGAAAATGAGATTTTCGTTGGCTGCCAAGGCCACCTCTGCAGCAACAGCCGCCCCACACGGAGCGGGTCAGGTTGATTTGGCTGCACAGCGGGAGGAATATGAAGAGCGGTATAGCAACAACCTTGTTCCTTTTAAATCTGAGTTGAGTCATGATGCAAAACCATCCACTGGAAATTCCATGCATAAACAAACACCACCTTCACCGATGGGATATAACATCAACACTACTTTATCTATGACAGTACGGACCACTGTACTTGACCATGATGTGTATAGAACAAACACAGCCGAGGCCCCTAGTAAAGCCGACCTTAGCGATGCCATTATAAGTGAGAGTATAGACAGAGATTCCCAAACCACAGCATCTCCAACAGACAGACACACCGGAGCGCTTGCACTGGACTTTTCTGTATCACAGAAGCCCGGTGACCACCACGGTCAGGCGAGAGAACAAACGGCACAAAGAGACCCATCTAGAGACACCGCTAGAGGACACGACATTATCAGGGCAGAGCCTACTTTATCTGAAGAGATGTTCATTACTATCACAGTTCAAACCGCCGAGAAGAACACTACCGACCACACTACCCTAGAGGAGACAAATAATGCAAACACAGGGTTCAACAGTGGAGCAACAGAGACATCTGAAGCACTGAATGCCACTGGGTCAGAGCTCGCTCTGTCCGCAGGCCCAACACTCACTCAAGAGGCTGGGAGGAGGCTGTTGATGTTAGAGCCTGCCAGGTTCAAACACAGGAGAAGGGCTTCATCTGACCTTTACCTTGCTGGGTAATTATAACATCTCTTATTTCACTGTAAGCATTTCAATACATACTGTAGCTTTTTAACACTTTTCCCACTGCGTTATTCGTTAAATAGCTCTATATTCCAACAGCATATCATTGCTATAGTGTTTGCTCTGTAACAGGTGTCTCCCTGTCTCTCCAGCTGTTTGAAATGAGCTGACAATATTGGAACTAGAACACTATACATTTGAAGCAGATACATTATCTTTGTGGCGTTCTCTCTCCAGATTGGATAAAACTGGTATCCAGACCTGAAAATGTATTTTTTTTAATAAAAGCTGGAGAGACGGGGGGAGACCCGCCATTACTGAACAAACACTCTATAGCAGTGATTACTATCATTCCGATAGTTATCGAGAAATAGAGCTTTAACTTTTTTATTTCAAAAAAGAAAAGAAAAAAGAAAAAAAAAGAAATGACATACACCACCTGTGGTAGACATATATTACACCCACTAGGATTAATCTATAACATTTTTGCTATTGAATAATCTGATTTAGGATGTATCCTGATGAGCATTTACCGTCATTTCTTTTTTTTACTGTATTACCTTATTTATACTGTCTTTTTATGGTCTAAATCAGTGGTTGTCAAATTGGGGTTCGGGGACCCCCAGAGGTCCTTGAGGGGGTTCCTGGGGGTCCACAGCTAAATGTGTTAATTCATTTTAACGCCTTAATCCATATTTTATATGTTGGCTATTCAAAAATAGCAGATGTACAAGCTCACTTGTGCTGCGAGTTGTGTGTTTGATACATTTTTTATAATTTAATAATAAACGGCCAAATACATCCAATTTGGGGGTCCTTAGCACGAAAAAGTTTGAGAACTACTGGCTAAATTAATTGCATACAGTAGATCCATCGAATAATGTGGAAAAATACATTGACAGATTGATCCGACACGGTCGAGGCAGAAGGCCGCCACCCTAGAGCCTAGGGTCTGCCTGACGTTTCTTCCAGTTAAGGGGGAGTTTTTCGTTGCCACTGTCGCAAAATTGCTTGCTCAGGGTGGGATTGTCGGGTCTCTTCTCTACATGTAAAGTGTCTTGAGAAAACTTGTTGTGATTTGACACTTTAATAAAATTGAATTGAATTGAATTGAATCCATTATGAAAATAATGGTTATAGTTGCAGCCCTGAGACCCTATTAACCAGTTGCCATTGTGGTTGCATTATTCCACAGTGTGGCGGAGGTTTCAGACGAGCTGTGCGGCAGCGGGAACTACACAGCAGAGATGAGTCTGAACCTGGAGAGGGGTGTGGAGCCTGGAGACCTGGTGCCCGCCCTGGGCAACCTCAGGGTGGTCATCAGCCTGAGGACCAACAACAGCCTGGTCCACCTGGAGGTCACCTCCTGTTGCCTGTCACCCTCCACAAAGCCTGACCTCTCCAACTCCACCTGCTGCATCTTCTCCCGGTACACACACACACACACAGGAACAATCTTTAGATTATTTTTAGACCATTGGTTCTCAAAGTGGGTTCCGGGGACCCCCAGGGGTCCTTGGACGGGTTACCAGGGGGTCCCCTACTAAATTAGCGTCACAATCATTTTAACCACTTTAACCTTTATGTTATACTTTGGCTATTCAACATTAGCAGATATCTTAGCATGTAGATCTGCTATCTTTGAAAAAATTGCTAATCTTTGAATATATATATGTATATATATTTTTCTTTAAGCAAACACGTTTAACTCAAATCTTTGCTTCTGGGGGTCACAGTCACAAAATATGAGATGGGGGGGTCCACAGTCAAATATGTATCATTTTGGGGGTCCTTCACATGAAAAGGTTTGGGAACCACTGCTTAAGACAACGATGAGCTGGGCCCTTGCTTAAATTCCGTTATGCTTAGAAAGGGGTTGTAAGGTAAGTTCTCAACCCGTGGGTTGGGACCCCTGACCCCCCCCCAGTTCAAATATGTTTTGTTTTTTTTGGATCGCGGCCTGAAAAGATTGAGAACCACTGAGGTAAGGAAAGGTTTTAATTTGGTTTGAAGCAGCAGCAAGACATAAAAATAAAAGATAAAACATACAATAGACATTCATAGGTTGTGCTGTCTCCTCAAGAGAAAATAAATAAATTATATATATAAAATATATCATTATTTTGAACACAGAAAATGGCGAGTTTTTTTCCTACTGCGAGTTTGTGCCCTGATGGCCTGTAGCTATGCCGAGTACTATGGAGAGGAATGCCCCATACAGTATCTTTGTAAAAGGATTTTAATAGGATGTTTTTGAAAACATGATACAAATACAGATAGCGGACATCGTGCAGTTTACAATTATTTACACAATCTACCGCCATAGCTATCTTAACACGACTTTGACAGACTTTTTCCCACTGTTTGCTAAAGTACTTATCAGGGAAACAATGTGGCTTAAACATTTTGCGCACGTCGAATAGAAAAGCGAAGACGAAAAACTCTTATCTTCAAGAGCCAGAACCCATATGATGGATAGGGAATTAAAATGCCCACAAAACACATTTGGAGAGAGCAGGGGAAAGGGGAAAAAAGTTGAAAAATCTGTCAAATATGAATAAACCAGTTAGCTATGTGGACTTTAACTTGCTGTGTCTGAACAGAAGATTGATATTTATGAGTTGAAGCATTGACACTAAAGACAGAGGGATTGCAGTGGATGTCTGTCCAAGGTGAAATGATCCAATGCTGGAGGAAGATTTCAATGTATAATTTTGCATGCAATAGTTCTTTTTGGCTTTTCCCGATTTCCTTTATTTGTGGTTGTTAGATTTTTTTTTACATACCATAAACAAATACAGAACACAATAAATTACAGTCCCCAACCATCTCTATAAGTTATTGCCCACAAGCTTGCCAACTTCACCAAGGGACAAAACTAAAATATAATGTATAAGTACAAAAATAAACAACACATAAGAGGAAATAAAAAAGCGGAAAAATACTAATTACACCTTTTCCTGATTTATGAATCTAATTAGCCCCTTGACTACATTTTGCTTAGAAAACAGCAAGCGAAAACCACAGCTATTGGCATAATTATTGCTTTCTATTCAATAGTTGTGCTCAACTCAAGTTTTATTTTTACTTGGTTTAATACTTTACAAATGAGCAGGTTCACAACGTGATGCGAGTCAATGTTTCATATTTTCCACTTCACGTACCTTATCCGCATGTAGTACCTCCACACACCCCCATTTGAGAAAATCTGATATTACCGTATGCATAATTAATGTGTTTAAGGTTGTGTGTGGGCTCATATTATGTTAGTCCTAAGGGAAACAGCTCTGGTAAAACAACATTTGTTTTTGCTGTGAGCTTTTTTTTGGCTTTAGTCAACTTAAGTCACCTTTATTTGTATAGTACGCTTAAAAACAACATGAGTTGATCCAAAGTGCTTTCCAATCAAGAGAAGACAACATCAATGACACATGAGAGCTCAAAACACATTAATGGAAGTAAACACATTAACAGAAACAATTGTCAAAAGCAAACAGACCGATTTAAAGAAAAAATAAATACAATAAAAGCCCTCAGACTGAGTTGTTAGGGTTATAGGCTTAAAACTGGCATTCAAATCAGTGTCCTATAAAATGTTTGTCTTCGCAAGTAGTACAAACCTGTGTGTTTATGTGTGCGTATGCATGCGTGTGTGCTCACACGCGCATGTGCCTGTGTGTGCCTGTGTGTGTGTGTGCGTGTGTGTGTGTGTGTGCGTGTGTGTGTGTGCGTGTGTGCGTGTGTGTGTCACGGGACACCAGCTTAGCGGGTGAGCCGGCGGGCATCAGGCTGCTTCCCAGTGCCATGTCTTCCAGCACCAGCTTCAACATCAGTCTCTTCCAGATGATTAATTACTCTGTGGTGTACCTGCACTGCGACCTCAGCGTCTGCCTCCCAAACCGCACCCACTGTGACAGGGTGAGCATCAATGCTGGAGAAAGTACTTCTTTCTTAATTTTCTTTTTACTTAACCCATTACAACCGGAAAAGCATCAGTCACTTCAGATTTTAGCTATGTACATAATAGCAACATAAGGTTTTTTTTAAACTCTTAGGATTTAGAACATTTTTGGTTCTCAAAAATAGCAGATCTACAAGGCCACAGTGTGTCGCCTTGTGCCGCGCTGCGAGCTTGCATCTGCTATTTTTGAGCATTCTTTGAATCTTGACATCTAAGTGTTTTTTTTATATACAAATCTTCTCTTCTGGGGGGTCGTCCCTGGCTCAAAGTATTTTCAGATGGGGATTCCGTGACCAAATACATATCCTTTTGGGTGGTCCTTGGCACGAAAAAGTTTGAGAACTACGGATTTAGAAGGCATTTGTAGAATCGACCTCGGGTCTTAATGGGTTAAAGGCATAGTATGTAACTTTGCCCTGTGTTCGCATAATGTAACAGTCAATTGGTATAATGCAATACCAATGGGTACCACAAGGCGGTGCTTCCTTTTGTTACTGCTGCTCTTCAGAGCAGTGTTGCCATGTCTGCTTAGTATGACAGACTTTTGGCTTGTTCTTCTGTAAAGTTGCTTGTAAATATTGGTTACTTTGCGGGTTGCGTTTTTTTGGGCTTGTTTCTAAAGTGTAGTTGCTTAAATTTTGCTTGCTTCCTAAATGTTGTTTAAACCAGTGGTTCTCAAACACCTATTAATATGAATTTGTCCACGGACCAAATAGTAGATCTACAAGCTCACAACGCGTCGCATTGCTTGTAGATCGGCTATTTTCAAATATCCGATACATAGGTTTAAAGTTCTCATGTGGCCTAGCCGCCTAGTCACTTCTTTTGGGCTTGTTTTCATAGACCTGCTTGCTTATTTTTCTTGCAGAATCTGGCAGCACTGCTTCAGAGTGTATCATGTGAGGTCGCCTCCACTAATAGCTTGTTGTTGTGCAGAGCGAAGGCATTCAATGTTCCAATCATGTTCCAATCAATATTTGACCCATGATTTCTCTCTATACCAGCAGCCATTAGCCACTGGAGTAGTGTTGTGGTGTTTACCTGCAGACACACATTGACATTGCCCTCTCGCTGTATTGAAACAATGAAAGCAGCAAAAACACAGCAAGAGGGCAGTGTGTTTCTGCGGGTAAACACCACCACACTACTCCAGTTGCTGACGGTCGGTATAGAGCAAGGGTTCCCAAAACGTTTCAGGCCGCGACCCCCCAAAATAATCATATTTGAACTGGGGACCCCCCACCCTGACAAGCACTTGGAATTGTAGGCATTACATTTAGTTTGACTTAGCCTGGTAAACCCTCCCTCCGGAAATCTCATTTCTATTTGATTCCAGGAGTGAGTCTGGCCTGATCGCCCATTCTGCAATATTGGCTGCGGGCTGGAGTTGGGCGGGAGTAATACAGTTGACTGACAACCCCTTCAGCCAATGATAATTTTTCCCCTTCAGCCAATCAGCAGTTCACCAGTCTAATGTGACGCAACGGGACTTTTGAGACGTTCATGCCCAAAATGGGTTGCCTTATTCGGATACATGGGTGTCACTGCCCACCCCTACCGGTTCTCTAAATTTTTATTTTTAAATAGGCTTTGTCATGATTAATTGACCACATATATGAAGTTAAACAAGTAAATTCTATCCAAACGATATCTTATAAGTACATTCCGTGCCTCAAAATAGAAGTTAGAGAGCTTTTTGAAGTAAAAAAATAGCGGAGAATATAGCGGACAAGAAAAAGATGGCTGCCGTTCGTGTTTTGGGCTCACTCGAACTCGCCACCTGATTGGCCAACTGTCGCTGTCAATCACAGAACGATGTGCGACGACGCTGATAGGCTCGGTTAGCTGGTAATTTCACTAGAAACCCCCACAATGGGCTATCAGGCCAGACTCACTCCTGGAATCAAATAGAAATGAGATTTCCGGAGGGAGGGTTTACCAGGCTAAGTTTGACTCGGTTCCACAGATAAACATTGTGAAAATGGCCGATCTGCAAGCTCACAGTGCCTCACACCGCAAGGCGTTGTGAGCTTGTAGAAAGAGGCAAACATTTTCATATTGTTTGCTTCTTGCTTACGTTAATATTTGACAATTTGGCAGCCTATTAAAAAGGTCTTAAAAGTCATTCAATTGTAACTTTAAAAATGCAGATACCCTGTATACACTGTTGGTTTGTTTACTGTTGAGTGAGAAAAAAATGTTGCACATTAAGCTAATCATCTGGGGACCCCCCAACCTCAGGGATATTCAACTAGATTAGGCAGGGGGCCACAATTCTTCATACTGCATTCATGCATTTTGATGTTTGATAGGAACATTTCTGTGTCAGTTCTTGGTGCACAGGCTAAGATTTTGATATGAAGAAAATAGGAAGTAGATATTTCAGTGTGTTCTGTGCACGGGTCCCTGACATAGAAGCGTTTCGTATTAATGAAAGTGTTTTTCATTCGTTTTGAGCACCCAGGTGATAAGAGCACAAGCTCTTATGATGTGTTTGAAGTGGATGAAGATGGAGAAGATGGAAGCTGGACAAAATCCACACAAAACTAATCAACATAAAGGAACACAACAGGGGTTTTGAGTGCAGTTCATCCATCACGGACCATTCATTTGTAACTATTTAGAGTGGAGTTTAGAGTGGATGTTGTTAATAACACCAAATAAATGATTCTCCTGCATCCATTAGCGTGTATGCTTTAGTTTTGTGTGGACTTTGTCCAGCTTCCATCTTCATCCACTTCAAACTATCATCAACTTCAAACTATGAGTTGTGCACAAGCTCATCATATGAGCTTGTATGAGCACAACTCATAGTTCTCTTATTACCCGGGTGCTCAAAACTAATGGAAAAAAACTTTCATTCATATGAGACGCTTCCATGACAAGCAAAATTCAAAATGTTCATCCTGTACAACCAACATGCATTTAATTTTACATTGGAACATGGAATATGTGCAGGCACCACAGGAAAGCTCCGCTGGGGCCGCATTTGGCCCGCGGGCCACCACTTGAATAACACTGCCCTACCTCGTAGGGTGGGGGGGCTACAACATATATATAATTATGTATAAAATTGTGTTTCATGTATAAACATACCATGTTATTGTGCATTTAATACTAAGCTATTAAAATAATACAGATTAATATATTCATGCTTTTATTTTAAACATACATGTACAAGGTACAGTGAGTAGGGTGTCCGTACCAATGCCATTTATAAACATACCTTGTTATTAACAGAGAACCAATGTCAATACTATCAACAATCTGTCAATTGCACAATAATCATGTATAGAAGCTATTCAAAATGGACAGAATCATGATTTATTTTAAACATAAATATTTAAAGACAAATGGACATTTTTGAAAAAATTAAAAAGATATAATTGTTTTAAATAAATCTAATCTAACAACAATTTCACGGACCCCCTGCAGTACCTCCACGGACCCCCTAGGGGTCGCGGACCCCCTGTTGAAGACCTCTGATAAAGTATAAAGTAGGCCTATTGAAAAATAGACACTCAAGTAAAGTAAAAGCACCTAAAAATGTTACTTAAGTACAGTACATGAGTAAATGTGTAAAGTTACTTTCCACCACTGGTGAGGATGACAGTGGATGAACTGTGGGTGAACAATTACAATCTGCAAATGGCAATTAAGGCAATTTGGCAGACACTTTTATAGAGAGTGACTTACAAACCGCATGATCGGAGTAAATGGCATGGACCCTAGCCAACAAACGACTCATTAGAGTGCAAAGAAAAACAACGTAGTGCTTTAAAGTAACTAGGATACCAGGTACACATCAATGTACGGTATCTCTCCAAACAACAGGCTATCTAAAGAACATTATTAGCATTTGTGTTCAAACTAACAATATGTATTATATAAATAGCATAACATAGTATAACATCTATCAAATAAGCAACAGAAGTGATGCAAGGAGAGAGGAGTAAGATGAGGTAGATTATGAAGAGGTGAGTTTTCAGACCGTGGCTGTAAATGGTTGGGAGAGAGAGAGGCTGCAGTTCTGACTGAGGTGGGAGGTCATTCTACAGATTGGGAGTCGAGGAGAAGAGGGTGGTGATGCTGTCTGTGAAAGGAGGACTCGGATATTGAGTGAGCTGCCTGACGCAAATGTGAACGGTGAGGGGGAGGTGGGGTAAGGTGCCAAAGCACGGTGAGTGTGGGAGTTATTGAATGTGAAAGTGGAGGGTTGGGTGAGACGGCAGACGGGGGAACCAGCACAGACTGCTATAGAGGGTAATGGCGTGCGGGATAGAGAGAGACAAGATGGGTTTTTCATTTGCGGGTAGGGAGAATGATTAATGAATGAGATGCCAAACCTGGAACTGAATGTTAGAATGGTTACTGTATAGTGTGGGGTATGATGGAAAATGTGTTATTGTTGATGGTGGATGGAAGTGGCACCTCATTATTACTGTGATAGTTAGGTCAGCAAAGGGTGAGAGACTAAGGTCTACTGAAAAGGGAACGCTGACACCAAAGGATTAGAGACATTAGGGACTAAAATCTTACAATACATCAGACTGCATGTGTTGCACTTTAAAGGTCAGATACTGTGAAATATATCACCAACACTTGCAGAGTAGAGTAGGCCACGAAAAAAAAAAAAATTAACCAATTAAAGGAGTAGTTCATCCCCAAAAAAAGAAAGTCTATCAATTACCCACGCCATGAATCCTTGAATCCATGGAGATTTTTTATTTTTTTTCACAATCCTAAGCCAATAATTTAATGAAAATTCCTAAGACAATAATTCTGCTCAGTAGGAGACTCTTTGAATATATGTATATATGATTCAATTGTCTTAACCACTGAAGTCCTACAGTATATAATTGTGATAACATTATCAAACACGAATATCAAACTTCTAAGAAACAAGCAGGTGCTCTTCCTCTGGATGCCTTTTTGGTTAGACAGTGGGTGCTCAGCTATAGATGCAACTAAGTAAAAAATAAAAACATCACCGAAGTGGATAAAAGCGGCACTCCAAAATAACAAATGCAAGACAGGCTCAGATGCACATTCTTCTATTTATTGAGAACGCTAACGCGTCCTCAGAGCAGATTAGGTTAGATGTAGGGAGGAGCACTTTTTAATCTGCTCCTCTGAGGAAGGCTGAGGCCCAAAACGCGTTAGCATTCTCAATAAATAGAAGAATGTGCATCTGAGCCTGTCTTGCATCTGTTGTTTTGGAGTGCTGCTTTTTTTCCCACTTTAGTGGTGTTTTTCTAACTTATGAATATCAAACATATCAAAAGCAACTACTGTACACTTTAGAAACAAGTCTAAAAAACACAACCACCAATATTTACAAGCAACGTTGGAGAAAAACAAGCCCAAAGTTGCTTATGCTCCTGAAGAGCAAGTCGGTTGGTGCCTTTCATGGTCGCCCCCACCGTCGGTGTGTGAATGTGTGTGTGTGAACTGTGAATGGGTGAATGACAAAGCACATGGTCAAGCACTTTTGGATATAAAAGCTCTTTAGAAATGCAGACCACGCTATTGACCACAAAATGGGCTGTTGGAGGACTGAGGACCTTGAGTGAATGGGAAAAGATGAGTCACATAATAAAATGTATGGTAAGAAGGTGGAAAGACTTCCCTCGGTGGAGCATGGGTAAAGAGCTGCAACTATCCCTTAGTATTGATGAATGTGTTTTTCAGAAGAATAGTATGCTTTCAATAAAGTTAGACAAAAGCAACATAGAGTCAGGCGAGTGTTAACACTATATTCTCAAACCTTCAGAGTGGTCCTCTTAGTGTACAAGAAAAAAAGGCAATTACTTTCAGCCTAAACAACCTCTATTCATCATGATGATTCATGTTTCTTCTCCTATGACTGTTTGTGTAAGCCATCTGTGGACACTTCCACAGATGGAAAACGAGCATTCAGAGGGTAAACTGCATTATTGCACTTAAAACTGCAATCTGTTAGCCTGACACTCAGCCTGAATTTATTTCGTTTCACTCCATTATTGTCTCCGCCAGGCCGAAAGGCATGGCGAGAGAGTATGTTTTACCCCCTGTCCGTCCGTCCGTGTGTCCGTCCGTCCGTCCGTCCATCTGTCTGCGAGCGGCTAATCTCCGGCACTGTTGGCCCGGCCGCTGCGAAACTGCGCACACATACTCCCTGGATGCCAATTCAGAACCTCTGGCCCAAATATTTCAGATTGGCCTGTTATAGCGCCACCAGGAGGCCGATTTGTGCAAAATCATTTTTTTGATATTACTCTTTGACTTTGATTTTATCCATACATCACGCAAATCATTACACAGTATCTCTATAGTCATGTGATCAACACGGATCTGTCTGATTTTCCATATTCCATCCTGATTGGCTAAGGTTGGCTTCCAAAGTTTGCAGGATTGGTCCATTTTTAACTAAATGCCTCAAATCATGAACGCAGCTTGCGATTTCCGTGAAATTTCACACGCACATTCCCACTAGGCCGAGGAAGAAATGCCACTTGAACATTTTCAAATCAGCCTCATGGTGGCGCTATAAAAGGCCAAATTGCGTTCTTAACTGTAACTGCACCGATCTGAAACTTTGCACGCATACTCCCTAGAGGCCAAGGAAAAACATCTGCCCTGCATTTTTCACATTAGCCTTTTATAGCGCCACCAGGAGGCCGACTTATGTAAAATACATATTTTGAGATTAAGCCTTCAGATTTTATCCAAATGTCACGCAAATCGGTACACATGATCTCTATAGTCATGTGATCAAGATGGATCTGTTTGATTTTTCATATTCCATCCTGATTGGCTAACATTGACATCTAAAGTTTGCAGGAGTGGCCCGTTTTGAACAAAATGCCGCAAATCATGAACGCAGCGTCCGATTGCGGTGGAACTTTGCACGTACATTCGCACTACGTTGAAGAACAAATGCCACCCTTTTAACATTTCCCTATTATAGCGCCACCAGGAGGCCGATTTTTTTTTTATATTACTCCTACACATTTTGTCCAAACATCATGCAAATCAGTACACATTATCTCTATAGTCAAGTGATCAAGATGTTTACGTACGATTTTTTATGTTCCATCCTGACTGGCAAATTCTGAACATTGCTGGCCCACAATAACCTACCTGACCTGGCGGAGACCAGTGCTCCGAGGAGCACTTTTTCTAGTTCAGTCTGAAAGCCCTCTCAGTGCAGCCGTTTTCTGAGATGGGGGCGTAGCTAAAGTTGGACTCTTTGGCGATTGGTTCATACTGGATTATCCCGATCCCGATTCGGCGTACAGATTTTCAACCGAGAAAACCCTGCCTTCGACAGCGTCACCAGACGCTAAATGCAAGGCTAACGATTCAGGGGGTGGAGCCAGGCTAGCAATCTGTAAGATTGATGTCCAAAAATGGACTCCAGATAGTTGTGCTATATGATGTGCTATTACTACGTGTCTACCAGTCCTACCCAAGAGACCAGGGTGTAATGGAAGAGTATAGGGAGTCCACCTCCAGCCGCTGCAAATGTACTAGTAAGTGGTGGTAGTACTCAATCTTTTTACTTAAGTAAAAGTATCAATACTGCAATGTAGAAACACTCTGGCCCTCATTTATCAACGTGGTGTAGACCAAATAATGGACGTAAGGCGAGATCACCGCATCAGCATTTATCAATCTATCGTGACTTTGACTTCAGCGTACGGCCCGCTCAGATCTCACGGCAGGTCTGAGGGCGTGTAGACTTTGGCTACACCTGTTTGTTCCATCTTAGACCTGCGGAGCAGCATTGTCTGACCATCTGACAGGCATCTAAACATATGTATTCACTCCAAAAATGTATATAAAACTAATAAATAATAAATTTGTAAAGGCATACATCAACGATGTGTCAAATGAAATTGGTAATTTGGTAGGATATTTCCAAGTGTACAAGCAATTAAAATCGCGCAATTAAAACAATATAACATATTTGCAATGTTACAAGTTAGATGCTGTGTTAAGACATATGAGTGCATATATGCGAGAGGATTTTGGGGACAGCTCCGCTGGAATATTTCCATAGAGAAGTCTACCCACTGCCCAGCACAAGAGATCTTCATTGTAGATTTTGGCCACGGGAGCACAGCGGGAGATCGGAGTTAACCAGCCCACCACACACCAGCCTTCATCCGTTAATGTTTACGCATTCCTATATCACTCCATAAACATAGCACAGCCCCATGCAGGCTATCTACAGTATCTCTCATAAACATGGTGTGACGGCCACGGATCTTTATGGCTAAAATAAAAAAAAGATGCAGCTTTTTCTCTTTTTTCTTCCTCAGACCACATTCTTCTGACATACATAGTGTGACATATAGTTGACTGGACTTGCGCTTTTACGAATGCGGTTGTATATTTGTGTTATATTTTCTTATTGGATGTGTCTGTGTCAGGTATTGGATCTGTGCCCTGTGTATGCAAATAGCATGTGCCATTCGCCCATTCCCACGCATATGATAGGTGTGTGTGCTGTGTATCTGTGTGTGAATCCACGGAGATGATTGGTGGGGTAACTTCACATGTTGGAGAAGTTCTTCTTCTCGGCCGTATTCCGCTTCTTCATGTAGAAAAATAGGTGTGGCGGGGCTCTGCCACATTTATCAACAGCGGACAAATCTCACGCTCGAATTTACAGGGTAAACCAATTTGATATATCTCACGTGAACGTAGGCGTAAGCTAATTCCTGGGCTAAAATTTAAGCTGGTTTGTACACTCCATTGATAAATGAGGGCCTCTGTTAGTACAAGTAAAAGTCTGATATTAAAAATTTACTTGAGTAAAAGTACTAAAGTATCGGCAAAATAGCAGATCTACAAGCTCACAATGTGTCGCATCGCTTCGCATTGTGAGGTTGTAGATCAGCTATTTTCAAATGGCCGGAATATATGATTACTGCATGTTTTGTGATAATCAAAATCTACAAAATTAACTAGTAACTAAATGTTTTCAAAACTGTAGTGGAGTAAAAGTACAATATTTGCCTCTGAGAGGTAGTGGAGTAGAAGTAAAAGGACTGAAAATTGGAAATACTCCAGTAGTAAGTAAAAATAAAGTAAAAATAACTCAAAATTGTACTTAAGTACAGTACTTGGGTAAATGTACTTTACACCACTGGTACTAGTTTTATTCATATAATTATTGTATTAAAATTGTATAGGTCCATAACCGGGGATGTGTGCACTCTGCACTCTGCACGTCAGTCTGTGGCAAAAAGGCTTATGTAAACATTTTGGAACAACCACTTAAGGTTAAGTGCCCTGTGCTGCAGCACCTAAAGCCCTTCCATTAAGCCGGCACTGTTCTTGACCACACATATGTACATGTACATGAACAACAACACAGCATTGATATTGGTGTTCCAAGTCTACTGTATATAGCTCAGAATTGCTTGGTCTGTTAATCTTGGCATGCAAGGTCCTTTATCACGCTGCTCCGTTGAGGTACTATAAATTGCTCAAACTATCTATGCTGGAGTTCCCTCTGCCATGCGTGCGTAGCCCTGAGGTCAGCTCCACTCTACTACATAGGAGAGCGCAATTAGATAATTGGAAACACCTGCCGATCAATTAAGCCTGGAACAGCAGAGCCCAAATCACTCACCCCTACTACACTCACCCTGACAATAACGAGCAACCAATAACATCATGGACAGGCTATTGGACAATGACTACAGATCCCATAGTGACAAAGATGCTAACAAAGATGGTTAATTTTAGGAAGATCACAACGCTTCGCCACTCGATGCTAAATGGTACACAAATAATGGTATCCTCTCTCCAACGTCCTATCATTATTGTTGCTAGTTGCTACTAACGTTGCTGGGACAGAGAAAGGTCACCGCACATGTACTAGAAAGTTGAAAGTTGATTTTCTCCTGATTTGTCTCTCTGAAAAAAAGCCACTTTATTGTCAGAATGTTCGGAAGATATGTGGCTTGTGAAGAATGAGTCCGATGATTAGTTCAGTGACCATGGGGCTAAATAATTGGTCAGAAGCTTCACTCTCCCATTAATAGATCTCACTCTTCTTCTGCACTCCTAAAGAGGTGGCCACCGTCACACAGATACGGGAAGTAAAGCAGAGATGGTGTGTCTTGCTTTTCTCATATTTGTCTCAATCCCTTCTACAGTATATACCAATGGTCAATGCACATGTGCATGTTCAGGTCATTTGGTCAACCCAGTGTGGAGAATAATGCACGCGGGCAGAGACGGAAGTATAGTAGGATTAACATAGCAATACAGATTGGTTTAAAAAATGATGTCTTGTTCATTAAAATAATGTATGGATTGCAGCTTTACACTGCAACCCCAACCGATGCATTTCATAATACCCAGCAGAATCAGCCTTCTTCAAAAATCTGATTAGTTGGTTAATTATCTACGCTACAGCAATGTCTGACACACTCTTTTTTTTTTTTGCAGTGTCTACAGCAGAGACGTCCCTTTAACTCAGACAGTCCTGACACCATCGTCACTAATCTCAGGAATCGCATCTCATTTGGTCCCATGCTGAAAGAAGCAGGGAACTCTACCATACTGGAGAAGATAGGTAATCAATTGCACCTCCAAACTAATTAGATCAATCTGTGCTAATGAGATGTGCTAATGCTATCAGAGAGGACATGACAGCAGATGAGCATGTAATGTACAGTAATACTGTGTGGCTAAGTGGCAGGGTGTGTGTCTCTCTCCCTCTCTGTGCGTGTGTGTGTGTGTGTGTGTGTGTGTGTGTGTGTGTGTGTGTGTGTGTGTGTGTGTGTGTGTGTGTGTGTGTGTGTGTGTGTGAGAGAGATTGAGAGGGAGAGGGAGAGAGAGAGAGAGAGAGAGAGAGAGAGAGAGAGAGAGAGAGCTGCACTCACTAGCAGTGACAAAGTGACAGGCTACAAGTAATTTTAAATGGAAGCCAGCGACATGAACATACAAACGGACTTGACAAGTTACAAAAAGTTGAGCTGGTTTAAACTTTTTCCAGCGCTCCAATGGCACAGTGAGGCGTCAATCAATCATATACATATTGTTCACCCCTTCTCTCTCCACACAAGTTCTGCTTGTTATGGGGGGAAAAAAACTACCTACTGCATTCTTTACAGGTTTAAAACAGTGGGTGTTTTTTCTTTTTCTTTATGTTTTTCTTTCCCGTCGCTCCCAAACACAGATGCACGCTTGATGACGTCAATGAGCAGCACTTCAGCAGTGACTCTGCAGAAATGTAGCTGGCAATTTTGTAGCTTTTGTCACCGCTAGTGAGAACACAGAATTTTGAAAGTTACTCACCAATTCAGCAGTGTTTTGTGAGATAATAAAAGTACTGTACATCAATATAGATATGCCAGTAATTTTGTATTGTGACTGATGATGATAATATCATTTGCTTTCTTTCTGTCTTTTCTTGCTATTTTATTAATTTATGCCATTTTACGATATTATCGTATCCATATCCAAATTCCCAGACGAAAATAGAATATGTATCATATTTTAGCGACCCCAGTGAAGACCCGACCGTAACTCACTCCCCCAAGTCAGCTGGTTCGCACAGGCGGTTGCCTGCGCTTGTTCTGCTGAGACGGAGGTTGTGGGTTTGATTCCCAGCTCAGGGCACTGGTCTCAACAATATTGATATATTGCCCAGCCCTAATTTCTAAAGACCAAGTGACAACTGCTATACCTAAACCCTTGGTTCTCACAGGGTCCTTGAGGGGGACACCAGCTAAATGTGTTAACACAGCCGTGTAATCACAATCACATCATTTTAACCCATTTTATCCATATTTTATACGTTGGCTATTCATTCATTCGTGCCGCGCTGCGAGCTTGTGCATCTGCAATTTTTGAGAATTTTTGAAATATATCAAACAATTGGGACAACTGAATAATTTGGAATTTTTCTTTTACATACTGTAAATCTTCTGTTCCGGGGGTTCCTGGCACAAAACATTTTCAGATGGGGGTCTCAGCGGCCAAATATATATATATATATATATATATATATATATATATATATATATATATATATATAAATTCGGGGGTCCTTGGCACAAAAAAGTTTGAGAACTACATACCTAAACAATGACTGTAACTATGTGCTTCTGTGTGAGTTTCAGACCCGTCAGAAGAACTGGACCTGGTTCTGATCGTCCTCAGCCTGGTGGCCGGCTGCTCTGTGGTCACCGTGACGCTGCTGCTGGTGTGGCTGGCCTACCGGCGGCGGGCCTCATGGCTGGTCCCGTCCGGAGCGCCGCCGCTGACCTGCTGCTTTCCCCCCTACACCGGCTGCATGCACAGAGGAGGAGACATGATCCTCCCCTGAGTGGAGCCACCCACTATACCCCAGAAGTTATCACCTATAGCGCAGTGGTTTTCAACCCTTTTTCATATCAAGGTCCATTATGTATTGGGCATTTATTTGAGCCACGGACCACCATTTGCTGAGATTTCGCCTCTCAGACGCAAAAAAAAGAATATTTTGTTATCGTTGTTATCAATTTTGTCCACAATTCCATGTTGGTACCATAGGAGAGATGACAGGCACACGTTGATCACAATAACAATTCTTTAATTAAGTAATTCAGATGTTTAACAATAATTTAACTCTTGAGAGTGTTAAATTAAACCAAATGGACCCTTACGGGTCCATTTGGTTTAATTTTACACTCTCAAGAGCTAAAGATCTAATAAGGGTCCATTTGGTTGCCAACTCTCCATCCTTTAGCTGGGGACCACCTGGAACCCCCTCAAGGACCACTGGTGGTCCCCGGACCACTGGTTGAGAACCACTGACCTACCGTTGCGCAGTGATTTCCACCTGTGAGCCAAGGACCACTGGTGGGTTGCAAAGGTATTGCAAGCGTGCCCCAAAATAATTGATATTGATAATTAATATGAATTTATAAAGAAAATACACAACAAATATGTAAAAGAAATGACGTGGCATTTTTTTCCTTCAAAACCTTGAAAAATGGCTTTTCATTGTGATGGCGATAGGAATACTGTGTTAGTTTCGTCCCAAGCCAGAACACAATCGCTTTTGAGATTTTCAACATATAGCCCTGAGCCAGAAAAGGTTGCCCTCTGGCTGAACCACTGGCCTTTTGAGTCAGAAGTATAGTGACAGACAATTGCATTATTTGCATAATTCATCCTCTGTCGCACAATGGCGTCACGTGCCAAAAATAGCAGACCTACAGTATCCACGCTTTCAGGTCGGCTATTTTCAGCACGCGACATCGTCGTGCGAGGAAGCAGGAATCTGGCTACAGACAGCAGGCTGCGGAGCATATTAACCACAGCAAGGCGTGGCCACTAAGATCAGCTGGTGTTGATCAGACAAGACCATATTGTCGTTGTCGGGCAGAAACCTCCTATCTCCATATTCTCAGCTTTAGTTTTTTCGTAAATTAACGCCCTACTTGATCACACTACAGCGTCACACAAAAGCGTCCGAAGTAGCAGATCTACAAGCTTGAAACGCTGCGCAAAGCGACACGTTTTGAGCTCGTCGATCTGCTACTCGTGATGCTTTTGAATTTGACAGAGACGATATGCTATTGACATCTATCCAGCTTGCGGCTCTTCAGTTCTTGTGTCACATCTGCTGCACTCAAATGACACGCAACCAAATGCAATGTATTGTCATTTGTCTCGAGAAACAATAAACCGCTGTCAACTTTATTGTCACATCATAGCGCGATTTCAGATGTGAAAGAGTGCACGTGTGAAATTCTTTTTCGTACAAGATCTTCCCAACATGTTGCAGTTTCAAGGAAGCTAGAAGTTATAACGGAGAAGGAATTGGAACAAAGATCAAGTCAAATAGCAGGAGGGCAGAGGAGCTCGGGTGGTGCAGTGGCAATTAGTACCTGCGCACCACCGCGGAGTGTTAAGGGTTCAAATCCCCCCATGGTGTATCTGGATCTATACCGACACAATTGGCTAGTGTTCGGGGCAGGGAAGTCGAGCATATACTCACTGCACGACGTGCTCCTATACGAGCTGGAGGGGTCCGCTCATAATTTCTGACCTCCCATTATTCCGACGTCCCAATAGCCTGACGAAAACGTTAAGTTAGGGTGAGGTTAGGATTAGGTATAGGGTTAGATATAATGGGGCCAGTCAGTCCAACGGGACGTCGGGAATAATGGGCTGTCGGAATATAATGACATTGGCACCGAGCTGGAGCGGCACATGTCAGTGAGGAATGTTGAACTGGAGGAGTAGGACGGAGGGCTATACGTCCTCCCTGTGGGCGCTCCTCACTGAAAGGTGAGTCAGTGGGGTACAGCAGCAGTGGCAAGCACTCAGGGTTGCCAGATCTGCTTATTATAATTTCCCCGCAATATATTATTTGAAAATAGCCGATCTACAAGCTCACAACGCGTCGCATCGCGACGCGTTGTGAGCTTGTAGATCTGCTATTTTCAAATAGCTGATGTACAAGTTAAAGTACTCATGTGGCCCATAGTCGCTTCTTTTGGGCTGGTTTTCCTAGACCTGGTTGCTTGTTTCTCTCACAGAATCTGGCAACACTGGAAGCAGTGCGAGGAATTAGGGGGAAGGGGGGGGGGGATTATTGGCTGCTCTAAATAATAAAGTCACATCAAATGTACTATATCCACTGTACATAGATCGGTTATTTTAGCCGAATTTTTGCCTATAATAATAATATTATTCACTTATTGATATGCCCAGAATGGGGATGCTAGGTTTTAAGGGATTAAAAGCTTAAGGTCACTGTATTATCTGCCACCAATGGTGCCATTTTACAATTTTGTGATGATGTGTTTTTGCAATAATACAGTACATCACATCGGGATACAAAATGAATAATAAGTGTTTTTGTGCAAAGGAAAACTATAGATAAAGGACTCGTTCATTCTGAAACATGAGAAGTAATTTATGTTCTGCTATGAAACACAAACACTAGCATTTTGTCTCTGTCAAAAAAACTGTGTTCTAATGGATCCAATGTAGTTATTATTTTGTGACAAGCTCTTGTTAATACTTTTCATTGGTTAAATATTTATAGAACCCACAGACAGACCACTTTCACTGAAGGAGTAATCTCTCAAAACAGATCCTGCGGTTCTGTCAGCACCACTGCCCTCAACATGTAGTGTTGTTAGTAGGAACAAACACAGCAACACCCGGGAGGAGGTGGACTAAGAAAGGGGAGGAGCCAAATCAAGTTCCTGTTTCTGAAAGGGGGGAGTTTCCCCGGTAGGACGTAGCGGGTGGAAGGAACACGTTATTCCAACCAGTTCCTTTCCCCTACATCAGGCGCCCACGCTGTCATGGGGGAGGCGGTATAGCGACCACGATTACGTTTTTGTGAGGGTATTAACTACCCTAGGAGACACGGGGAGAACATGCAAACTCCACACAGAGTAGGCCCTTTTGCCAACCCCACCTAGGGTATGGACGCTGATGACGCGAAGGAGAAGACACGCCCCCAGCGCCCACAGCGTTCCCGGCGGGAATCGAACCCAGGACCTTATAGCTGTGAGGCAACAGCGCTACCGACTGCGCCACCGTGCCCCTAAGGGCATTCATTTTTAAATATGAAACATGGAGATACAAGTTTTGCTGCCTGGCAGCAATGACTTGTAACAATCTACAACAATATGTTGCAGATTATGCATTAGAATATGTAGCAGATTATGCATTAGAATTTCCCTCGAGACCCCCCCCCCCCCACACCCACCCCTCAGGTAGCCTATCAGGAATGTGATGGTGAGCAGCGTCTCGCTGGCACAACAAGCCATGATGTGTATTAAATGATAGAGTTAATGAAGCATGAAACCATGGCTGTCAATGAACAATGTGGGCTGTCTGTGTGTGTGTGTGTGTGTGTGTGTGTGTGTGTGTGTGTGTGTGTGTGTGTGTGTGTGTGTGTGTGTGTGTGTGTGTGTGTGTGTGTGTGTGTGTGTGTGTGTGTGTGTGTGTGTGTGCGTGCGTGCACTGTATTTGTATTACTATATGTAAATGTAATTGTGAGGACCAAAATGTCCGCCACACATTGTGGGAGACAATTTTCCTGGTCCTAACAAGATAAGTTGAAATTTTTATGGTTAAAACCGTTGTGTGTGTGTGTGTGTGTGTGTGTGTGTGTGTGTGTGTGTGTGTGTGTGTGGGGGGGGGGGTTTAGGGGAGGAAGGAACTAGTAGTGCTGAAGTGAAGGCATTCTGAGTCTACAGTCCATTGAAAAACATTATTGATGAGCAACAGATCCTGTACTATTAACATCTGAGGTCTGGGCTTTCAGTTGACCTGAATACTATGGACATCAAATGAACAACCACGCTCACAAGTTTAGATGCCTCTAATGTGCCACACCAGCGGTCAAGGAGCAACGGCCGGCTTATTATAGTATTACTAGAATTGAAGAAAAAAATGTTTTTTTAGTTAACTGTAGATCTGCTGTTTCTGCTGGCCTTGTTGTATCTGGCCCCTGACTAATACATATTACAAAACTAAACTAAAAACTAAAACCTAACACTAAAACTAATAAAAAACTAAACCAAGAGGCGTGAAAAATAGACCCGAGGTGGATTCTAAAAACACCTTCTAAATCCTGACCTAAACTAAATCTTTCTTCAACTTCAACTCTTCAAAAACATGTATATTGCTATATACTGCATTACTGCATAGCAACAACTAAAGTGGCACAGAGGTGTTCCTGGCAGGAAAGGTATAACAACGTATAGGTGTAATAGGCCTAAATGGGTTAACTAAACTGAACTTGAAAACAAAAAATCAAAACAAAATATATTTTTTCAAAACTAATGAAAATGAAAACTATAATAACCAGCGTTACTACAGGTGTCTGATGAAGGCCAGTATAGGTCAGTGTTGCCATGTCCAAAAAATAAAAATAGAAATTCACTTTTTTGTGAGCTTGTAGATCTGCTATTTTCAAAAGCCAATGTATAATGTTTAAACGCGTTGTGAGCTTGTAGATCTGCTGTGCACATGTGGCCTAGTTGCTTCTTTTGGGCTTGTTTTCATAGACCTCGTTGCTTATTTCTCTCACAAAATCTGGCAACAGTGGTATAGGTCAAAACAGGTCCGTTGTCTAGTAGGCCTATTGTTTGGAATGTGCACCTGACAGTGTTCAAAGACAAGTTGTTTTTAGTTGAGTGCCCCAAGTACATTTAAATATGTCACCACTGTATAATGATGAACGTCTTTTATCCATGTCTTGCTATGCTTGTGTCTTGTGTGTGTCTGTACATGCTTTTTGCATTTCACAGGAGAAATCCCAGAGGACACAGGGTATTTTTTTCCCACACTATTTCCTCACATCATAACAATGGGAGTTCCGTTCAAAATGAGTTCCTATCCCATGTTTCCCATTATGTAAAGCCTCACAGTTATTGGCCCTCATTTATCAACGTGGTGTAGACCAAATAATGGGCGTTGGCAAGAATTTTCGGCATTTATCAATCTATCTTGACTTTGACTTCAGCGTATGGCCCGCTCAGATCTCATGTCAGGTCTGAGGGGGTGTAGCCTGGTAAACCCTCCCTCCGGAAATCTCATTTCTATTTGATTCCTGGAGTGAGTCTGGCCTGATCCGCCTTTCTGCAATATTGGCTGTGTACGCCAAACGGACGAGCCTATCAGCGTCGTCGCTCATTGTTCTGTGATTGACAGCTTACGTTGGCCAATCAGGTGGCGAGTTCGAGTGAGCCCAAAACACGAACGGCAGCCATCTTTTTCTTGTCCGCTATATTCTCCGCTATTTTTTTACTTCAAAAAGCTCTCTAACTTCTATTTTGAGGCACGGAATTTACTTATAAGATATCGTTTGGATAGAATTTAGTTGTTTAACTTCATATTTAAAAATAAAAGCCTATTTAAAAATAAAAATTTAGAGAACCGGTAGGGGCGGGCAGTGACACCCATGTATCCGAATAAGGCAACCCATTTTGGGCATGGCTGTCTCAAAAGTCCCGTTGCGTCACATTAAGACTGGTGAACTGCTGATTGGCTGAAGGGGAAAAATTATCATTGGCTGAAGGGGTTGTCAGTCAACGGTATTACTCCCGCCCAACTCCATCACTCCAGGAATCAAATAGAAATGAGATTTCCGGAGGGAGGGTTTACCAGGCTAGAGGGGGTGTAGACTTTGACTACACCTGTTTGTTCCATCCTAGACCAGCGTTGTCTGACCATCTGACAGGCATCTATTATGTATTCACTCCAAAAATGTATAGCTATAAAACTAATAATTAATACATGTGAAACTTTTTTTTTTTGTAAAGGCATACATCAACGATGTGTCATATGAAATTGGTAATTTGGTAGGATATTTCCAAGTGTACAAGCAATTAAAATCACGCAAATAAACAATATAACATATTTACAATGTTACAAGTTAGATGCTTAGTCATTCAGCCATTTAAACAGTGCTTTACTGGCTCTGTGTTAAGACATATGAGCGTACAGTATATGCGAGAGGATTTTGGGGAGAGCTCGGCTGGAATATTCCCATGGAGAAGTCTACCCACTGCCCAGCGCAAGAGATCTTCATTGTAGATTTTGGCCACGGGAGTGCAGCGGGAGATCGGAGGCAATCAGGGAACCCATCGTCAAATAAAAAGGAAAAACAGCGCCCCCAGCGTTTTTCACTTTTGCATTTGACTCTGGGGGGAGTGATTAAATGGACCTACGCAGACTGGAAACCGGGGTTTGGTCCATGCCCTCAGCCCTCCACTTCCGGTGGTGCACCTATGTTTTCATTCCAACTAGATAACATTTCTTCCACCATGGAACACTATGGGTTCCGTGACACTATGCCGTTGGGGCCAGGCAGTGGCAACCAAAAAATGTGACTCTGTTATGCTGAGGCTGAGGCACACAAACTGATTTAGCTCTGTTCATAAACAATGTACTTAGGAATTATGTTCAATATGAGCGGGTGGCTTAAAAGAGCCATTTTGTCTGTTTTTGTCAGTCCGAGAGAGAGAGGAGTTAAATTGAGATCGCGATGTAACGTTACCGTTACCGACGGAGACGCCGGTTAGATCATTCTCACAGACAACCACACCAGTTACGAAAGGTTGCCACGATGGAGAAAAACTGTATTTATAAACATACTTGTGTGGATTACGGAGACATTTTAATTAAATCTCGACGTACGCTGTGCACTATTTGTGTCAGTCCGGGCTGCTCAAATTCAAATTATGCTGTCAGCCCCAGGCTATCTATCTCTCATAAACGTGGTGTGACGGGCCGGCCCCGGACTGACGGACCACAGGACTGCTCTATTTAGCTAAACAGCGGTGTGCGTGTCTCCACTCAGCTGCTCGCTGCTTGGGGGTTAAATTAATACCCAAACGTATTAATCATGACAATGAGATTGGTGTCATTCGACAACATAGGCCTACGGCAAACAGACAACGCATAGGGTATTTATTATTTAAAGGGGTAGTTCACCCCCCAAATAACGTTTTTTCTATTGATTACTCACCCCATGGAGCCTTGAATTCATGGATATTTATTTGTTTTTGTCGCATTCCTTCCTTTATTATTTGATTATAATAAATTTAGCCCCATTGATTCCGGTAGGAGACACAAATGCATTTGTGTCTCCTACCGGAATCAATGGGGACACATTTATTATAATCAAATTATTGGCTTAGGAATGTGACAAAAACAAAAAAATATCTATGAATTCAAGGCTCCAGATGGTCAGTAATCAATAGAAAAAAAGTTATTTGGGGGGTGAACTACCCCTTTAATTCATGATTCAGGTTTTCGTTTAGGATACATACACACACACACACATACACACACACACTATACTTCTGAGGACAGCAATATCTTAGGACAGTGATTTTAAGAATGCCTTTTTTGCAAAAACAATTAAGCCGTTTTAACCACATAACACAGTTCTTATATGACGTGATCTAAGATTTCCCTATGGGGATATCAACACAAAAAATAAAGCCAAGACCCAGGGGGACAGCGCCCTCTAGCGGCAGTGATGTCAGACCTCGGGGTGCTCTCGGTAAACTATGTTGTTAGCTTGGGTAATCTTGCATTCAAGAGGAATTTCATCATAATCATTTTGTTAATAATGTGTCAGTGTCATACAGTAATTGAAAAGCTGAACAAAGCTGCAACTGGGAGTGCAGAAAAAACAATTGTCCATTATTCTGCACTGAAATACTATTCCCCCTTCGGACACATTTTAAAGTATGAAAAAAATACTCTGCTATGATTAATATGCAGTTTAAAATAGTTTTCCCACATAAAAAGTAAAACAAAACAAAAGTGAAAATGGGATGGAAGCACATCTGCTCTTTCTCTTTCATTGTGAAATTCTGGAGCCATGAATATTAAAATATGTAAATATCACAGGCATCACACCCCGCCCACCACCTCTGCTCAAAGCAAAGTGCATTCAGGTTTCAGCAAATGGCTAATTTGCATATTATACTATGATGTTTTGGGGGATTATTTAGGGAGTACAGAGAAGCTCCCGTGCACCTCCAGTGAATGTGAAAACTGCGCTCTGGTGTCAAATGCTGCACGTAATTATAACAATTTGTATATAAAGTAACTACTTACACACAGTACATTTACTGAAGTACTACTTAAGTTCAACTTAAGTAGTCCTTCTCTATACTACTCCATTACATCTCAAAGGGAAATATTGTACTTTTTAATCCACTACAGTTATTTGATAGCTTTAGTTACTAGTTACTTTACATATTATTAACCAATATAAGCCCTATTTTATACTTGGGCTTGGAAAAGCAAATGCACACCTGATAAGCTCAGGGGCGGGTGTGTTGGTATTAAAGCCTTAATAGAAGTTGACCTTATTGTGCAAGTGAAGACGGTGTGCATGCTATTTCATTTTATTCTATACTTATTCCATAGCCCATCTACGAGCTCACAACGCATCATATCTGTTTTCGAAAAGGGTTGAGTACTTTCACTTTGGTACGGTAAGTATATTTTGATGCCAATACTTTTGTACCGTTACTCAAGCAGAGCATGTGAGCGGAGCTGAGCGGGACGATTTTTAACGTAGCGGGGAGCGGGTTCATAAAGAGGTTGGAGCGCTACTCGGAGCGAGGACCGCCTGCCTCTCCGACATCCAGAAGTGCACAGCGCACGTCCTTGATCAAGATTTCATTAATATTTCAACTTTTTTTTTCCTTCTTTTTTTCCGCTGCTGAGCGGCCCGGTCTGAGCGGAGTGCGGAGCGAGAGGTGCGCAAATCAACGTGAGCGACGGAGCGCGGAGCGGCGGGGGAATCAACATGAGCGGATAGCGAGCGTGACAACAGCCCCCTGGAGCGACGAGCAGCATTTCCCCCCCGCTCTGCTCCGCTCACATGCTCTGTACTCAAGTCAAATTATGAATACATGACTTGTCCTTGTAAAGGAGTATTTTGTGGTATTTCCATAGACTGTATAAAATGAATGGACAACGTGACGCCATTGGTCTCTACAGACCATACATGAAGCCGATTGTTCAGGAATCTGTAATCCACCATCTTTAATATATGCCAAAGAGCACGTCGGGAACAGGAACCGGAAAACAATCCCCAAATAATGCTATTGGTTGGGTAGCTTGTCAATCAAGAGCGGGGGCGGGGAATGAATGCTATTGGTTGTGTAGCTTGTCAATCAAATCATCCCGCCCCTCCTAGAGCATAGCCTACTTTATCGTATTTTTTTAAATAAATGAGACCATAATTTAGCAAAACGCATATCATGATGATTGAAAGGAGACTTTAAACTAGCGACTGGAAGCATATAATATTTATGACAATGTTTATTAAGGTAAGAAAATTAAGTCTAAAGTTCGTCAAAAACCCATCCGCTTACAATGAGAGAATATTCTTTCTGACGGCAGCAGGGGTAAAACAGCGAAACTACAGGATATTCATATCAACTGTCTCTTCCGTATTGGAGTCAATGTAAACATCTCAAGCTGGCCCCATGGGTACTTCACATTGTGGTACTGCTACTTTTATTTAAGTAAAACATTTTATTTTTGTAATTCTTCCACCACTGTGTAGTCAAAGTCATACCTCAAAGAGGAGTTCAGCGTAGAAAAAACTAAACCGGTTTATGAGTGGGGACTTTAACAGAGACGAGAGACGGGAGGCACTCTGTGAACCGGTGAACTGTGTGAACTCCCAGTAGGAGACGTGCTAAATCTCTATGTGCTATATGCTGGGAATGAAAGGCTTTAAGGGAGATGTTCCAAATATTTATAGAACTGCCAGACCTAATAGTGGCCCTCACAGTGATTAATGCACGTGTGTGTGTGTGTGTGTGTGTGTGTGTGTGTGTGTGTGTGTGTGTGTGTGTGTGTGTGTGTGTGTGTGTGTGTGTGTGTGTGTGTGTGTGTGTGTGTGTGTGATTTGTATGCACAAGCGTGTGTGCATGTCTAGGTGCACGGTTCATTATTTTTACTGAGCAAGGATTTATTTACTCCAAAAAAAAATAACACTTTTCGGTTTTCCAAGACGAACGCTTATGGCTTTTAACAGTCTCTGTGGAAGAGTCACACGGCTGACAAATGAACAGAGAAGAGATGAGACGAGTAGGAGGACAAATGGAGGAGAGGAGGGCGCTTTAACTTCCTTCATGAATTTCGTGACACCCCTCTGGGATCCTTCAGATTGCTTCTCACTTTTTCCTCATAAATGTATCTCTGCTTTAATGACGCAGGGATATTTGATGAAGGCCGTGACTCCGAGTCAGGAAACTAAAGATAGAGAGAGTATTGCAAAGCTGGTGCTTTATAACCCTCGACAGATACTGATATTTAACCCATTAAGACCGGGAACGCATCTGTGTCATTTTCAGATTTCTTTGGCTATTCAAAAATAGCAGATCTACAAGCTCATAGCACGGCACAGAGTGCTTGTAGATCTGTTGAAAAATCGTGAAAATGTGTGCAAATCTTTGAATATATGTATCTCTGCTGTCCGGCAGAAACTCCAAAATGTTCATTTTTCAGGAAATTACAAAAACAAAACAAAAAGTGGAGTTAGGAGGTCATTGATAAGAACAGCTAAATGGACCTCCAAGCTCACAATGAGGTTGGAGGTCAAAAAGGGGTGGAGCCTGGAGTCAGCAAAACCAGCTAACTCCACCCCCCTTTGGTAGAGTTAGCTGGTTTAGTAGAAAGTTTGAGGATCCAATGGAGTTAGCTGGTTTTGTCAGAAGAGCTTTTTAATACATTTCATTGGTTCAATATGTTTTTAATCAACACACAGACGTAAAGGGTGTTCAATAGCACTGATTTATGGAAAAAAATGCAAAAGTGGAAACATGCGTTCCCCGGTTTTAATGAATTAAGAGCTTGTGCGCAGTCATCACCAGGGCCTTTTGCCAACCCCCAGGACTCCCTGCACTATCAGCCTGCCAATGATGACAATCAATTAGTTTTGCGTCACATTTCCAACACACACACACACACACACACACACACACACAGCACAGCACTGCAGTCTGCAGAGTTAGCAGAAACTTATCGTTGCTGTCGGGCAGAATCCTCATACATGTTATCTCTCCATATTCCAATAGGCCTTACTACTTCATTGTACAAGTGTCGCACAAAAGTAGTGAAAATGGCAGATCTGCAAGCTCACAACGCGTTGCGAGCTTGTAAATCGGCTATTTTCACTATATTAAAATGTTTTTAAAATAATAGTAAAATATAATATATGGATATTGCTGTCGGGCAGAAACCTCTTATCTCCATATTCTAACTTTGTGTGTTTTTTTTGTAAATTAACGCCCCGCTTGATCATACTACAGCGTCACACAAAAGCATCAAAAGTAGCAGATCTACAATCTCTAAACGTGTCGCTTCGCGCCACAACGAGCTTGCAGATCTGCTACTTTTGCTATTTTTGAATTTGAATCCAGAAAATTAACAGTTTTGGACAGGTTTCCATCCAACAGAGACGAGATGCAAGGTTTCCACCCGACAGTGACCATAATTATGCAAAAACCCACCATCAGCTCAGAATAGTGTAGGCTGTAAGAAGAACAATGAGCAAGACAGTCTGTGCATGATAAATGTAATGGGGCCAGTGATTAATAATTACATTTCAGGCATTTAAGTAGATGCTCTTATCAAAAGTGACTTACAAGTGTGAGAACGGAGTAATGTAATGACATGTCTATTCAGTCTATTCAACAAATGACAAATGACATACTTCGGCCATTCAAAAATAGTCGATCTACAAGCCGATCTATTTTCGAGCATTTCTTAAATAACTCTTACACAATTGTGGACAATTCATCTGTCTAAACATCACGCTAAATAACTTTCTTAGCATCTGTGGTCAAGCCAACAGCAGATCCTACACATGATGTACCCATTTGCCTCGACAAAGTCTCTTCGAAGGTTAACTGTTCTCCAAGACATTATCAACCACTCAGCCAAAATTTAAAGTCCACAGACCATGTGAAAGTAAATGAAACAATTAATTCTGTAAAGTTTTGAATTATAAAGTCTCAAAGTCAATTTGAAGATGAATTGTTGGTTAAATTGTTAATTAAAGACATCAGTAAATTGTCACGTATGGTAAGAAGTGTGCAAACAAAAATAATTTGGCAGTACAGGTATCTAGGATACCAGCTGAACCTCGAACAAAGCACGATTATGTAAATACGATTCATTGTTGTTTTCTCTGACTTTCTCTGATAAAATGGCTGAACCTACTGTACCACCGCAGGGCATTAATCCCACACAGGCAACTGCAAAAAAAATGCTCCAATCTTTCTCCCACAAACCGCATAAAAGTTGGTAATTATTGAGCGATCTTGAAAATATCACAGGCAAGGTCACCACTAATAGGATCAAAGCAAGTGCTGGTTTGTTCTGTTCTGTTAGTCACACTAATAGCTTATGAGACTTTATAGTGTAAAGTCTGTATAACGTTTATACGAGAGAGAGAGAGAGAGAGAGAGAGAGAGAGAGAGAGAGAGAGAGAGAGAGAGAGAGAGAGAGAGAGAGAGAGAGAGATATTGTCCAGAAAGAAAAGAAAGATATGTCCAGACATATTGTCCAGAAAGAAAAGAAAAGAAAAGAAAAGAAAAGAAAAGATAAGCAAGCAAGCAAGCAAGCACGCACGCACGCACGCAACAAACAAACAAACAAACAAACAAACAAACAAACAAACATATTGTCCTGTTATTAGCCACTGCACTGCTTGGGATGAAGTGCCTTGCTCAGGGGTAGTAGCTAATGGTTCATTAACGGTTAAGCTCATTACGCACAGAGACACAAATGACCTCGAACATATCAAATCCTACAAAGCATTATGCAAGTGCTCTGGCACACCATATTTTCAGATGGGGGTCCGCGGCCAAATACATATCATTTTGGGGGTCCTTGGCACAAAAAGGTTTGAGAACTAATTGGTCCTGTTTTTTTCAGCTTCTCAAAGGACTATGGCCAGGACAGGTCAGCACAACAACTGACCTAATAGTCCTTCCGTAGGGCGGTTGTGCTCAGCAACAGGCAAAAATATGTTTTGACTTTGTGTTTTTTAAAATGTCAGTTAAGTTTTAATTATATCAAATCCTACAATGCATTATGCAAGGGCTCTGCATTGTGATGTATGCCAATGGTTCTCAAAGTGGTGTCCTTGTGAGCGTTAGACATAGTGTATAGCTCGAAATGCGGAGCAAATCTCGCCCCTGACTACCCAATATTACAATAAAAGAAAACAAATAAAACTAAGCATTTAAGGCCAAATAAAAACTAAACTAAACTAGCAAACCCACTTTGAAAACTAATTAAAACTTAACTGAAATTTAAAACAACACAAAGTCAAAACATATTTTTGCCTGTTGCTGAGCACAACCGCCCTCCGGAAGGACTATTAGGTCAGTTGTTGTGCTGACCTGTCCTGGCCATAGTCCTTTGAGAAACTGAAAAAAAAACAGGAACATCTGGACATATCCCAACACCTTCGAGATCCGCTTCAGTTTGCAAATAAAGGAGGACCTTGCTTGGCCTTTTTTTTTCCAAACACCTGGAGGACAGCTTAAAACTCATGCCTGGCTGCTGTTTGTTGATTTCTCATCAGTTTCCAACTAAATTCAAGGCCACCTCTTAGTGGATAAACTACTTTGGAGTTAGTCGACCCTATGTGTCCTCTCACCGCTGATTTATATTCTCTGTACAGAGGGCTGTCGGACCCAGTTCGAGAATCGATAGAGCAAAAGCTTTGGCGGATGACTCAGTTATAGGGTTTCAACTCATCAGTGCAGCAGGATTAATAGCAAAAAATAGCAATAAAATAAAAATGGAAGTAACACACACACACACACACACACACACACACACACACACACACACACACACACACACACACACACACACACACACACACACACACACACACACACACACACACACGATGAATGATGCGTAAGCTTCCTTGGCTCCTGACGGCTGCAACCTACACAGCCCTGGGTAGGCCACCCAGCCTGTCGGAGATAAGTGCTCCGCTGAGCACACACCTTTCTAGTTGGGAAATTGTCTTGAAAAATGTCTCGTCAAAAAGTGAGCGATTTCTGTTGGTCTGTGCGTCGACTAGTGATACGCGGGTTGAGACCCGTAACCCGCTTGGGTTGACCCGCGGGTCGGGGCGGGTATGTTTTATATGTATTTAATATTTAACTTTATCTTATAAATATTATTTTTAATGGAAGTCAATGGGCTGATTTCACATGTTTCATGTTTGGAAAAACTGCGTATATTGTGTCTGAATAATCCTGTAAGGGATGGGCTGTGAAAGGCAGCCGGACACGAAAATAAATCATTCATTCATTCATTCATTCCACCTTGGAAACCATGCCGTAGATCCAGAAAACCAGATGATCCCACTAGGTTGTCTATCCTTTGTCACTAGTCTGTAAAGGCTCAACAATAAAATAAAACTTGCAGTACCAACCTTTGTTTCATGTACTACACTGACTCTGCGGGGCATTTACCATTATCATACAAAGTAGAAAATGCTGTGCATAGTACATCTGTGAAGCTCATTGATCTCAGCTGAATTTTAGTCATCCTCTTCACAACATGCAAGCAATCTCTGCACGCTGTTCAAGGCAAGGCCGTTTTATTTGTAAAGCACATTTCAACAAGGCAAATCGATGTGCTTTTCACAGAACACCAAGCAAAGGAAACACAATTATACAATTGTAAAATTACATTAGGATGCTTTTTTTCCCCCACAAGAGGGCGCTCTAACGCAACTTAGGAATGTTCCTAGGACCCTTATAAAAGGGAATGGACGGATGTGACGTCATCCCAAAAAAAACTGACGTGCATCTGCCCCAATGATGGGATCTTGAGAAAAAGGTCCATATATTTTTTTTTTGGTCAAAACCAGCCCTTTTCGACGCACGCTCTCTCTCTTCAATGGCGGGCGGATCGCGGTAGAAATGTTATTGTTCCAGTCGTTAGATGGGACCCTTGGCCATCGCCCAGACACCTTTTGTTTACATCCGGGTCCTCGTTGTGGCCTCTGCAGCTCTAAAAAGATCGCCAATAAACGGTAATAACGCTGGCACTGGCTGTACCCTGTTTTAAAAAACCTCTGGCACTCAATGTGTTAAGTAGTAACGTACTTTTAAATTCTTGTTTTAAAGTATCTGTATTTTTAGTTGTCCGTCCGTCCGTATATCTGTCTCAGAGTAGGCCATTATAATATATCCCAAAATATATTAAACATTAAACAAAATCTGAATCATTGCATCTCTCTTTTTTTAATCCACTCAAGAGACAGACTGCATTAACTCACTGCACATTTGGCTGCACGCCATAACATCTTTTTATTGAATAAAATGTTATTTTAAAGGAGGAGTTCACCCAAAAAATTACTTATTTTCTATCAATTACACACCCCATGAAGCCTTGATTTCATGGATTTATTTTTGTTTTTGTGGCATTCCTAAGACAATAATTTGATGACCGTGTGTATTTCCGGTAGGAGACACAAATAATCTACTTTGTGTCTCCTACAGGATACATTAGCTGGTAGGAGACGGGAATCAAATTATTAGCTTAAGAATGCGACAAAAACAAAAAAGAATCCATGGATTCAAGGCTTCATATGGTGGGCAATTGATAGAAAATAAGTCATTTTTTGGGTGAACTCCTCCTTTAACCAATAGGGGTGGGACGATATATCGATATCGCGATATATCGCGATACTTTCTCCCGCGATAACTAATCGATATACTGCCGATATACTTAGTTTGTGATACGTTGTTTTTCCTACTCTGTATTTGTGTAATGATGATTTTGAACTGTTTGGTGCTATTTTATGTGTTTATGAATTGAATACAAGGACTATCGTGATATATCGTCGGTGAAATTTCATGCAATATATCGTGATATCGCAATATATCGATATTTTCAGATATTGTGATATATCGTTGGTGAAATTTCTTGCAATATATATTGAATATCGTGATATCGCAATATATCGAATATCGTCGAATATCGTGATATATATTGTTATCGTGGGCCTAATATCGTGATATATATCGTATCGTGAGGTACCCATATCGTCCCACCCCTATTAACCGATCTCTATGATATAATACCATAACAAATGTAATTAGGTTGTTTTACCACGATAATAGAAATGAAGATGTAAGTTCTGAGCTTTTCCATAATTATATGTAAGACATTTTTCAACTAAAAGCTTCAGCTCCGTTTGCAAACCATTAGTCTTCTGTAATTCAATTCAACAGACGTTCTGAAATGTAACTGTTAGGGCCATTTTACAATTGGATGGAAGTTTGTAAATATGCACACTTGTTGAATGTGAATACTTTCATGAAAAGCTTTAGGATTCGTCTAATCTGTGTGACTGACAGGAGTTATTATCAGAGGAGCGGCATTTTTACCATGATTGTTCTCCTCTGGACTGAAGCATGGATATAGTTTCTCAGTGAAGGTGCATCCACTGAAAGAGTAGAGATGAACTTGGGCCTCCACATCATAAAAGGAGATCAGACCCTCGTCATAATCCACAAACACTCCCACTTTCTGGCTCTCGTACAGGGAGGCGTACACGAGGTTCAGCAAGGGCCTTGTACTCATTTCCATTTCTCAACCATATAGTCCAGTGACCGTTGTTGGGTGATTGATCTCCTTCTGTAGATGGACTGTCTAACCACTCCTACAGTCCACTCAGTCTTCCCTTTAACCTGAACCTCATAGTAAAATCTTCCTGAGCAGAAGCTTTGTTTTCCTCAGACATCAAGCCAATGAGAGAATCTCTCTGCATTTGCTGGGATATTGTTCTCTATGTCACCATGATTCACTTGCTTTCCATCCTCAGACAGGATGAGATTGGTGTGTGCTGTATCAGGGTCCAGAGTTACATCCACTGCATATTGCTGGACCCTCCTCAGCTCAGCATCACGCAGTTTCTTCTCCATCTCTTTATTCATTGTCTTCTCCATCTGAGCCACAGCCATCCTCACAGTCCCCACATGTGAAGACTGATGGACTGATGGATGGTGGGTGGATGGGCGTGTATGGATGTGAAGTTCTGGAGGAGATGGAGGTGATCTTCAGTTCGTGAGAGCTGCTTCAGCTCAGAGCTCATCTTCCTTATCTCAACAATTTGCTGTTCCAGCTCTATAATGACGCCTTCAGCCTGTTTCTCTGTTGTTTTCTGCTTCTCTTCAATCACATCAATGAGCTCAGCCTGGCTCCTCTCAATACAGCTTATCAGAGCAGTGAAGACATGCACACTGTCTGCTATCTGTCTGCTATCTCTCTCTCTTTCTTTCTTGCTGAGCTCTACTGAGTGTTTCACCTCCTGAACTTTCACTTGTCTTCCTTGGATCATCTGCTGAACTTCAGCCTCTGTCTTTCCCAGTCCAGCCTCCTCTTCTTCATATTCCTCTTTCACGGATTTGATGTGACACATATCCTCTCCAGAGGTCTGTCGTGCTTCTTACACATAATCTCTTCCAGGTTCTTCACAGGGTCGATTAATTGATGTGGTTTTAAAGCTGTGAATCTCTGATGAAGCTCCAGGTGAGTCTCACAGTAGGAGGACAGACACACCAGGTAGGATTTCAGGGCCTTGATCTTGGTCTCAGTATAGACGTCACAGGACACTTTGTCTGATGTAGCTGGTTCTAGGTTTGTGCTGTAAATTATTTTCGGTGGCTTTGACTTCCTGAACTGATCAGCCATCTCAGAAATGAAAGTATTGACGAAGACTGACACACATCACTAGTGTCCCAGTAATTTGTGGTACAGGTTTTGCAGTAGTTGTGTCCACATGGAGTGGTGATTAGATCGGTAAACACATCCAGACAGATGGAACACAGGAACTGCTCTTCAGACAGGAGACTGCTGGAAGATTTTTTTCAGGCCAAGGACCCCCTTGCTGAGAGAGAGATGAAGCAGGGACCCCCTCTATATTGTATAAAATTGTGTTTCAGATTAAACTTTTTTTGTTTACTTGGTCGGCTCTTTTTTCCCTCTACACCAAACACCTCTTTGCCAAAAATAGCAGATCTACAAGCTCACAACGCCTCGCGCTGCGAGGCGTTGTGAGCTTGTAGATCTGCTATTTTTGGCTAAAGTTCTCCTCCTAGGGTTCAAGTGGTTAATGTAAAAAAAAAATCATATCACACAAAGATTTGGCGGACCCCCTGTAGTAACTCTGAGGACCCCCTAGGGGTCCCGGACCCCCTGTTGAAGACCCCTGCTTTAAAATGAGTAAAGTCAAAGTGCTTCACATAAAAACAACAAAAAAGTATGCTGATATACAAAGTCTGCCAACACTCCTATCCACCCACCCACACGGAACATCTCTCACACACACACACACACACACCCACACCCACACACTAACTAACCAAAGACCTGTTATTTGAAGATCTTAACCTGCTTTTAAAAGATGAACCAACTGTAGCAGACTCAAGTACCGTACTTCAGGTACTTTTACTTTACAGTGCTTGAGTATTTAAAATGTTCTATGTTTTATACTTCTACTAACTCCATACATCTCCAAAACGCATCACATTGCGACGCATTGTGAGCTATACTATTCGCAACATTTTTTTAAACATTTTAGTGCTTTGGTTCTTTAAGTATATTTTCATGCCCATACCTATGTACTTTTACTTACTGTAAGTAAAATTTGAATACAAGACTTTTACTTGTAAGAGTATTTTTGGTGGTATTGCTACTTTTGGCTTTTTGTTCTGTGGTGTGTATAGAGCATCTTACCGTGCTACCCTGTCAATGTATTCAAGGCCTTTCTGTTTATTAAAAATCCTGTTTTAAGTAGTACGTTTTAATTGTGTGCTAACCCTTTGCTGGCATCTATTGAAGTTGAAAAGTGCAGAGTAAAACTTTTAATATAATGTGCCGTTGTTGCGTTAAACGTTTTATTCTATTCTACTTGCTGCTCATACTTATTGCAAACTAGTTTTAAACATTCATTAGGGTTAGGCATCAGCTGTTCAGCTATCAACCACGTTTTCGAGTCTTTAAAATGTATTGCTTCATACTGTACATGTAGCACAGCTGGTTTGTACTGGAGGGAGACTGTCATGCACTGCATAGTTTGTGAGCTGTATTCTGGTCACAGGTTGGCCAATTTAAGGCAGCTACAGCACACACTAAAATACTTTTAAAGTCGTCGGGGAGTCATCAGATCGTTATGCATTTCACATTGCACAAGTCTCTTTCTTGAAATCGGCTGTCATAATATCGTGGTTTTCACACTACACGATTGATCGCCGACAAGGAATCACACACTGCGTTACGCAAGAGTTAAGCAGATGCGATCCAGACCTGATACATTTAGTTTTTTTATTCCAATCTATATTCCATGCCATTATATTATATTATCGTATCACCGACGTCTGTCTGTTCACGAAAGCATGCAAGGTTCCTGTGATATGAGCGCGAGAGTGAGACAGGACACAAATGATTTTCATTAAATAATTCTGTCTCTCTGCGTCTCTCTCTCTCTCCGCGCGCATGCACACACACACGCACGTGGTTCTATATGTTTCCATAATAACATTTGCGCTGCTGCGTAGCATGCCTGCGGCACGGTTTTATTAACATATTCAAGTGAGATGTGTTGGTTTTATAGACTATATTTAACATCAATATTAATATAGCTACCAAAGCTACCGATACAGGCTGTAGCAGGCTGTAGCTGTAGCATGCTAGCTGTAGCATGCTACAGCTACGGCCTCGGTCGGCGTCGCCTGGAGGAGGGTGTCTGTTACAAGACCCGAAACACCCAGTGACTCCAGGTAACAACACTGATGATCACTGGCGTATGGTGAATTCTAACTTTGACCGGGCCAGAATCTTAACCGCCACAACAACGGCTGATAAGTCTATTGAGAATTACCGAGCCATTCCGGGTGGAAAACGGAACGCCAAAACACACTGCCCCATTTTTTCCGCGGACCGAGGCCGCCAGTTTAGACCCGGGGCAGGGTGTTTTGGGACGACGGTTCGTCTTCTATTACATTTCTGAATGGAAAGAGTTGCACGTCTCTGCGCAATGGGGAACCGGTTTGACGGCGAAACTGGTTTTCTAATGGCCACTCATTAACAATTCGGCCGAATGCAAATGAGCGCCATTTGAAAACAAAGGCGACTTATAGGGTGAGGGGCTGCTAACGTTGTTATGTTGATTTTTTGTTGTTTCCCCCTGGCGGATCTGGGTTTACACAGACCGGGCCATGGCCTCGTTGGCCCCAATGACCGTACGCCTCTGCTGATGATGTGTCCAAGTTTGTGCATTAGTTGATGTTTTAATAACTATTCATATTGCACTCTATATTTGAAGCAAATCTCAAAGTGCTAAGGTACAGAATGAAAAAAAAAAAACATTTGCATAAAAAACATAGTGGACACTGACACACATCACTATATGTCCCAGTAATGTGTGATGCAGGTTTTGCAGTAGTTGTGTCCACATGGAGTGGTGTGGTGATTGGATCAGTGAATACATCCAGACAGCTGGCATATGGAACTGCTCTTCAGACAGGAGACTGCTGGCAGATGCCATTTCTACACACTGAGAACAAAAGTGAAAGTCAAGTCACTTTATATGTGCTTATCGCATTTCATACTAGGTAAGCTCAATGTGCTTCACATTTAAAAAACAACAACAAAGAATGATGCAGATATACTGTACAAAGCACAGCCACCCACCCATCCACACAGACACAAAGCATATTATAGACTCTAGTGTAGCCGGAATAACTACCCTCATATACGGTAACTCTCCCCCTCACGCACACGCACGCACACACACAAGTAGCTTCACACAAGATTAGATGAAATAATCAAATGTAGTTCTTGAAGGAAAGAATCAAATGTAGTTCTTGAAGGATAATTCTCATTTATATAAATGTTCATGAATACCATATATACATGAGTATTTGAATGCAGGCACACTCAGACTTAAACTAACTGAAACACTTAATTCAGACAGATGTATAGGAATATTGAAATGTGGAACTTAAAGCAAATTAAAATGATGCATGTTTTCTATAGAAAATCGTTTACGTACTGTGCTGTCAATGTCTTGAATACTTTTCTGTTTAATAAGAATCCTGTTGACTTGAAGTTGTTGTAGAGATCGTGTGTCCTGTTTTCACACTGCTGTGCCTCACTCTTTTGGCTTCGATCATCATCATTTTTTTAATCAATATTCTGCCACATCTTGTAGAAGTTAATACTTCAATGGTATCCTTCATGCTGTGAAAAAGTTGAGACTTGCATTATTCATTTATTCGATGTGTTATTTTATTCTATTGTGTGGCTTGGATACAATGTTATCTGAACAGCCAGAATTGTTATCCAACAGTTATTTTTCTCTGAGTCCTTGCTGATACTTGAAAACTAGTTTTAAACATTCATTGTGTTTAGCCAAACCTTGTTCAGTTAATTGATGTAAAATATTGCTTCATAGCACACTTGTTTATACTGGAGGGAGTCTGTCATGCACTGTGCAGTTTGTGAGCTGGGTCTACACAGATTGTCCAATTAACCTAACAAAATAATAAAAATCACCTTCCTCCAAACAATGGCATCCTAAAATCATGTCTCGCCACCCCAGTTTTCAATTTATTTTCTCGTTAGTTTGTTGTTGTTTTTTTGCAATTGGCACTTGGCATCAATAATAGACACACTGTTTCTTTGAGAGTAGGGCACAAAATACTGCAGTATATTTTGCCTCAAAGCAAAAAAGAAAAGAAAGAAAAAGTCTTTGGGAGATATATATGTCCTACTGGAGCTGTGCTCGTACACACCAACATATTAGTGGCTCTCTTCGCCAGTATTAGGAGTCCCAACAGTGATGATTGGGCCTTTTCATAAACTTTGAAGAGTTAAGGTTTTTTCACTCGGGGAGCGATTGACGCACCAATTACTTTGTTTTTGATGAGAAACAAGCATAAAGGTAGGGAGGTGAGAGCACAATCCTGTGAAACTGTTTTTATGCTCATCTCATGCACATCGATTTTTATTTATTTATACAGTTTTAATTGGGAGTTTACCCTGTTATTTAGATTCTCTTTTGCAGTGGAAAACTAGTGCCTCAGGGCTGTTTGATGCTTGAGATTCCACGTGTTTGGAAAGTCTGCTTTCAAGTTCTATGCCCCGCGTACCTGGAACACCTTAAGTATCATTCATAGTCGGACGTAAGGATACGTAACTAGCGCCAGCGCTCCTTGCGTTGTCGTTTTTGTCTCCCCCTCCGTCACTTACGGCTCCAGGATTTCCGTCCGTGCAGTCGACATTCACCGTCAGGCCGACGTACGTTCGTTTGTAAAATGCCTGTAGTACCAGTGGAGCCCGTTGGCAGTATAAGGAAAAAAAGTTTTCCTCAGGCCCTCTTTCTCCAAAAAAAGACCCACGTTGGTTGGTGGAAGTACTTGAGTAAATGTACTTAGGTACCCGTCGATCCACGGTCTGTGACAATATATAGCACAGTGCAGTAGGGGTCGAAACTCACGTTTTGTAGACAACCATTGTTTTTGTCTAGTTTGTGGACTAGTTTGTGTCTTTTATTGCGTTGTTTTGGCTAGATGCTACAATGGTAGCTTCATGTTGTTAGCTACGCTGATGCCAGCAGCTGGCTGTGTTGCCAGGTTTTGTGAGAGAAATAAGCAACCAGGTCTATGAAAACAAGCCCAAAAGAATCGACTAGGTCCTAGGATATAGCAGATCTACAATATATGTTTGAGAATCACTGGTTTAAATAATAATTGGCCCAAATAAGCAACTACACTTTAGAAACAAGCCCAAATAAAACCGCAACCACCAATACAAAATTGCTTGTTTGTTTACAAGCAACTTTACAGAAAAATAAGCCCAAAGTCGCTTATAATAAGTAGACATGGCAACATTATGGGTACGGCGGTACATACTAGTGGCCATCTAGTGGATGGATAGGTGTATTACGCCTGTACACTTTAAAATAAATAAAATAACCCCTAAATAACGTGAGCGACTATGCATGCGTCCGTAAAGAACGGACGGAATCCCTCACCCCCTGACGCACGTTTTAGACCCATCTAGGGACTATGAACGGGCCTTTACAGGTTTTGTTTAAGTACAGCTCTCTTTTTCCCCCACCTAGGTCACTTTCAGTCGGATATATATCAACAATGAGCTTTTTTCTATACATGCCCCTATTGACTATTCACATGAAGACAGCTCGACCCTGCAGATCCAAGTGAGTACACAGGCGTAGTGTAGTGTCGCTCCCCCGTCTGAAAAGACCTTGAGACACAATTTGAATGTGTTTTTTGTTAGTTTGCACCTCATGCTGCAAAACCAATTGCCCTTTGGGCACAAAAAAAGTTGAACTTGAATATCAGGTTTCCCTTCTAAGACGTACACAGCCATGTCAGCAGTCTGTGGCTGCCAGACGGAAACCGGTCCTGTGACATTGTTATGCAAACAATTCACAGCTCCTACCATAAATCAACCGAGCCGCAGACTCCACCTGCCTTCCACCCAGCCACCAATTAAATTAGTTGTCACTCCTAGTGCTGCGCTGCAGTTCACCTTTTCCTGTGTGACACCACCTGAGGATGGCGAGTTCCTGTGGAACTGTTCGACGGTGCGCAGGCTAATCCCTGTTTATGGGATTATTATAGACGGCAGCTTGTGACAGAGAAGATCATTCCGTCATCATGGATTGTCTCGACGGAGCTTCTGGGAAGTTCAAGAGCTTCAGGAAGGATGACTTTGAGACGGACTGGATCAAGGTGTCAGAGGGCAGGTGTGGGCTGGTGTACCGGGTGAAACTCAAGCTCTGGCGGGAGCAGTGTGCCTTGAAATTGATTGACCCAAGCCTGTCTCCACACAGCTTTTACAGGTATACTTTATCCTGCTATAGTAAGTGTGTTGCTGTGCTGTAAGTGAATATTGGGTATATTGACATCAAACACTGTTAACTATATGTTATTTATTCAATTATTCTTTTTACCCTGAATACCACATTTTACCCACAATTTGACTTAAGTGGAATTCTGACCGTTATTATCTCCGCCAGCCGCCAGGCCAAAGGCAGGTCTGGAACCATGTGTTTTTTTTTCATATTCCATACTGATTGACTATGAGTTGCCTTCCAAAGTGTGTGGGTGGGGGACTATTGTACAAAACAAATAATGCCCACCTAATCCACTTTACCCCAAAATTTTAATCACTCAGCGAGGGGCCTCTAAACAACGCAGAACCAAAATCTATTTCACTGCTTGCAGATTGGCTTAAGCATAAAATAGGGTTAAAGTGGTTAAACCTGTTCCTCATTTTGCTGGGGACCCTCTCAAACACAGATTTTGCTGTGGTTCAATAGGGTTTAGTTGGTCAAAATCAGAGGGCAAATTCCAGGTATGTGCAATGTACCCGGACAAAAAACGTTCCATTCTTCCTTCCCTCCTTTTCGGTCAGAACAAAGAACTTCGGGCTGGCAAGGTTCCAGTGTGTATTGGCCTCTTTTCACACTTGGCAAATCAGGCACGACAATGGGGAGAAAGGCACGACAATGGGGAGAAAAACATGTCATGTGTGTACACAAACAATGGAGAGAGGGGTAGGGGCTTTCCACTTGGCGCCCGTTTCAAATTGTGTTTGTTTATTTGTTTGTTTTCAAAGGAGAAAGCTAGACGAGGCCTCCCAGATGGCCGCAGTGAAATTCAAGTACCTAGTGACCATTTATGGACTGTGCAGTGAGCCAGCTGCCTTGGTGATGGAGTACATGTGTAACGGCTCCTTAGACAACCTCCTGGACACTCACACGTTGATGTGGGCCAAGAAGTTCCAGATGATCCACGAGGTGACCATGGCCATGAATTACCTCCACAGCATGAAGCCTGCTCTGCTGCACCTGAACCTCAAGACCTCCAATGTCCTGGTGGACGATCATCTCCACGTCAAAGTGAGTGAAACGGAAGATATCTTTCATACCACTGGCGTGAATACAATCATTCAGGATATCTCCATTTTTATTTATTTTTTAGTATTAATATTATTATTATTATTTAAAAAAAATTAGTCCCTATTTTGGAAAATGTTAAAGAGTCTACACCATGAATAATACAAAAATAAATAAAAATTATATCATATTGTTTATGTCCCTCAAACGTTTTTCAAAAGGTTTGAGCCTAAATCAAGCCTCAGATATACTCATTCCAACTAACTTCTCTCTGGCTTATAAAGCACTTTCACCTGCAATACCACATTGTACTGTTTGGCACGGGCGCTATTGAGCCAGTTTGTTTGCATGTTATCTCCTGGTTCTGTGTGTTTTTTTTTTTTGGTTGGAACTGAAAAACGGGAGGGATTGTACCCTGACGTGACGTCACGTCAGGGTGCAAATCAGTTTGGCCTGTTTTGAGACCAATTTACAGAAAACCCCAGATTTGCTGTGAAAGCCTGAGTGTTCAAACTGGGGTATTTTTGGGGATAGAAGAGAGGTAGGGGAGACCAAAAACACACACAAAAGAAGAAAAAGTTAAAATTCATGGTGTAGTCCCTTTAAATTCTTCAAAAATGGCAGGCTCACAATGACATATTCTATCAGACCACATTCTATCCTTTAAATTCTTCAAAAATGGCAGGCTCACAATGACATATTCTATCAGACCACATTCTGGCACACATCAGAATGAACAAGCAGGGGGAAATAATAAGTTCTCTTCACAATTAAATTTTGACAGAAGACATTTGAAAAGGCCATATTTGTATCTTCATCTCCACATCAAAGTAAGTTAAACGGAAGCTATCTTTCATACCACTGGCATGAATACAATCATTCAGGATCTCAAAATGTTTTTTATGTCTTTATTTATTTTTTAAATGCATTTATTTATTGTATTTTTTGATTGTTTTGACAGTCCCTATTTTGGGCATCATTTTGGAAAATATTCTTCAAAAATGGCAGCTCACAATGGCACATAGACCACATTCTGGCACATTCTATCAGACCTTATAAACAAGCAGAACATTTACAATTTACTTTTGACAGAAGACATTTCTGGGGGGGTGGATACCGATATGTCTATTGAGAAAACAACTATTGCAGCGACGTAATACAAGAAAACTAACGGGGGGGGGGGGGGGAATACAATAGGCTAGTATAATCAATGTAGCCTATGATTTATATTATCAAAGAAGCACATTAGCTACATAAAGGGAAGATAAAGGCGAACATGATGTCCTGCACAAATTGTTGACTCATTTCAAAATTGCGATTGCAACAGCCAAGTTAACAAATCAAATAATGCTCAATTATGTAGTCTACACACTTGCACTTGAAAATATCTATAATTGAATCGCAGCTCAAACCGTCTTCAGTTAAATCTCTCTCAAACACTAGGAGACAGAACTTTTTAGAGACGTATTTCAGTGAAGGTGTTGAGGGCGTGGATTGCTGCTCTGCCTGCCCTCTTGCCCAGTCAATCTTTTGTAAAGCAATATCAGTAGCCTAATCACCACGGCAGCACTCTTAACCCTAATCCATTAAAACCAGGAAAGCATCTGTGTCATTTTAGGAAAACTTTTTTTAGAACAGTGGTTTAGAACAGTGGTTCTCAAACATAGCAGATATGCAAGCTTGTACATCTGGTTTTGATTTTTTTTTTTCTTTTTCAAATCTTGAAAGTGTTGGAAATTTAAATATATATATATACAGTATGTTTTTATACTAATCTTCTCTTCTGGGAGTCCCTGGCACAAAACATTTTCAGATGGGGGTCTGCGGCCAAATACATATCACTCTTTGAGTCTCCTACCAAATTATTGGTTTAGGAATGCGAGAAAAAATAAAAAAATCTCCATGAATTCAAGGCTTCATGGGGTGTGTAATAGAAATTAAGTAATGTTTTGGTTGAACTACACCTTTAAGCAGAGACGTCAGGGGGTTAAGTGTTTTTTTGTTTTTTTCTCCATTCGGGGCAGGCAAGAAGAGCTCACTTAGGCAGCTGAGTGCCTTATTGCCTCTATGGTGGCTACACTTCTGGAGCTATTCAAGACATTTTCAAGACTCTTTCTTCTTTTTTGTCAAAAGATTTCAGATTACGGTTTCATTGACTGGGAACAATGCCTGAATCATAAGAAGTTGATGGAACACCTGATGGCCAGAGGAAACATCAGCTACATTCCTCCAGAGACCTTCACCCAGTGTCCCGAGCCTCCGGGAACCACGTTTGATGTTTACAGGCCAGTTGCCAAAACCTACAACACTCCATCACCACAGTGGCATGCTCTACTTGGCTGTGGTCCACTGGCATTGTTTATTTTGTTTTAGCACGCCTTCATACTCTCTCTCTCACACACACACACCACACACACACACACACACACACACACACACACACACACACACACACACACACACACACACACACACACACACACACACACACACACACACACACACACACACACACACACACACACACACACACACACACACACACACACACACACACACACACACACTGCACAATCCCTTTGCAATCTGTCTTTTAGGTATGCGGCATAAAATATGTCTTTTAGGTATGTTGCCATACTACATTTTTGAATGGAGAATGGTGCCACATTAACTCCATTCCACTGCAACCCTAGAATCCCTATCCTGAGGTGAACATTTAGAGAAATATTAGGTGTATATAGGGGGGGAAGGGAGTGGGCCAACAATAGTATATAGGGTTTACGCACTATACGGTTTAAGTGGTTACCGTGGGCTAAGTTAAGTTGGCAAAAACACAGTATATTTACCAGTTTTTTTTCATATGAAAAGATGACACACATTTCTATCAGCTCTAAAATACACTAAACAGGTGTTGACCTTCCATGTTGATCTGCTATACAACTGTCCATTTTACACTCTTATAGTTAAATTGACACTGAGGATTTTGCTGTGTGGTTAGAATACAGTATAGGATAGGTTAACTATTTTAGACCCTGTACTATTTGACTGGGGTCCAACAGGGCTCTATACTAGATCCTGTACACCACATCTCTGCGCAGAGTATCGGCTCAATTGGTTCAATCAGTTCAATTGGTTAAATACAGAGAGAGAATTCCAGGAATGTGCAAATGGAGTCATCCCAATGTTCCCCGGGTTCTATGTTCCCCCTATGTTACGTTAGGGTTAGGGTTAGGGCTACGGTTAGGGTTAGGCTGCAAATGTACTCGGCCAGTAAAACTTTCCATTCTTCCTTCCCTCCTTTCCTAAAGTCCTGCTACTATAATATCACCAGGAAGAATAGTCTCCACTACGGTGTAGACTAATGGGGATCCTTAATAAACTGTTCTGTTGTTGAGGTCTGTGTGTTCGTTGGAACAAATATCTTTGTCAGACCGAGGGCATGGCACCTAAAATACACAGCCGAAACGAGTAAGAGTTGGAGTAGTCCTCTTGGGTATGCGAGTATTTTCGGCTGTAGTCAGAGACTTTACATAAGAGGTCAAGTGCCTGATTAAAAAATGAACCTTAGTCTTTTGAGCCAATCAGCATTGAGCAGGAGAAGGGGCATGGGGTGGAAGTACAAGTACAAGTCAACACTCCGTTATGTTTTAACATTTCAGTGGTGTTTCTGATCAAACAGGATGCCACTTCATAACCTTTCAGGTCAGGTCTACTGCAGCAAAAATATTTAGGTCTAGGTTGTAGCGAGAAACGTGCATGTTTGAGTTGAATCCTGATTTGTTCTGGTAGCGACCCATCGGTGCATTGTTTTTCACGGTGTGGCTCTGCAGGTGGCTAGCAGTGCGTGTGTGTGTGTGTGTGTGTGTGTGTGTGTGTGTGTGTGTGTGTGTGTGTGTGTGTGTGTGTGTGTGTGTGTGTGTGTGTGTGTGTGCTCTACATGCTGCTTGCTGTGTAATAATTTGATTCAGGCTATTGCTTTGCTGTTGTGTGACCGAAAAGGTCCAATGATGTTCGGTGACTGGTGTGTGTGTGTGTGCGTGTGCGTGTGCGTGCGTGGAGCTAATCTCACAAACCACTGGACCAATCAGTCCCAAACTTCATTATGCACAAGTACCTTTTATACTGTTTGAAATATATAACTTTACATTTGATATGATGGGGCTCGGATCAGGCTGAAGCCTTGCCCAAATCTGGAGTCATATGTCATAGATATTTGACAGATGTCACAGATTCAGCACAAATAGCAGATCTACAAGCTCACCCTATGTCGCAATGCGATTTGTGAGCTTAGATTATTATAGACTAGACTATTTTTGGCAAAGAGATTTGGTGTAGAGGGGTGGGAAAAAGGATGGGGCCAAGTGTAGACCCCTGGGGGACTCCGGGCAACAAAGTATCCAGAAGATTCCTAGGGCATGGGTGGGCATCACTTCCTGTTGATTTTATCAGGTATCAGGGATCAAATCGACAGGAAGTGATGCCCACCACGCCCTATAGGAAACTTGTGGATAGCATATAGGATTTAAGCAGTGATGAAACAAGTACTCACATTTCTTGCTTAAGTAAAAGTATCAATACCCTACTGTAGAAATAGTCTGTTACAAGTACAAGTTCGGTAATTCAAAATCTACTAAAGTGCAAAAGTCTTGGCATCAAAATGTACTTAAAGTACCAAAAATAAAAGTAGTCATTATGCAGAAGGTCCCATTTCACAAGTTTTCAAGTGTGTAAAAATCCTTCGAAAATAGCAGATCTTTGCAACACGTTGTGAGCTTGCAGATCTGCTATTTTCAAATTGCCAAAGTATACTGTATAGGTCTGAAGGGGTTTTGCAGTAATAATCCAAAACAAAGTAACTAGTAACTGAAAGTGCAATATTTGCCTGTGAGATGTAGTGGAGTAGAAGTAAAAGTATTGCAAATTGGAAGTACTCCAGCAAAGTAAAAATACCTCAAAAGTGTACTTAAGTACAGTACTTGAGTAAATGTACTTAGTTACTTTCCACCACTGAATTTCAGTGGTTAATTGACGTTGACATGCAGGACTCTTCATGAGCATGGAAATAGTATAATTAATATTAATAATTAATAATATTAATAATATTAATAATAATATTAATAATATTAATGTGGTCTTATCTTCTCTGATCTGTAGCTTTGCCATTGTGATGTGGGAGATTCTGACACAGCAGAAACCACACCCAGGTAGGAATAACTTTCACTTGGAACACTTTCACGTTTCAACCTTTAAACGTTCTGCTGAAATGCCTTTTCTCAAAGACTTTTTTTTCTTTCAAAGAGATTGCTGTATACGTGAATATTGCCATTATTCAGCATGGTGGTGCCTCAGGGCCACACAGCAGGGAATTAGAAACAACCAAAGTATATAAATAATTTAAAATAACCACTGTGTATTACATGCAATATCTCCAGTGGTGGAAGTAGTGCTCAGATTGTGTGTGTTTAGTTAAGTAAATGTCACAATACCACAATGTAAAACAAAGAAAACTCTATTATAAATAAAAGGACTGTATTCCAAATTGTACTGAGTAAAAGTACAAGAGTATTGGCATCAATATGTACTTACAGTTCCATAGTAAAAGTGCTCTTAATGCAGAAAGGCCCATTTACCAGCTTTTATTTCCCGAAAATAGCAGCTCTACATCTATGTGACGTGTTGTAAATGAGCAGATTGTCTATTTTTGAATAGCAAACAGCAGTTTTGTAATAATAGCCTAATCTAAATCTGCAAAGTAATTGAAGTTTTAATTGTAGTGGAGTAAAATTATTAGCACAATATTTGCCTCCGAGATGTAGTGGAGTAAAATCATACGTAACAACGAATGGAAGTACTCAAAAAAAAGTGAAAGTACCTCCAAATTGGACCTATTTCTTTTTCTACCCCAGATTTGAACCATGGTCTCCTGCGCAAGTGTTACCACAGAGCTAATAGAGCCTGCCTGCTTGCTTAGAGGAGAAATAGAATTTTGACCTTCAGGCAGTACCACTTAAAACAGTGGTGGAAAGTAACTGTACATTTAATCAAGTACTGTAATTAAGTGCAATTTGGAGGTATTTTTACTTTAACCCATTAAGGCCTGAGGCGATTCTTAAAAAAAATTATAATCCTAAAAAAAAAAAAAAAAAAAAAATGTTTGCTATTATCTGCCATTTTCTATTTATTTATTTTTGATCTTTTTTTCAAATTCTTTTATTAACACTCCACCATACATATTGGACAAAATCACTCCCCCACACACACACACACACACACACACACACACACCCCCCCCCCCCCCCCAGTTACATAGTGGAGCTTGAGTAAAGGTATTTAGTTACTTTCCACCACTTTAAATAAGTTAAATGAACCACTGTATATTCCATGCCATGCTCTGACTCCATGTCTAATATGTGCTCCTCTCTCTGTGTGTGTGTGTGTGTGTGTGTGTGTGTGTGTGTGTGTGTGTGTGTGTGTGTGTGTGTGTGTGTGTGTGTGTGTGTGTGTGTGTGTGTGTGTGTGTGTGTGTGTGTGTGTGTGTGTGTGTGTGTGTGTGTGTGTGTGTGTGCGCGCGCCAGGGAGTAGTGTAACCACAGTGCTGGTCCAGGTATCGCTTGGCAAGAGGCCGAGCGTAGACATGCTGCCAGAAGATAAACCTCACGAGTGTGACCACATGGTGGGCATCATGCAACAATGCTGGGACCAGGACCTCCGGAAGAGACCACCCTTCTCTGGTAATGCAGGCCAGACATCCCGCCAGGTGCTATTCAGTAGCAACGGGCATAGATAACAGCTCAGTGGGTAATCATGGACACAGAAAACAAACATGGTGAATGCCATTATTTAGCATACAAGCAATCTATACACGAGCGTGCATGGGCACACACCCACACCCACACACACACACACACACACACACACACATATTTGACATTTTTATTTATGTCCACATAAACAGAAGTACAAGAATGCCTTGTACAAAGGACATAAACACTGCCAGTGCAGTCAGATAATGGGAAAACAGCCAGTTACAAAGTGCATATGAGGCAGAACACACACACACGCACACACGCACACACGCACACACGCACACACACACACACACACACACACACACACACACACACACATTCCCAACTTAGCGCTCAGTATCTGGTGATAAATCTATCACCAAATACTGAGGGCTAAGCTGGGATGTACAATAGTGCATTATACTGTAGGCCTACCTGTGTTTATATTTATATTATACCTACATACAGTATACATACATTTGTTAATCATGGCTGGTCATTCCAAGTGCAGATGGCCGGGTCAGTTTCAAAGGATGAGTTCACCCAAAAAACGGTCATCAAATTATTGATGACCGAATGCGACAAAAACATCGCCACAAATTCAAGGCTTCATGGGGTGTGTAATTGATAGAAAATAAGTCACTTTTTGGGTGAACTACTCCTTCAAGGTCCTTAAAGGAGCCACACCATGAATTTAATTTTGTTTTGGGGGGGGGTATTTTTTGGGCTCCCCAGTGTTTTTTTTAACATTCAGTCATTCATTCTCATTTCAGAGATTTTCAGAATGGGCGTGTCTGAACAGGCCATTTCAGAATGGCAATGCAAGTGACATCACTTGCATTGCCATTGCATTGATTCTGGCCAGACAGAATTGCTCAGTAGCCCCCCCTGCCCAAGAGGACGTTTTGGTATTGCAGCTGAAAGTGCTGTATAAGCCAGAGACAATTGACTTGGGATGAGTATATCTGAGTGATGATTTAGGCTCAAACCTTTTGAAAAAGGTTTGAGGGACATACACCATATGATATTAAATAAAAAAAAAAAAAAAAAAATCATGGTGTAGATCCTTTAAGTCTATCTTCTAGAAGTATATGCCGCTTATATTGGTGATAAAATGCACACGATATACCTACCATACATACGCTACTCCTCTATTTCAATCTATACTGATGGCTTATACATTATGCTCACCTGACCACAGGTCAAATGTTAAGTCATCTTTATACCGTGTTTTACATTGTTACAATATCCATTTTAATCAGTGTTAGCCTACTACTTATTCTGGTACATGTTCTCTACCCTTACCTGTGTCTTTGTTTCATCCTTACTGCGGTGCTGCTATGACAACTGGAATTACTTTGGGATTAATACAAGGTTTTATGTCTGCTCTATCTGTCTGTCTGCATGGATTAAAGTTCTTAGTCGCCACGGCTGATTTCAGTCATTTGGATTCCATAATGTCTTCAATAGAAGCATGTTGCGCAGCGAAAATAGCCTATCAGCAAACTGTCAATGTGTCGAAGACTAAAATAGCCTCTCAGCAAACTGTCGATGTGTCGAAGACTAAAATAGCCTACCGGTATCTTCAAACTGTCAATATGTCTCAGGCGCATCGACAGCTTGTAGATAGGCTATTTTCGGTTATTATTTAAAGATTAGAGCATTCGTAGCGGTCAATATCTTCATCTTCCATGAAATCTTAATAGTCTCGAATCAGAGCTAGTGTGTGTGTGTGTGTGTGTGTGTGTGTGTGTGTGTGTGTGTGTGGGTGGGGGGGGGGGGGGGGCGGGCTCCATTCATACTGTTTCTCAAATCGCACATTAGGACGTGGCCATGCAAACATTTTCAGTCATGAGATTTTATTTTGCTTTAATCCATGTGTGTGTCTGTCTGTCTGTCTGTCTAATTATGAAGTCATTCAGTGTGTTGTCACTTGCTCGGTGTGTGTCCTTAGAGACTCCACACACTCTGTTCTGCTCTGCATAATGGTTCACCAGACTGAAATACAAATGACATTTAAACCATTTTACACAGCAGATCGTGAGTCACCTTTAATTAGACGACAAATTGGAAGTCATCATGTTAATGAGTACAAATCTGTGTGTGGACTACATACTAGTAGTAATCTCATTTATTTGCGTTAAGACCACTCACGCAGAGAGTGCTTTTCACCAACCCAACAACAGTGTCACGTTTATTCACACAAACTGCTGGACCCATTGTGATTCGGGAGGTCGTGAAACAATTTACTGCTAGCCATTAACTCATTAAGACCTGAGGCCAATTCTACAAAATGCCTGCTAAATCAGTAGGGTCTCACACTACTGATTTAAAATAAAAAATACAAACTGTTAAAAAAATAGGAGATGTACAAGCTCGCATGTGACGCGCTGCGAGCTTGTATATCTGCTATTTTTGAATAGCCAACACACAAAATCTAAAATGACAGATGCTTTCCCGGGTTTAATGGGATAAGTAACTGCGAGTAACTCATGCATGTAAGGTTGTTTTTAAATAGGATTTGTGTTTCCAACATAATTATATTTCCATCTGCTGATAAAACTTTCATTTGTATTCCGTACAGGTTAACGTTATGAATATACCTTCATATAGAGCTTAACCACATAAACCCTCTAGACTTAGTAAAGTGGCTGCGTGCTTAAGCTGCTTTTTCCTGTCAACAACACCCAAAACAAATGCTGATCTACAAGCTCTACAAGCTCACGAATGCGTCGCAACTCGTTAAAGCTGCAATCTGTCCTAACCTTTATGTCCTACCTGGGAATCGAACACCGGCTACCTGTGTGAGCACCAAAAGTTCTACTGTTGAGCCATAATGGACAGCCACAGATGAGAAAAGGCATCTTGTAATTCATGAAATAGCTCGTCAACCAAGTACAGGTCCTAGTCTATTACTGAATGTACATTTCTCTATAGAAAATGAGTGGCGCAGTGGTGAAGTATCTGCCCACCACCACGGAGGTTGTGAGTTCGCATGCACCGGTGGTACGTTAGAAATGTTTCCAAGCGTATATACGAACACAATTGGCCCGTGTTCGGGGGAGGGAAGCCGGGCGCGGGAAGGTGATATTTGTCACTGCAGGTATTCCTAGGGGCTGGGGCGGAACCTGTCAGCTGCCAGTGTTGTGGGGCGGGAGGAGTGGGACGAAGGTTCTACGCCTTCCCGGTGGGGGCTCCTCACTGGCAGGTGAGTCAGTAGGATATAAAAGCAGTAACAACACACAAGTGTGTGTGGGGAGGAATTAATTGGCATGATGACTAAATTGGGGAGAAAAAGGAAAGCAAAAGGGAGAGCAGGTAGGCCAACTTTAACCACAGCAGTTCATTGGATGAAACAGTGACATGCAATGTGTGATCACATGACCTCAAGTACAAGTCACAAAACTGTGTTACAGAAATGTTTTGGGAGATATTGAATACTGTATGTCAAAGAAACTGTGCTGGTCTAGTAGTACACTCTCTACTCTGCTGGATGAACACAGTGCGTTGTTGGGTTGTTCATTTGTCCTGTGCTTTTGTGAACAATATCTGTTGTTCCGTCCACACAGACACTGTGAGGAAGACAGAAGTTCTGAGTGAAGTGCTGAAGATACCAGGAGCTGTCCCATCTCAGGAACCGCAATACCCCTGGATGAATCCAGTCAGTGACACTCTCACTCTATCTCATTATAAAACATACACTAACCACTTTAGCCCTATCTTATACATAAGCTATTTGAAAATAGCCGATCTACAAGCTCGAGGATCAGAGCTTGTAGATCTGCTATTTTCAAACATTTTAGAACTTTAAGTGCTTTGATGCCAATACTTTTGCACTTTTACTAAGGTAACATTTTGAACACAGGCCTTTTATTTGTAACAAAGTATTTTTTATATTGAGTAGGCCTACTTCTTCCACCACTGCTCTCCCTCTCTCTGTTTGTTACAATTGCCCCCGTGACGGGGGCAATTGTAACAGTGGTTGGGGGCAATTGTAACATTGGCAGAGAGAGGACCCTGCTGAGCATGTGCACAAGAAGTCTCACCCCTCTAGCTTATTTCTGATTAGAATTATTGAGTGTGTTAATACGTTTGCCCCCTGTTGCTTTTGACCCCGGTCTCCCCTATGCATAATAAGTAGTTCAAACAAATCTATGTGCAAATCCAAATAAAAAATCCTAAAACTAAATGGTTAATAGTGAATTCGGCGCTGCATTCGCTCTGTCCATCCATACATTAATTCAACAGAGTGCTTCAATAACAAAATATTTGCATTTTGAAAAGGTTGTACCGTACGTATATGTATCCAGTCGTTGCACACACAAATATAGAGCTTCTGGCCTCTTGTACTGGATGTGTTTAATAACCAAATTTATGTTGACTGACGTGAGAGTTATTAACTTCAGTAACATTATTTTTCATCCTTTTCCCCCATTTAGATGGCTGTGCCTGAGCTGCATGACATCCCCTCGGGTAAGCCTTGTTGCACGGGTCCCACAGCAGCCTTGACATTTTAAGAAGTGACTCCGCGTTAGCACACTTTTAATGGGGTCTTTTCGGGTGGAAGAGTTAACCAATCAGGGAGGAGGAATAAATGCGGCATTAATTCAACCTCTCAGATGCATTTAGCCTGAAACGTTGAAACCCTGAAGATATTTATAAGGCCTTTATCGATCCATCTATAGTGCCGGCCAGACTGCATTAGATAGAGCACGTATATTTCTCCCAAAACTCATTCCCACTGATCACGAATTTATAACTTATGTCTGATGCATTTAGGGATGGAAGACCAGTTCTGATTGCCACTGAATAAAAGAAAAGGCCCGAATTGTATTTATTTCACTCAATTGCGACCATATATCTCACAGTAAATGTTGTGAGGTACAGGCAAAATAAAAACAACTGAAGTTTGACATACCCAGTGGTGGAAAAAGTACTAATTTTTTTTACTTAAGTAAAAGTATCAATACTGCAATATAGAGATACTCTGTTACGAGTGAAAGTCCGGCATTCAAAATGCACTTGAGTAAAAGTATAAAAGTATTGGCATCAAAATATACTTAAAGGACCAAAAGTAAAAGTACGATATACAGAATGTCCCATTTATCAAGTTAAAAAAAAAAAAAAAAAATTTGCCTCTGGGATTTAGTGGAGTAGAAGAACAAGTATTGAAAATTGGAAATACACCAGTAAAGTAAAAGTAGCCTACCTAAAAACTTTAATTAAAAGGACAGCCTAGTTTTTTTTACAACAAGTGTTCTTTTATTAGTTTGTAATGATAATAATTAAAAGATGAGTGTTAAAACATTTTCATTTATTGCTTTCTATCGTTATAGCGATTTTTAACTGGCACATTCAGGTAATTGGTAAAAAAATAAAATGACACAATAAACAGGCTATTTTTATACCTAGTGGGGATGTGCGTGCAAAGTTTTACGCTAATCGGATGCTGCGTTCATGATTTGAGGCATTTTGTACAAGACAGGCCACTCCTGCAAACTTTGGAAGCAAATCTTAGCCAATAAGGATGGAATTTGAAAAATCCAACAATTCTGTCTTGATCACATGACTAAAGAGATACTGCGTACCGATTTGTGTGATGATTGGACAACATTTGTAGGAGTAATATCATTTTTCTTTTTGCAAAAATCTGTCTCCTGGTGGCGCTATAACAGACCGATGTGAAAAGTTCCCGCCAGAGGTTCTGCCCTGATCTCCGTGTCTTCGGCCTTGCAGAGCCAAAATTGTGTAAAATTCGGATTTCTACCAATTACCCGAATGCCCCCGCTCCCCAGTTAAAAATTGATTTTAACACTCATCTTATTATTATCATTACAAACTAATAAAATAACCCTTGTTGTAAAAAAAACTAAGTTGTCCTTTAAGGGATATTTCACTTTCAAACATGTTTGGGGTCATACTCTGGGGTCTACTCTGGCTTTTGAGAGGACCCCAGACAGTTTTTAAGTTGCTTGGTTCAGTATTTAGACATTTGATATTCATTTGATCAGACACGCCCCCTTCCTATACAAACCCATTGAAACATGTTAGATTCGTCGAAAACACTCGTCCTTGGTTCTAGTGACTCATACTGCCCTCCTAATACGTGAGGGGGCCATGTTTTAACCCTAACCCCCAAAAAATGTAAAATTAAATGAAAAAAGTAATTGAAAGAACACAGCCCCCTCACGCATTAGAAGGACAATATCAGTCACCAGAACCAAGGACAGGTGTTTTCAATGAATCTGTCATTATTAAAATGGAGGTTAAAGTTACAATGGGTTTGTATAGGAAGGGGGCATGTCTGATACACTTAATATCAAATATCTAAATACTGAATCAAGCAATTTAAAAACTGTCTGGGGTGCTCACAAAAGCCTGAGTAGAGATTAGAATGACTCCAAACATGTTTGAAAGTGAAATATCCCTTTAAGTACAGTACTTAAGTACATTTACTTACAGTCGTTACTTTCCACCACTGCATACCTCACATTACTCAGTTTCTTCTCACAATTGTGAGTTACATATCTCTGAATTCTGTTTCATTTTTGTTCTGTTCTGTTCTCTCACATGTGTGAGGAAAAAGTCATTTTCATTTCAGTGGCGGAAAGGGGCTTCCATTGGTAAGTCACCAAATGAACAACAAGCTTATTATCAACTATCAAACAGACAGTTAACCTTTCCTGACTTCTATCTCTCTGGCACTGCCCTTGGTGTCTGCTGTGAGATTAAATATTTGAGCCATGTAATCTCAAATGACCTTTCTGATGACAAGGGCATATATAGACAGCGTCGGAAGCCTTATGCTCGAGGAAACATGCTGTGTCGGAAATTTTGCATGTGCCCAGTACCTAGATCCTTCTGTACACCTCTGTATACTGCCCACCTGTGGTGTGGCTACAAACAAGGCAGCATCAGACCACTCACAGTGGGCTTATAATGACTGCATGAGGCTGCTTCTGAGAGCTCCAAGAAGCTCCAGTGCCAAGCCAGATGTTTGTTAGTGTTGGGGTACCCTAGCATGGTTCCAGACGAATCTGCCATTGCAACAAAACAGTCACCTGCCTTGCTCGTCTTCATCACACAACCCCCCCCCCCCCCCCCCCCACCCTTTTGTTCTGGCAGGTCACCAGAGCAACGCGGAGGGCGGCCTCCTCGCTCTGCTGTCGCGGAAAGACTTTGAGCGTTTCAGACAGTCGCTGAGGAGCGAACACGCCTCCGTGGTCTTCCGAGACGGCAACACTCTGCTCCACCACACCGTGGCCAGCGGTGACGCGGAGAGCGTGCGACGGGTCCTGAGCCTGGGCGCCGAGGTTAACCGGCCCAGCTCTAAAGGTTACACCCCTCTCATCATTGCTGTACTGCACAGGTCTAGTTGGAATCACTTTCAAGTTCATTTGATACGCACGGACAGTGGTGGGGAAAAAAGTACTTGGATGTTTTACTTAAGTAAAAGTGTCGATACTGCAAGAAATACTCTTTTTACGTTAAGTAAAAGTCCTGAAAATGTACTTGGGTAAAAGTACAAAAGTATTGGTATCAAGTACCAAAAGTAGAAAGTACTCATTATGCAAAATGAGTTTCACAAGTTTTCAAATGTGTAAAATGGCAAAAAATCATTTGAAAATAGCAGATCTACAAGCTCACAATGTGTCGCAATGCGACCCATTGTGAGCTTGTAGATCGGCTATTTTCAAACGGTCGAAATGTATATAGGGTTGAAGTGCATAATGTATGTTTTGTAATAATAAGCAAAGTAACTAGTAACTCAAGTTTTCAAATAATTGTAGTGAAGTAAAAGTACAACATTTGCCTCTGAGATGTAGTGGAGTAGAAGTAAAAATACAGAAAATTGTAAATACTCCACTAAAGTAAAAGTACCTCAAAATTGTATTTAAAGGTAGGGTAAGTGATTTTAAAAAGGTTAAAATAAGTGTTAAATAGCTCTATATTCTGATAGTACTCATTGCTATAGAGTGTTTGTTCAGTAAAAGGAGTCTCCCATGTCTCTCCAGCTCTTTATAAAACAGAAAAATGCCGTTTCAGTGCTCTCTCCTGATTGGCTTAAAATGTGTCACCTACCTGAAAATGTACGTATATTCTGTTTACTAAAGAGCTGGAGAGACCCCTGTGACCGAACAAATGCTCTATAGCAATGATTACTATCAGAATATAGTACTTTAACCTTTTTAACAACAAAAAAGTTTACCAAAAAATATCACTATTAAATGTACTTAGTTACGCTACACCACTGCAAACGGATATAAGCATTAGCTGATTTGGTATTTTGATGACTGCAGTGTCTCAAATTTGCCTTTAAGGAAAATGATTCAGCCCATGCATAAGGAATAGAAATAATATCAACAACGTTATAATAGGGCACGGTGGCGCAGTCGGTAGCGCTGTCGCCTCACAGCTACAAGGTCCTGGGTTTGATTCCCGCCCGGGGGACGCTGTGGGCACTGGGGGCGTGTCTTCTCCTCCGCGTCATCAGCGCCCATACCATAGGTGGGGTTGGCGAAAGGGCCTCCCTGTGTCTCTCAGGGTAGTTAATACCCTCACAAAAACATGTAGTAATCCTGGTCGCTATACCGCCTCCCCCATGACAGCCGGGGCGCCTGATGGAGGAGAAGGGAACTGGTTGGAATAACGTGTTCCTTCCACGCGCTACGTCCAACCAGGGAAACTCCCCCCTGTCAGGTGACAAGGTGGTCAGTTGGCTCTCATGCATTGAAGGAGGCATGAGCTCGGCCCTGACCTCCCTAGGCTGGTGAGGGAAGTGTAGCACCCAGGATCACTTATAAAATTGGCACTGGGTGAAAAAAAAAGTGTTACAAAATCGTGGGATAAAAAAACGTTATAATTATATTGTAATATAATTAATCGGTTCTTCTTTCTTTTGTTTTTTTTCCTTTCTTCAATTACAACATTTGAAGAAAAGGTGACTGTACATATAGCAGCATGGAATTGTACAGTGAAGGAAGTTGGCAGTTGTACATAGTTTATTGACTGTACTACATTGGCCTATAAGTGCACATTGCATTAGTCTAGCATTCAAAACTAGATATACTTGCAAAGCTCTGGAACCCATCGGCCTACTTGTGAAATTAAATGTATATTGATGACATAAGCATCCTTGAATTTGCTTATACGGGGCTTGGATTAGTTTACCAGGTTGGATCGTCTTCCACTCGTCCTGGCATCACAGCTTGACTATGCGAAATGTGAGGGCAGGGTGGATTTTCCTATTAGCATCACAGCTTGACTATGCAAAATGTGAGGGCAGGGTGGATTTTCCTATTATTAGCATTTCCAGCATTTAAAATGATCTGTTGCCCTCTCTTTGAACCATTAAGACCTGAAGCCGATTCTACAAATGCCTTCTAAATCCTAACAGTTTTCAGAAAAATTTAAGTTGATAAATATATTGTTGCTTTCGGGCAGAAACCTCGTATCTCCATATTTTTCTCTATCTTTTTGTGTTTTTTCATAAATTAATGCCCTGCTTGATCATACTACAGCGTCACACAAAAGCATCAAAAGTAGCAGATCTACAAGCAATTTTTTAATTAGAATCCTGAAAAGTAACAGTTTTTGACGTACAGTATGAGGTTTCCACCCGATGGGAGATGATACATAGCTAAAATATAAAATGACTGCTTTTCCGGTTTTAATTGGTTAAAATGTCATCTTTAGAATAAGCCCAAGTCTTTCTCCATCAGGCTCTACGACATCGTCCCCCTGCTGCTGCAGCACGGGGCGAGCGTCGCGCAGGGGGACGAGGACCAGTGGACCGCGCTCCACTTCGCCGCTCAGAGCGGAGACGACAGGTCCGCCCGCACGCTGCTGGACGGCGGCGCCGTGGCCGACGCGCGGGAAGGAGCCGGCTGGACGCCCCTCCACCTGGCCTGCCAGAACGGCCACGAGACGGCCGCGCGCGTCCTGCTCTCGCGGCTGCCCGCCGGGACAGAGGAGGCGCGGGAGGAGGCGCGGGGGAGGACCCCGCTCCACGTGGCCTGCGCCTACGGGCACGACAAGATCGTCAAGCTCCTCCTGGCCCGGGGCGCCGATCGAGACGCGGCCGACCGCGCCCTCGCCACCCCGCTGCACCTGGCGGCCGAGGGGGGCCGCAACACGGTGGTCAGGCGTCTGGTGAAGAGCGGGGCGGAGGTTTGATTGATTGAATTGAAATTTTTATTAGGCAAAAGAATGTAAAACAACACAGTTACATTTATAATGCTTTTGTCTAAAAGGTCCGGCCAAAAAAGTCCTTGCGGACTTGTTTCCGTTGGGGTCCTTGAGTTAATTTCATAGACATATATAGTAGCAACCAAACAGTTCAAAAATCAACATGAAAATACAGATAATACAGAAAAAGTACCACTATGTACAAAAAAAGCATTTAAAAAAAAATATATGTACAAAAAAAAGGGGGGGGGAAGCATGGAAAAAATAAAAAATTATATACAAAAAAAGCATGAGGAAATACAAAATATGTACAAAAGGAGGAGCGGGGGGGGGTCGTCTGTCTACAGGGAAACTGGTACTAGCTCCTCTTTCGGCCTCCAGAAAGATGGGTTTTTAGGGCTGTTTTGAATGAGCCCAGCGAACTGCATTTTTTGAGGGATGGGGTTAGACTATTCCATTCCTTGGTGGCTGTGCTATAGAAGGAGAATTTGCCCATGTTTGTTACATGTTTGTTAGGTGGGCGGCGTGGACGCCAGGGGCCGCACGCCGCTGCACCTGGCCGCTCTGAACGGCCACACGGGCATCTGCAGGCAGCTGCTGTCCAACGGGGCCGGCCCGGACCCCAGGACCCCGCAGGGCTGGACGCCCGTCCACCTGGCGGCGCTCGGGGGCCACGGGGACACCGTGCTGCAGCTGGAGAGCCAGGGGGGCTGCGTGGACGCGCGGGGGCCGAGCGGATGGACCCCGCTGCACCTGGCCTGCCACCGCGGCCAGGAGGGAGCCGTGGCCAAGCTCCTGGCCGCCAACGCCGACCCCAACGTGGTGGAGGACAGCGCGGGCTGGACGCCGCTGCATCTGGCGTGCAGCGGCGCCCGTTTCCCCAGCGTCCTCCGGCTGGTCTCGCGCGGGGCGGACGTCAACGCCGCCGACTGGCACAGAGCCACGCCTTTGCACCTGGCCGCCCGGCGCGGGTGCGCTCCCGTCGTCAAGGCCCTGCTCCTGAACGGCGCCGACAGGAGGCTGAGGGACCAGTCGGGGTCCACGGCGCTCGCAGTGGCTCAGTCGCACGAAAGGACCGAAGTGGCGGAGCTCCTGCTGAAGGAATGTTCAGCGTGACTGCAGCTATGGAGATGGACAGTGGTGGAAAAAGTACTCAAATTCTTTACTTAAGTAAAAGTACCAATACTGCAATATAAAAATACTTTGTTACAAGTAAAAGTCCAGAATAAAAAAAATACTTGAGTAAAAGTACAAAAGTATTGGCATCAAAATGTACTTAAAGTACCAAAAGTAAAAGTACTAAATATTTGAAAATAGACGATCTACAAGCTCACAACGCGTCGCGATGCGACGCGTTGTGAGCTTGTAGATCTGCTATTTTCAAATAGCATAGGTTTAAAATAGGTTTAAAGTTGTTAATGTATGTTTCATTATATCATAATTTATATCTGAAAAGTAACTAGTAACTAAAGTTTTCAAATAATTGTAGTGGAGTAAAAGTACAATATTTGCCTCTGAGATGTAGTGGAGTAGAAGTAAAAGTATTGGAAATTGGAAATACTCAAGTCAAGTACAAATACCTCAAAATTGTACTTAAGTACAGTACTTAAGTAAATGTACTTAGTTACTTTCCACCACTGGAGATGGAGAATGTAAAACCTGAACATCAATCATACCATCATCATTAGCATCGCTTTGTTTTGATCCGTTTTTTTTCTTCACACCTGACATAGACTATGAATTTATTATATTTGGCAGAGGTTGTGATTAAAAAAGACAGCGGATCATTGTTAATGGTATGATTGCAATATCAATGCTGCACCTCCGGGACCATGAATACTGATACATGATGCTATGAGAGAAGCTTTGATCATTATTCACTCTCTTGACAGCCCAGCTTGTGCACCACTCAGTTACCATGGTGACAAATCATATTCAATTGAGATAAAAAATGCATGGATTCTAGACATTATCTCGATACTGACATGTAGGCCTGTGTGTTCCCGTGGCCCAATATGGAAATGAGTGTTTAGTAATGCTGACTAGGGTTGGGATCCTTTAGAGTGTTTAGTAATGCTGACTAGGGTTGGGATCCTTTAGGATCTTAACGATTACGTATTAACGATCTGTTTCCTTAAAGTTGTACAATGCAGAATCCCAAATAACGATTTTTAGCAACCTCTGCTGGTCACTTCCGTCACTGCATACAATTTCCGTAATCCTCGATTACCCAGAATTCCATTTGTTTTCACCGGAAGCCGGAAGCGTTTCAAAAAGCGATCTTTTAATTGTTTTATACTATCTACGGATCGTTTCTCTTAGCCAGTGGAGCATTAGTTACCATGAGCTGTGCTTTGTTTTTCTGTTCTTTTTCGATCTTCCAATCCTACATTCTCACATCAGCGTGAGGTTCCTTTTTGCTATTACCGCGGTAGTTCCTGGCCAAACAGGAAACCGTTGCGGTAGTTCCTGGGGACGTCGGCCACGACGTCATGACGTTGGCCAGGAACGTCATTTTCCCGGGAAAGTCCCCCCCTTCACCGTTCAATAGAAAATATATAAATAAAAGGCTTCCGGGGGTGAAATTCATGGAGTGGGTGTTGTGAAACTTTTGCCACTGACAAAAGATATACAATTTAACTTTAGTTTTGTTGAAAACGTTACCTAGTATTACTTTAAAGGTTCCCTTTAACGTTTACTAAAGGGGGTTCCAAATGGACCCTTATCGGTATGCGTACAGTATATGTGTGTAAATATAGACACACTGCTATACAGTATTACATTGTATATGCATGCACTATAGATTGCTTTATGTGTATGTATGATTGTGTATTTCTTCATTCTTGGTTTGTTTCATGCTAAATTTGTTGACGAAAGTTACCCTTCAAATAGGGTAGGCTTCAGCCTACACCTTTACCTTTTCGGTGCCACCTCTGTATTTGTAAATCAAACTGTTGTATCTATTCATGTTATGGTAAAGAAAATAAACAATTCATTCATTCTTTCATAGCAGCTCTGAGTGTGTGATTAAACCGATTCCGGAAACGGTTCCAAATGTGATATGGAACCGATTCCGGTTCCTCAATGTTGGATCCAGTTCCCTAATGCTGACTGTAAGGCATGTACACTCATCACACCACATCGCGTATTGCTGACAATAACTGGGCTTCATGATAACCGTGTCATTTTTAAGATCAGTTCTTGTGAAAGTGTCTTCCTTTGTCATGCCCAGCTGATAAGGCCACATTTCAGGCTGAGAAGTAGTGAGTGAGATACACTGGTTTCTTCTTTGGCAGCATGAATACTAATATAGAAAGTTCTGTACACTACATACTAGGGCTGCAACTGTCTATTATTGTATTAGTGATGATTCTATAGAATAATCTTTCGATAGATCTTTATAACAGACTAACTTGATTAGTCTGATTAACCGCTTAAGCCCTTACTTGTACTTTGTTGTACTTTGGTGTCATGTAATAATGGCAAAAATAGCCAATCTAAAAGCTTAAGTTGTGAGCCCCCCACCCCCCCAAATCAATTGTTTTATCAAAACGTAATATGATTTATAATCTATTAAAGCGATTAGTTTGAAAATTGTTGCAACCGTTAACTGGAAATGAGTCAAATCACTGTGACTTGGGGAACAGATTGACTGTCTAAACAGTCCTGACCTACATATTTGTGGCATTCATCCCTGCCATCAGCTTCCTGTTTTCCGAGATAGAGAGCCGGTTGGACAGCATTTACTCTCCTTCCTGCCAACAGTCACGTGTTGTTGTGGGAAATCTGCCGGCACAACCTCAGAATACAAAGACTCAGAAACAAAGACACACAACTTGTTCTTGTTCCCGGATGACTCAGCTCTGCTGATCTCGGACAGGGACAAGTTGCAGGTTGAAAAAGCCTGTAGCTCTGAACTCTGGCTCGCTGATAACAAACTATCATTACACCTGGGAAAAAACTGAATCCATTCTCTTTGGGTCTAAATTTAACAAGGCTGACAGCTTCACACTAAAAGTGGGTGACAAATTGTCACCCACTTTTAGTGTGAAGCTGTCAGCCTTGTTAAATTTAGACCCAAAGAGAATGGATAAGATCTTATCACAAGAAAAGAGGAAATTACCTACCTGGGTTCCATTTTAGAGGCAAATCTTTCCAGTGATAAAATGGCAACTAGAGTAATCAAAAAAAGTCAACCAAAGAACAAGATTTTTGTACAGGATCTCAGCTCTCAGAAAGAATACTTTGAGGACTCTAACAGGAGCACTCATCCAAGGTTACTTCGACTATGCATGCACCTCATGGTACCATAATACCACAAAGGTCTTAAAAACAAGGCTCCAGACATCCAAAAACAAACTGGTAAGGCAACTTCTTGGCCTCACATCTACAACTCATTTATCCCCTCGTCACTTTGCTTTGCTCGGATGGCTCAGGGTAGAGGAAAGAGTACAGCAACCTGCAATGGGGCCTGGTCTACGAGGTACACTACACCACAAAGACACCCATGTACCTGTCAAACTACTTCAAAAACGTCAATCAGGTCCACAATCACAACACCAGAGGGAGCTCCACTAATCACGTCCAACCCAGATTTGGCTCTAACAAGGGGTTGATTCTGCCCGTCTTAGCCTCTGACCAAACCCTCAGCACCTACAGTATATGCTGAAGCTATCATCCCATGTGACAACACATTCTTTCTCAAAGGCAGATATAAAAGGCAGATGTGAAAAATGCAGGGCAGAGGTTTTTCCTTGGCCTCTAGGGAGTGTGCATGCAGTTTCACGCCGATCGGTCAAGTTAAAGGTAAAATCTGCCTGTTATAGTGCCACCATAAGGCCGATTTGAAAATGCCATTTCTTCCTTGGCCTAGTGGCATGTGTGTGCAAAGTTTCATGGCAATTGCATGCAGTGGTGGACGCAGAATGTCTTCGTGGGGAAGGCCTGGAATCGTCATGGTAGGCCCCCCAAGGGGGAGGGGCAGGTAGGCTGGTAGTGCAAGCTGTCAGTCGCGCATGCCGCATGACGTGCGATTGAAAGACAGTTGGAGAGAGCTGAATAACCTCTTGAAATATCCTGAAATAATAATAGGCGGTGTATATTTATTTATTGTTTTTACACCTTTTAGCTTAAATATTACAATAGGCTTTGCGATGAATATGGCCATAGGTCACCGGCGTCACCCTACTTATATGACTTATATTACGAGATCAATCAACATAACAGGCAATACAAATTACACAGGGCAACGTAAGACAAAAAAAAGAGAAAAAAAACCCACTAAAACAATAACAGGGTAATTCAAAAAGTTTTAACCCCTGATAATGTCATCGTAATCCAAATAGTGTGTAGTTATTTTTAAGTCAAGTTCTTTTTAAATCAAGTTCAATAAGCAACCAGTCACGGTGATCTCATTCTCAGGCGCTTTCTGTATTATTTGTATTTCTATTTGTTTGAAAAGTCTCTCACACAGCAGGATGTTAGAGGATGGTTAGTGGTTAGATCCAGGTAAGAAAAAGGCCGAAGCTATAATAATTCCATGGAATTATGAAGCAGCTAAAGTGGAGGTGCGTTGTCCTCCTAATGTCCTTCCACCTGGATAGCGGAACGTTTTTTTTCGGCAGCGGCATTGCTGTGTTGTTTCAAGAATCAAAAAACAAGAATGAGGGGCCTTGTTGTTGTGTGTGTGCTATTTATACTGTGTGACTGTCATGACGTCGCAAAGCGGGTTTATTTGGGGAGACGAACAGACACCTTCACGCCTAATGACAAAAGAAGCTCATAAAGTCAGAATACACATTGACACTCACAAAACAAACGACAAGACATCCACCGTCAGCCGTCGGAGGCAACATGCAGGATGTATAGATGCTGTCTTGAGTGCCTCGAGTGAAGGGGTGATAGCCTTTATATCAAATACACAAACATCTGCTCATGGCTGAGGGAAGGCACAGCTTCACTCAGGTAAGGCCTTAAAGGGATACTTCACTTTCACATAAAATAAACATAAAAAAAAAATATTAAAAATAAATGAAAAAAGTAATGGAAAATTCATGGCCCCCTCACGCATTAGAGTGTCCTACTAATGTGTGAGGGGGCCTTTATTTTGCCATAACTTCTTTCATTTTTTTTAAATATATTTTTTTAATGTTTATTTTATGTGAAAGTGAAGTATCCCTTTAAGCCTTGCTGTGCCTACAGTAGATCCGCCACTGATTGCATGCTGTGTTCATGATTTGAGGCATTTTGTTCAAAACGGAGCACTCCTGCAACCTTTGGAAGCCAATCTTAGCCAATTTAAAAAGAGAACAAAAAGAAGCGCTATAGGGATTATTCAGTGGCTCTGATAAATAGGTGCTCTTTGGTGACACAGGTAGGAACATATGAACAAAAAACGATTTCCAAAGAAGTACTGCTTGCCAAAAAAGGTGTGAAATACAGACTTGCAAAGAAAATAATTCAAAGGCACTCCGTCTTAAGTGAAAAAATATATCATTTATTTAGAGCAAGGCAAATGAGTATGACCAACGCGTATAGACCTGGAAGATCTTCATCAGGGTCTGTCTAAAATGTTGGCTAATCAGTCACTTAAATACAGCCGTGGGTGATGTTCCAATCATGTCAGTATGTTATTACGTCATTATGACATTTGAATAACAATTCAAGTGAGCACAATTGCCCAAATAAATGAAAAAAAAAAAAAAAACAGACATCAGAGAAACGGCAAGTAATCGACCTCATCATTTAAGCCTGGTAATAATGTGGCTTTTAAAGTAACGATCCAAAAGGTTTCTCTTTGGAGCAATCTTTTGAGTCTGTCGCCTCCTCTGCTGCCAGTGGGGATGACTTCTATGGCTATAGCTTTTAGAGAGGAGAGGCTGCCATGACCTTTTTCATGGTAATGGACAGCCATCGGATAACTGGGATTATTTGTGCGAATTGCTGTTTTATGTTCTCCCAATCTATCTTTGAATTTACGTTTTGTTCTCCCCACATAAAAGCACCCGCAAGGACATTCAAGGCGATAAACAATTTAAGAGGTGTTACAATTTGCAAAGTGGTTAATTTTGTATATGTGATTAGTAAACACATCAGCAATTATGGCTGATAGAAGGTGGTTTTAGGAATATTGGTTTTAGGAATATTGATACAATGAGTACAGTGACCACAGGGAAAGTTGCCGATTGGTTTTTGAAGCCAAGAGGTTTTTGGTGGCCAATCTTAACCAATCAGAATCTGAAAGACCAGTTTGGTTTAATGACTAGATACTGCGTATAGTATACCAATTTGCGTGATGTTTGGACAACATCTGTAGGAGTATTGTAAAAAAAATGTGTTGCAGAAATCAGCCTCCTGGTGGTGCTATAACAGGCCGATCTGAAAAATTCGGAGCAGAGGTTTTGCTCTGGCATTCAGGGAGTGTGCGTGCACAGTTTCCACAGATGGACAGATAGACGGACGGACGGACGGACGACGGACTGACGGACAGACGGTGCAAAACATAGTCTCTGCCACGTCTTTGGCTTGGTGGAGACAATAAGATACTTATTCAGATATCCTTAACAGTGATCCTTCCTGCCCCATGCCAGCATGTTTCCTCCTCACAGATCTGCAGCTGTGATTAACAAGCAATGTCTTGAACGTTCACAGACAGAGGAGGCTGCGTTCAGCCGTATCTATAACCTGAAATATTAAACCCATCTCAGCAGCATCTAATCAGGGCTCATCATCCATGGCTCGATCTTTTCACACACACGTAGATGCGCGCACACACTCTCACACACAAACAAACACACGCACGCACGCACACACACACAGGAAATGGCACATCGGGTTGGACACCTTCTATCAGCCATAATTGCTTAACCTAATTTCACATCAGAACAGGGAAACCATGCAGGAAGAGGCTAATGTGATGTGAAAACAAAAATAGCTAAGTAGTGTTAGCAGTAAGTGGTTATTATATTAGTCTTTTGTTGTGAAATAACATGCCATGTATTCAACATGACAAGTGCACTGAATATGTAATAATAAGAAAAAAAAACAGGGGTCGATCTAGAAAGAGAATGTGACGTCACTCCATTGAAAGTAATAGCTGAAAACCTCCCAACATGTCCGTTGAACTCCATTGAACGGTTCCTCAAGCTATATAGTGGTTCCCCTCCTTTTCCCAAGCAATTTCCGGCAAATGTTTGTCGAATGTTCATCTATGTCTATGATATGCCCAGAATAGGGACGCTAGGGTTCATGGTGGTTAAACTAGCCATTGTGAATGTGAAATGAATCAACACTGAGCAGCTGCATAGCCTATTTCTAACCTAAAATGTTAGCAGAAACTATATATATTTTTATATCATAAGTGGCAGTGTCGTGACAGTGCTTGGGCCGTATATGTGCCACAGTGCCAGCTCTCTAAAGATTCCACCCACTGGTTTCTCTGTCGCTGTCAGGTGAAAATCTTGTATGTCCAAAACGGTTACTTTAAAAGAAATGGAAAATTATAATACAAATAATACTAATAATAATAATTAGTTTTTGTCACTGTATATTTGCACAAAATTTGTCCTCTGCATTTACCCATCACCCATATAACTACTAGGAGCGGTGAGTAGCCATTCTACACGCTCTGGGAACTGTGTTCCAATTGATCCAATGTAGAAGTCCTAAGCTTTACTTTTCATTCGTTTAATATAAAAAAAAAAGACAAAATAAGAAAAACCTTTAAAAGTTAAAATATGGACATACAAGGTTTCTGCGCGACAGGGACTATACTGTATTTAGCTTCTCAGACGAGAGCCGATCCATGTTCTCTCCAGAGCCTCTCTTAAGTGGCATGGGGTTTAACCCTCCACTGAGCCCTGCCCCTGCAGTGCTAAGCAGCCGCAATCATGACTAATGTGTCTTCTGACCCAGGTGTGCCGCCGCGCCGGGAACAAGCCGTCATCTGGGCGGGCACCTCTGGCACGATGCCAGGGTAATTGATTGTAAGTGATCTATCAAATCTCCAGAGGGGCATCGTTTCTTTATCTTTTTTTTTTTCCCACAGAGATGATGTAGAAAACATGTCTCACCCCCACAACATCTCTAAGGAACCTCTCACTTTGCAGTTTGAACGCTGGAAATCGTTTTTTCGCTACTGTTGTGCACTCTATTGCACAACGAAACAGGGCATTGATTTACGGAAAAAAACATTTAAAAGTTGAAATATGGAGATACAAGGTTTCCGCCTGACAGCGACAAAATACAGCTTTTCTCAGTCCCCAAGGTTGCTGCTCGCTGAAACCAGTAGTCCGCATTTCCACTGGGGTTGAACCGGTTACGTTCCTTTTTCCCCGCCTAACTTTGAACGAGTCCAGAGTGTTTCCATTGAAAACTAATTGGTTCGGAACTGGAACCATAAAATACTAATTTTTTCTTGCCCTGAACTGGGAACCAAAGTGGGCGTGTCACTTTTCTACGGGTTGGAAAATGCAGATGCGATGTAAACAATGGCAAAAGCAAGCGAAAAATCATCATTTAAAAAAACAAAAGAACTGGGGACTCCTGCTCCCCAGGCCGGCTCTCTAACCATTCAGCTATGCTGCCCCCAATTAAAATGATTCCGGTTCGCGGTGGGTTCCGTGAAAGCACCACGGTTCCAAGAATCTAGACCGGAACCAGTTGTAGAACCAAAGTTCTTTTGGTGGAAAAGGGCCGCAGCACGTGCTCTTTTCCTGGACCAACTTCTAGTGGCTGTACTGAACACTTTGAAATGTGAAGCCTCATTCATACCCAACCCACTGAGAAGAAAAATGCATGAGAACGTCTGCGTAACTCTGTAAGTATCTGCCCGCCGATTGTCATCATGTCACTGGAGCACTGAGTGCTATAGTGTGGGTTATTGCAGACACAATTGAGTGCTACAGTAGGGTTGATGTCATCCTCACAGCAGCGGTTTCGTTACTGTTTTGTAATGAACCCGTTAAAACCGGGAAAGCATCTATGTAATTTCAGATTATAGCGTTGGCTATTCAAAAATAGCAGACGTACAAGCTCACAGCGCGTCACTTTGTGCCGCGCCGCGAGCTTGGTACATCTGCAATATTTTTTAAACATCTTTAAAGTGTGAGAACTACTGATTTAGAAGTCATGTGTAGAATCGGCCTCAGGTCTTAATGGGTTAAAGCAGTGCCTGATTGACCACAGACACAGGTCAGGTGTCTACATGTAGCCCAGCCTTGCTGGATCTGCTGCTTGTTATTAGTTAAAAGTGTGCGTGTGTGGCCCTGAACCCATGTAAAGCATACTACAAAAAGCTACTACAAAGAGCACAATAATAAACACCCGCTGTGCTGATCATTTAATCCTGGCACTGCTTGTGTGAGTCACTTGCTGTCCCCATTCCCCAAACCACAGCAGTCTGTATTGAGTGAGAGTTCACAGACATGCTAATAAACCGCTTACATTTAGGGAAAGGTGCCAAATTAGCTTCCTCACTGAGTCTCTGCATAATGCTGGTTCGGAACTGGAACCAAAAAATACTTGTTTTTTTCTTGCCCTGAACTGGGAACCAAAGTGGGCGTGTCACTATTCTACAGGTTGGAAAATGCAGATGCGATATAAACAAAAGTGGCAAAAGCAAGCGAAAAATCATCATTTAAAAAAAGAAAAGAAAAGAAAAGGGAAACCGTAACTGCCATTGACGATTGAATTTTCCCAGTGAAACAGACACTTCAACCGGTTATATTCGACACATTGCTGGCCAGGCCTGGAATCAAACCTTGGGCAAATGGGGACTCCTGCTCCCCAGAAGGGCTCTTTAACCATTCGGCTATATGCTGCCCCCAATTACAATGATTCTGCTTAAAACGTGTGGAAACGCAAACCGGTTCACGGCGGGTTCCGTGAAAGCACCAAGGTTCCAAGAATCTAGAACGGAACCAGTTGTAAAACCAAAGTTCTTTTGGTGGAAAAGGGCCGCAGCACTGCTCTTTTCCTGGACCAACTTCTAGTGGCTGTACTGAACACTTTGAAATGTGAGGCCTCATTCATAGCGTTGACATTTGGGGTGCATAAGTCTACATGTACAGTTCAGCCTTTGCTGGATCTGCTGCTTGCTATAAAAGTATCAATACTGCAATTTAGAAATACTCTGTTACAAGTAAAAGTCCGGAATTCAAAATTTACTTGAGTAAAACTACAAAAGTATTGACATCAACACTTACTGTACAAAAAGTAAAAGTACTCATTATGCAGTATGTCCCATTTCACAAGTTTTCAAATGTATAAAATGTCAAAAAATTGAATTTATCTAAATCTAAATAGGGCTGAAGTGGGTAATGTATGTTTTGTAATAATAATAAAAATCTAATCTTTTGTAATAATAATCTAAATCTAAGTAACTAGTAACTAAAGTTTTAAAATAATTGTAGTGGAGTAAAACAATATTTGCCTCTGAGATGTAGTGGAGTAAAGTAAAAGTACTGACAATTGGAAATACTCCATTAAAGTAAAAAATACCTCTAAATTGTACTTAAGTGCAGTACTTAAGTAAATGTACTTAGTTACTTTACACCACTGCGTGCGTGCGTGCATGCAGCCCTGAAACCAGGTAAGGCAAGCTACTATAAAGAGCACAATAATAAACCCCTGCTGTGCTAATCATTTTATCCTGGCACTGCTTCTGTAAGTTACTCGCTCGCTGTCCCCAAAAAACACAGCAGTCTGTATATTGAGTGAGAGTTCACAGACTTGCTAATAACCAGCTTACATTTGGGAAAGGTGCCGAATTGGCGTAATCACTATGAGCCTCTGAATAATGCTGCAGAGAGAGAGAGTTATGCCAAATGGTCCATGCCCATGTGCAATTTAAGATCTGCTGGTCAACCCACCAGGGAGAAAAATAGATGAGGGCATTTCCACCCCATAGCAGTCTTACTCTTAATTGAGTGAGAGATCACAAAAATGCTAATTTTGTAGATCTACTATTTTCAGTTTGTGAGACACGATGCGCCACCGTGTATAAATCAGGCATAATATCCCCTACAGGCATACTATCATTTTCTCACACACACACACACACACACACAGGCTGATATACCCTTCCCCCTGCCCCCATTCTTCGGTGCTGCTGCCATCAAACTGCAGAATGATTAATGTTGGATCTCCCTGCTATCGCACATGTCCACAGCAGAGCAGTCTAGTGCTCAACATGCAGCCCTTAAGAACATTGCAAGCCCTCACATCTGCTGAGACGAGAAGCAATCAAATGTATCTCCCAATTATCAGGCTCTCTACAAGTTCTCCCTTTTCCTCCAGGCTCACAATTATTTCCAGCAGAGGGAAGTAACTAAAGTACATTTACTCAAGTACTGTACTTGAGCACAATTTTGAGGTTCTTTGACTTTCCTAGAGAAGGCCTTTTCCCATTGTTCAATACTTAGATACACTACATCTCAGAGGCAAATGTTGTAACTAAAGTTTTCAAATAATTGCAGTGGAGTAAAAAGTACAAGTTACTTTGCAGATTTAGATTATTATAACAAAACATACTTTTACCACATAAGCCTATATTAGCCACATAATTTGTCTATTCAATTGTGAAAAACTTTGAAAACATTTTAGTTATTTTTCTTTGGTAATTAAGCATATTTGTGATGCCAGTACTGTTGTACTTTTACTTAAGTAAAATGTGGAATACAGGCCTTTTCACTTGTTACAGAGTATTTCTATATTGTGGTATTGCTAACACAGCAACTGCGCACGTCTTCCGCCACTGATTATTTCCTGGAGGTCCTACGGAAGCCAATCCCTGTAATGTAAGTGTCTGTTTTCCTGCAAAGATTGGACTGCGGGGGAAAAATTTACAATTATCCTCAATTTCTCAAAGAAAACATTTAATCAAGGACGCTCTCAGCCTTTGCTGTGACACATGCTGCTGGTAATTTGCTGCACACGGGGCCAGTTCCTATCATGGAAGCAATCTTCTAGCATATACCCGGAGCTGTCACACGCTGAAGATGGCTATGGCTAGCAATCAGGCCGGGCTTCTTCTCTCTGTGATGACGGCATATAGTGGAATGTTCTCATTGAACCGGGGCCATTTGAAGAGTCCATGCACACGCTTCCCCTCTCCTCGCAAACAATGGAGCAGAGTTCAACTCTGGAGTCAATTACCACGAAGTTCAGGCTGAGAGATTCTCACACACGCGCACACACATTATATATATATATATATATATATATATATATATATATATATATATATATATGTCATCTCTGTGTCGTCTCTGTGACCTTATGTCCAAAACTGTAACTCTTCAGGATTCAAACTCAAAAATAGCAAAAGTAGCAGATCTACAAGCTCAGATCTGGTCTACTTTTGATGTTTTTGTGTGACGCAGTTGTATGATCAAGTAGGGCGGTAATTTACGGGGGGGGGGGGGGGGGGAGTTAAAAAGATAGGAGGTTTCTGCCCGAAAGCAAGAACATGTATATTTCTGTTATACCGATCCAGTGCGTGTCCCCTGTGTGTGTCTCATGGCAGAAGGAAGAATGATCCTGTCAAACAGTATGGTTCATGTAGTAGTTTATCTTTACCGCTCCTATTGAAATTTATTGAAAAATGTCTGGCACAGGATGCAATCCTCTACGCCAGACTCAACACAATTTGTCTTTCATTCACAATTTACAAATGTACTACCCTGCAACCCACCAAACCCACCCCATCCCACAAATACTCCACAACCAACATGCAATCCCATATATACATACAATACACATGCATAATTCCATATTTCACATTAAACTTACATATACATACAATACACATGCATAATTCCATATTTTACATTAAACTTTTAAAATCCCTTGGTTTACCAGTCTATGAAAGTACAAGCCAGCCCTATAAGTGTACAAAAACTAATTTGTTGACCAGAATTTGTCAAGTCTAATCTTAAAGGTATTGACTAAAGGAGCCTGGACCACTTCCTATGGAAGTTTGTTCCATGTTCTTACAACTCGAAGTGTAAAGAAATGATTTCTCTTTTCAGAGTGACAGTACAGTGGTAACAGTTTTAGGAAATTCCCTCTCAACTCGTACTTATTATCCCCGAAGTGGACAACAGGCTTGGCTGTGAAATCTTATATCTGGTGAACAAGTTTATAGACCTCAATCATATCTCCTCTCTGTGTCTCCTATACTAACGTGAGAAGTTGGAGTGTAGTCGATCTTCCAGATAAAGCCATACTGTTGTTACTAAAGACTTCATATGATCTACTACGTGTGCCCTAATTATTTTTTCCATTGTTTCCATTTACATAACACAGATGTCAGACTAACAGGTCTGTAATTCCCTGCTATTGCCTTACTTCTTTTTTTGAAAATTGCACTGATTTGTGCCTCTTTCCAACCCATGGTAAAGTTGCTTCCTCCAAAGTATTATTAAATAACATTGTTACTGGTTCAGCAATCACACAAGTTCCTTTACAATCCTAGGATGTATTGCATCAGGCCCTGGAGATTTAATGTTCATGCTCTGTAGCAGGTTTGTTGTGTCCTCAGTGGTTATTATAAAACGTTCTGTATGCTGAACTTCCACTCTTGGCAGTTCAGGTATAACGTGCCCTTCAGGTTCATTCACAAATACACTGCTAAAATAATCTGAGAGTATTTCTGCTTTTTCATAGTCTCTCTGTTTTTGGAAGTCCTGCTGGTTTCCTGTCCTATAAATGATCCCCTCCCATGCTCCTATAAGACCCAATTTAGACTTATGTGGGCACAGCTGTATTCCATGATCAAATATCCCATGTTGTTTTGTCTTTCATGTGGAAATACTTTTTTTTTCTTTTTCTTTTTTCTTTATCCCCTTTATGTGAAAATACTTATTTTATTTTTAGTGTTTACGCTTTACATGGGGGGAAATGTATAAATAAAAAAATAATTCAAATTCTAGTTGCAGAACTAGTGACCCTCCCAGTAACCTCCTGGGATGGAGTGTGGGTCCACATACAAGCACGAGATGAGTGAATCAAGCACACATCAGATGTGTATCAGTTTTCATTTCCTCTCAGCATCACCCACCTGCCCTCCACGCCTCCGAGAAGATTGACGACATCAACTCTATACCATCCACATCCTGTCATTGTACTGTATAGGTGAACACTGGGCGAAAATAGGCGAACATTTGGGGAAAATAGAAGATCTACAGCCTCACAATGCCGTGTGAGCCAATGTGTTTTGTGAGGATGATTCGGAAAGGCTTCAGAAGACTTGAAGATTTGTCAGGTCTTCAGATGAAAAATGTATGTATCCTATATGTTTTACATTGTACAGCGTTTTCAGTAGCTCTGCTTCCTTGAATAGATTTGTTTGAATAGAACCTTTTGAATAGAGATTGAGATATCACATTAGTGTCTGCAGCAGTGCAGCCAATTATAGGGAAAGAGGCAGTGGTGGAAAGTAACTAAGTACATTTACTCAAGTACTGTACTGAAGTACATCTTTGAGGAATTTGTTTTTTACTGGAGTATTTCCTATTTTCACTCCACTATAATTATTTAAAATTGGTTACTTGGCAGATTAGTGTTATTAACACATTGACTGCCAGAGTTTATTCATAATGTACTCACCCCTGTGCCAGCAATTTGCGTGTTTTTTAATTTTTTATTCAAATACATTCTCTGATTGTGTTGTCAAGCACCTACGATTGTTCCACCAGTAGAGAGCAGCACATCCAGACATTGATCACCTCGCTCGCCCCCTCCCAAACAGGCCCACGTCATATCCGGTCATTCAAAGGATGTGACGTTTTCGACAATTCCCGGCCGGCTGATCGGCCTGAAAACGATGTGATACACTACGACGATGACTGTTAGTCACCCGGACCAAAGAAAATAGAAGTTGAGCTGTCCGTTTGTCTTTTATACCGTGTGAAAAACCGCGTTTTTCCTTATTCTGGCCGAAAATCACCGGAGAAAAACAACGTGACCCGGAAATGAATTTCTTTTTTTACATCCGGCTCCGGGTGAGTGACGTAAGTGGAAAACGAAAGTGTTGATGAGAAATAAACACAGCCGTGCGATCACAGATTAAACAATGAAAATTCAAAAGAACGCATCAATGCGATCCTGGCACTCAAGCGATGGATTTGAAAGAACGCATCGATGCGATCTTGGCACTGTATGTGTTAAGACAAACCATACATTAACCAACTAAGGCCTATTATGTACTTCAACTATTTGAAAATAGCCGATCTACAAGCTCACAACGCGTCACAACAACGCATTTGTATACATTTTGAAACCTGAAATGGGACTCTCTCTGCATAATGAGTACTTTTACTTTTGGTACTTTAAGTACAATTTGATGCCAATACTTTTGTAGTCAAGTAAAATGTGAATACAGAACTTTTTTTTTACCTGTAACAGAGTATTTCCATATTGTGGTATTGGTACTTTTACTTGGGTTAAAAATGTGAGCACTTCTTCCACCACTGGGGAAAGAAGACAGCACGTGCAGATGGTTTGGTGGAGGTTAACGAGAAGAGTCCCTGACCTCAAGCAGTGACAGTAATGGGGTGTGTGTGCAGTTCACCACTGAGCAGTACTCAGTTCTGTGCATGTCACTGTGCTTTTACTGTCATCTCTGTTAGGGCTGAGCGACAGGACTTTAAATAAATCAACACCACAATTATTTCAAATGGTATGCCTCAATTTAAGATTAACCCATTAAGACCTGAGGCCGATTCTACAAAATGCCTTCTAAATAGGTAGTTCTCAAACTTTCAGGATTTTTCAAATAAATGCTCAAAAAATAGGGGTTGGGTAAATTTTACCCAATATAATATATTCCATAAAAATACCTCTCATCAAAATGTATTTAAGTATAGCAATACATGGCAAATTGAGGTACTCATGTTTCAGTATAACATATCACAAATAAAGGAAAAACATTATCGGGGGGGCCCTATAAAAAAAGCAATACCATAATAAGACCTCAAGTAGGCAAAATCTGTGAACAATTTGGGGAAAATAAATTAATAATGGAGCTGGGAACTTCTTTGTTGGTCCACCCATTCCTGGGACAAGTGACCCTTGTCCAGTTAAGTCTCCCTGCATGATTGACAACTGTCGGAGAGCCCTCCCCTCCCCCCTCCCCTCTCTATCACTAACGTCGGGTGAAAATCAGCCAATCACCCAAAAACCAGGGATGGGGGCAGGGAAACAAGCCTACCTTTGATGATGTCGAAGGGAGCACAATGAAAATCACCCGACGTTAGTGTTCTAGGGCTAATCTCTCTTCCTGGTTGTGACAGAGCCTCTGATGGCTGCTTCTCATTGACACATGAGAAATACATGATTCATGGGCAAAACAAAGCAAGAGCGGAGATGTCACATCAATAAGGAGAAAATAAGTCAGGGGCTGGCAGGAGCTCCTTATTGTTGTAAATGATAAAAATTACTTAGGTTAATAACATCATTGGCTTGCATTTCGCAAAGCTGAGCTTGGAAATGATGAAGGGAACGATGTGTTCTGTAAACACAAACAAACAAACAGATCAATTGATCCAGGCTGTGAACTCAGTACATGTGGTTTGTTTGCCAGAAGGATTAGAACACTCAAGGTCAGTGCTGACTTGTAAACCTAAACAACAATTTATGAAACCAATAACAATGAATGAAAACATATTTAACAATCCCAATAAAGGCACCAGATTAGTGTCAGATACCAGACAATAATAATAATAGTATAAAACAAGGTGTGTGTGTGTGTGTGTGTGTGTGTGTGTGTGTGTGTGTGTGTGTGTGTGTGTGTGTGTGTGTGTGTGTGTGTGTGTGTGTGTGTGTGTGTGTGTGTGTGTGTGTGTGTGTGTGTGCATGCTCGTGAATTATGCGTGTCTGTGTATGTGATAGCAAAATCTTTTTTATGTTTATGGTGGATATACTGTAGTTTAAGAGCTTAGCTAATATCCATGATCTCCATAAACATATTTCTTAGAAAGTAAAAAAAAAACCTTTGACTAAATCCTCTTCACGAAAAGAAATCCTGAATACCCTTTCCAGCACACAGTGGGAATTCACAAAAATAAATCCTGAATACCCTTTCCAGCACACAGTGGGAATTTAGAAGGTCATGAGTGATTATGCTGCTGGACCGCTTTATGCCTCTACAACTACAGGGAGATGTGACTTATATTCATTGAAATGCCTTCTGAGGGCAGCCCAGAATTGAGTTGAGAAGATGAATCACAACCGAAACTGTATGAATTAGGATTAAGATAAGATGAATATTTTAGACTCTTTAAACTCTTGCCGACTACATGCTGAGGGAAGATAAAACAGCCTGTTGTTGGCAATTTTCAATACTTCACACTCAGAGTGCTTGTGAGCATAGGCCGTTGAATCTTCCACACAGTTTTTTTTACGGCATGGCTCTTTACAGGGGTAGTTCACCTAAAGAAATTACTTATTTTCTATCAATTACACACCCCATGAAGCCTTGAATTCATGGATATTTTTAGGTTTTTGTCGCATTCATAAGCCAATAATTTGATGACCAGCGGTGTCTCCATAGGTGTAACGAAGGTTACGCCGCCTAGCATGAGAGCACCTAATTTGGGCACAATGCCAGCGTGGCGTCACATCTCTAGTTATAAGTCAGCCTCAACCTAGTAGAGAGACCAGTGCCATATTTGTGCACACTGCCAGGATGCCACCAAAGTACCTCCATCAAGATACTGTAACTAGTAAATGCAGAGTAAATCGGAGTGAAAAGTACAATATTTGCCTTTGAGATATAGTGGGGTGTTGAAAAATGGAAAAATGCAGAAAATGAGTTGCCGGACAGCAACGTTATATACTTGACCCTGATCTGAACGTGAATGAATGCATGAAGGAAAATAACTGGAAGATAATGTTTACCACTCATTCAAGGCAGGTCACATCTGGTCAAGTGCTTGCTGGAAAATACCTTGACATATCTGAAAGCCGCACTCCTGAGGCTGAATCTCAGATGTGCAATGCTTCTCGTGTAATTTTTTATCTTTCCATTGCTGTACCCAAGTAGAAAATAAAATGGGATCGGTATTTCAGATAGTCAAAAGGGCAGTGCCCTCAATACCCTCTTACCTGACTAACTACTTATCCAAAGTGAGTGACACCCACAGCCACAATACCAGAGGGAGCGACAACAATCTGGTACTACCCACATATACTGTAGAACAAACATGGGAAAATTCCAATCCATTAAAAGATGCGAATCACTGGTTTCTTTCAAAGCTGGCCTGAAAAAACATCTATCAGGGGAGATGAATGCAATTTTCCATACAAAGGAGACTGTCATTCACTGCCGCCGTTTTTCCTTTTTCTCCTTTGTACATAAAGTGTTTTGTGTCAGGGACTCTGGTGTTTTTGGACCCATATGCAGCAACTCAACTTCAAAGTAAAGGCAGGAAACCAAGGAGGACAGTCTAACAACGACTTTACTTAAAATAATGCAAACAGAGGTACACCTCACAGGGCAGAATACAGGACCCGGGGAAACACACAGACACCCAGAAACATACAACAATGTTCCAGCATAGAAAGGCAGAATTAAATAATCTCTGAGACTCGTTAGCCAACTAAGCACAGCTGACACCCGCAGGTGAGTCCACTCTGGAAATTGAATCAGCGTCCAAAGAGGAGAGGGGAGGGGCTGGGGAGCTCAAGAGGAAGACACACTGACATGTTGATACACTGACGTTGATGACATGTATTATTGTGTTATGATATGTTGATTAATTGGACCACAATGAAGTCCCCAGGGCTTTTTTGTTATCCTTTTAGCTTTAATATCTCACTGTACCACGTGCTGTTTAAATTTCTGTCTAATAAACTATTCAATGAATCAAAACCCGCCCCCGGAAACACTGACAAATGTTGTTTGTTTGGAACATCCAGCCAACAAGTGTTGCCATGTCTGCTTATTATAAACAACTTAAAGGGATATTTCACTTTCAAAAAAACCTTTGGTAATTTTATCGTCTACTCAGGCCTTTGTGAGCCCCCCAGACAGTTTTTAAGTTGCTCGATTCAGTATTTAGATATTTGATATTCATTTTATCAGACACGCCCCCTTCCTATACAAACCCATTGTAACTTCAAACTCCATTTTAACCATGTTAGATTCATCGAAAACACCCATCCTTGGTTCTGGTGACTCACTCTGCCCTCCTAATGTGTGAGGGGGCAGTGTTTTTCCGATCCATTTTTTCATTTATTTTATTTTATTTTTTATTTCTTTTTTTTTCATTTGCAAAAAAATATATAAAAAATAAATGAAAAAAGTAATTGAAAAAACACGGCCCCCTCACATATTAGGGGGCGGTATGAGTCACCAGAACCAAGGACGGGTGTTTTTGATGAATCTAACATGGTTAAAATGGAGTTTGAAGTTACAATGGGTTTGTATAGGAAGGGGCGTGTCTAATAAAATGAATATCAAATATCTGAATATTGAATTGAGCAACTTAAAAACTGTCTGGGGGGTTCACAAAAGCCTGAGTAGACAATAAAATGACCAAAAGTTGTTTTGAAAGTGAAATATCCCTTTAATGTTATTGTTATTTTGGGGGGCTGTAGTTGCATTTGGGCTTGTTTCCTAATGTTGTTTAAACCAGTGTTTCTCAAACATTTTCATGTCAAATTAATGTGTATTTGTCCACCGACCCTCCATCTAAGAATATTTTGTGCCAGGGACCAGATGTGTTGTTAAAAGGTTTTAAAAAATATTTAAATATGTATATTTTAAACACGTCGCACCGCTATTCAAATAGCCAATGCATATGTTTAAAGTGCTCATGTGGCCTATAGTCGCTTCTTTTGGGCTTGTTTTCATGCTTATTTCTCTCGCAAAATCTGGCAGCAGTGCCAGCCAAGCTGGGAGGCGGAAGCACCAATGCTGAACCCGAGCCTCTCTGATGGGATGGTGACAGAGCTTTACCTCTGTCTCACTTGGAAGACCTGCTTCTCACCCTCCTGATTCTACATGAGACTTAAACCGGCAGCAAACTTCAAAAGAAGATTTTTTTCTAAATGTTTTATACTCCATGCCGGTTCCACTTTGATTGCTGAGCCCACTGCTTACATCTGGAACGGTAATAGTGTCACCTGCTGTGCACTCTGTGCTTTCATCACCACCCTCTGACAGGCTTTGGCATTAATGAATATTATGTATCTTGGAGATTTCACCATTTCAGATACAGCACAAAGTGTGTGCTATATCTCTCTCCATGAATTAATTACCATCTGGTTGTATTTGTAGTCCCTATTCTTATGAAAACGGCTCACAATAATCGGATCGCAGAGATTTTAATTTATCGTGAAATTGTCCTCCGTCATACTCTAGGATGAATTAGCTTTTGTTGAGCTGCAAACAACAACAAAAGTGGCATTTAAAGTTTTTCGCAATAATTTTTGCGACATATTTTTGCCATAATCGTGATATGTAATTGTAATTGTGTGTAATCGTCTCATCCCTACTCGGGACCCCCAGCAACCCCCTGAAGGACCCATGGGGGTCTCCGGATCCCAACTTTGAGAACCACTGGTGTAGGTAGACACACTCAAGTCTCTCTCACCAGCGGTCTGCTCACACGTTAGCTGCAAAGCAGTATCCATTAATCACAAAAAACAGTTACTCCATCCATGACATAAGTGAAGACGATACCCAAAACCTGTCAACGTGTGTGTAACCAGGCGTCACCGTTCAGACATAATGAAGTGGTTGGAAAGGAGACTGCGTTCGTATGCACATTTTGGAGCTGTGTGACACAGCAGTTTATAAATGTGTGGAACTACAAGAAGTTGGTTTAGCGTTATTGCAGACTTCTCAGCTTTAAAAAAATAAGAAAAAAAAAAGCTAGGAAGAAGAGCTTCGACAAAACTAATAGATGTTAGTACTGTTGTTGTGTGTGCGATATAATGAGGGTTGTTGGAAATGTCTGCGCTGCCTGTGACATTGATTGTTAATTTATTGTTGTAATATAGTTGTTATTATTAATATTATTACGTTTATTGGCAACATTTAATGTACAGCCAACCACATTTGATTTGACTGGAAACTAGGCCTCTACAGAACGTGTTTGTGTGGGGAAATTAATGGCACTGTCCATAGTGCTGAAACACTGCTAGAGTCTTAAACCGGCCCTGGCCGTATGAATCACTTCTCCCCAGACACTATCTGAGCTGTTTCGTCCAATGTAGTCTGCTGCCTAAAAGGCTTTTCTCAAGCAGCCGTGTCTGTACTGATGCTTATCGGTGGGATGATTGCGCTCTTAGAACTGTCTGGTACACGGGGCGACAGAGTATGACGGAGTGGAGAAGAGAGACGGAAGAGTAAAGGGCATGGATGGAGGAAGGCACAGTTATTGAACAAACGAGGAGGCATGGAGACCACGTATGGCATGGGAGCTGCGCAAAAAAGCACTACAGAGGGTGGTGCAGACAGCCTTGGAGGTGAGCTAAGCTCCCTCCAGGAAACGAGAAGCGTAGCCAAGGCTGAGCGTATCATCAAGGACACTCACCACCCCAGCAACAATTTGTTCATGCCATTGCCGTGGCCACAACCAGGCAAGTGATATCTATCGTTGCTGTCGAGCAGAAACACCCATATCTACATTTTCTACTTTTTATGTTGTTTCGTAAATTAATGCACTATATTTCATCATACAAGAGTGTCACACAAAAGTAGTGGAAATAGCATATCTAGAAGCTCACAACGTGTCCCGACGCGACGCTTTGTGTGCTTGTAGATCGGCTATTTTCACTATTTTATTATAAAATGTATATTATATATAATAAAAAAGGAGCAGTTTTGGAAATGGTTTCCACCCGACGGTGTCGCTGTGTATTAAATACCATTCCACCAGACTATGGAGCAGTTTCCACCTGTCAACCATCAGGCTGTTGAACAAGCACTGACATGTAATCACACATGCATTATATATGATTATACTCCATCGTAACATTACACTCCAGAGAATGTTTACACAGTGATGCTGCAATGGCAGTGGCACTTCACTTTTACTTACATGTTTGATATCTGCTGCTAAGGGACGTCTGTCATCTGCACAAGAGACTGTGATTCCGTATCTGCTGCTGTTTACAATATATCTGCTGCAAATGTTTCTCTACTTGCACAATTAGCATATTCAGCCACATTTTATTTAAATTTTGACCATGCGCCTTATGTATATTTGACAGTATATACTTTACATTGTTTCTTCTTGTTATCCGACTTGACAAATGTAATTCCTCCTACTCTTTCACACATGTAAACTTGCGATGAGTTGAATTTGAGAAGTTGAATTTGAAAGCACTCTGCGATTTTGACTGACTGTGCCGAGGGAGCTCTCCAATCTCCCACATTGACTCCCGGCGCAATTTACAACACAGCCCTCTGCTCGGATTTTCTGATGTGTTAGATTGCACAAGATTTAGATTGATACTGTGCCTGGGAGGGATGATGAATGATTAACATATGACTCACAACCCATCTCCACCGAAGCCCACAAAATTGGGAAAGCGCCAGAAGGGTTTATAATTGGTACGGGTAAGAAAACAGTATGCGGGAAGAGGTTGGGATGCTTTGCTTTTAAAGTCAGTACGTTACTAGAAGTCTGCAGCTGTCAGCCCCTCAGTCCGCCTAACTATGAATATGAATTCTGCATACAGTATCAACCGGAGTTCAGTTTGTATCTCCAAACAAAAAGCTTGGTTGCATATCAACCAGAGAGAAATTGAACACCCTCAGGCGTTGAGGCATGTCTAATCAATAACATTTCCTTTCTAGCCTGGAGTCAACTCTGGGAGTGTGATTGAGTAGTCAGGCATTCGCTAACTCCAGGCAATGAAAATGAGTTTCTGTGGATGGTACAGTGACAGAGGTAGCCTGTTTGTTTAGAATCTTCCCTGTAAAGTGTTGGACAGGAGGAGTAGGATCTACGTCCTCCCAGTGCGGGGCTCCTCACTGGTAGGTGACAGCAGTGACAACACTGAAATGTGTGTGGGGAGGAATCAATTGGCATAACGACTAATTTGGAAAGGAAAAGGGGTCATTAAAAAATTAAAAAAACAGAAAAAATTAATAAAAGCTGAATATTCCCTGTGAAATCTCTGGAGAGTGGACTATTAGCCAGCAATCAATGCTAACGCCAAGGTTAACTCTGGGTTAATGGATGTTTAGTTTTAGTCATTAGCAGTGGTACTCAGTATGTTTTACTTAAGTGTAGCAATACCACAATATAAATATATTCCTAAGTATAACTAAGTAAAAGTAATGTATTCAAAATGACTTAGTAAAAGTACAAAAGTGTTGGCATCAACATAACTTACAAAAAAGCATTCAAATGTTTCCAAATGTGAAAATAGCTCACAACACGTGGTGATGCGAGTGCGATGCATTGTGAGCTTGTAAATCAGCTATTTCCGAAGAGCCGAAGTATGAAATAAGGTGCTTAATGTTTGTATTAATAATCTAAATCTACAAAGTAAACAATTGTAGTCAAGTAAAAAGTGTGACTCTGCAGCTGTCTGCAGTTGTCCACTATAATATAGAAATCAACAATTCTCTATTTCAAAATCTATTATTAGCTATTTTTTGGTTTGGAAAGATATCAGTAGCCTACTATGGATGAAGAAAATGGTGTAGTTAGATATATACGTTTGTATTTCACCTGTCCCTGTCTTAAAGGAGAATTTTGGACTAAGTTTTCCTTACCTTTTCTATGATGTTATGATATCTTAGGATGAATGGTACAGTAGAACATTTTCATAACTCCATCCTGGGTCCGCCACAGCTTAAAACGTGCGCGGATAGGCCTTGCGTTTTTTTGTGAGATCTGACGTTCATAGTGACAGAACACTGTCCCAAAAAAAAAAAACAGAAGTCTCGCTAGACGAGATTGAAATCTCGAGATTTCAATCTCGTCTAGCGAGACTTAGATATATTTATATATATTTGTGTTCTGTCACTATGAACGTCAGATCAAAAAAAAAAAAGAAGAACAAAAAAAGCTATTAAAATATGCGATCTAGCGCAAGGCCTATCCGCGCACGTTTTAAGCTGTGGCAGACCCGGGATGGAGTTTTTTTTCTACTGTACCATTCATCCTAAGATATCATAACATCATAGAAAAGGTAAGAAAAACTTAGTCCAAAATTCTCCTTTAATGCAGTATTTGCTGGAGTATCTAGCTTAATAGCATGATGATATTCTATTGACAATTTTTTTCATTATCTAGCGATTGCAATTCATCCCCAAACATTACTCACATTACTCACCGAGAGAGGCAGGCTGTCAAATTGTGCAGGTTTTGTCAGAGAATTGATTTTTCACACATTGTGGCCACTAAGTGGGAACCCCGGGGGGCTTAGTAGTTGCAAAGAGGGGAATTGAAAAGCTTTATTGATAGGAGGCTTTTGCGTAGGATGGCTCCTCATGTGCTGCTCGACAGTTTGACAGGCATAGCCTTTTCTCCGGCCTGTGCTGTGGAAGGCGGTTCAGTTCCCTCAGGCCACTGATTCTCAAACGTTTTAGCTCAAGTACCCGAAAAAGAGATTAGACGTTTGCCCGGGACCCATAGTGAAAATAGCAGATCTAAAAGCTCACAGCGTGTCGCTTCGCACACACACTCTGAGTTACAGTTCTATTCCCGAGCTCGACTGCGTGTCACTCCCCGTCTCTCTCTCTCCTGTGTCCTGTCAATCTACACTGTACTATACAAATAAAGGCAGAAAAGCCACACAAAAATATATTTAAAAACAAGAATACCAGAGCTCAAAACCTATAGTATGAAGAAGAACTACAACATTAGAGATCAACCTATACACAAAATGTATTGGAGTGTGCAAACTCTACCTAACTCTCAATTGTAGCCTTGACCTTTGACCTTTTCAAACCAAATCTTAATATCTCTCTTTGGGGCAGTTTACTGATCATTCCCACCAAGTTTCATGAAAATCCGGCTGTTCATTCTCATTTATCTCGCTAAAAAACAAACAGGCGGACAAGACTGATTATAGTGCTCTGTCATGCATTGCTGTGTGCAGGGTAGACATGAAAATCCATCATGAATGAGAAATTGGCACTTCAATTCTGAGCATGGGGGAGAGGATAACTGACCAAGACGATTACAGCCTAATATATACTGTGATACTTGCCGAAAATAACTGATCTACAAGCTAAGGATGTGTCGCGATTTTTGCTTGTAGATCAGTTAATTTAGTCAAGTGCACCTTATAAATAAAGTTTACAGCTTAAAGCTTCAAGCAAGTGTAAATAAGGATCGAAACCTGCGTCAAGTTGGGCGCATTTGACTTCTGGTCAGCCACAATCGGGATTGACAAATAATGTTATTATTATTATTTTTTATTAACACATTTTATAGATAAAAAAACATAATGACTTTTTGCCACTAAGTGGCAAATTAGCAACACATTTGTACATTGAAAGTTCACTGGGCCATATGCGCCACACAAACTGAAAGGCTTGTAAAAAAGAAAAGTTGTCATCTGACATATTTCAATATTTGTTCTGTGTGAAATAACCACATTTATAGGTGAGGCAAGCTCCAGAACTAAGCCTGTAATCGCTACTACAGTGTCTCTAGGGCTTATAGAGACTCACAAAACAGCCGCTGAACCTCGTTCCACACTTTAGGTCCCACAACAACAAAGCAATAGTCAAGTTATTATACAGCGCAGACAATTAGGCTACAGCACACAGGACGTGCACACACACACTTCATTTTGTCAGCTAATTTAGATTTACCAGTAGTCATGGTCTTTTGGACGAAAATGCATATTAGTTTCTAAGCAATTAGTCCATGAGCCTGAGCCCCAAAATTGAGCCATGATTATCGAAAGAGTGGGCAAAACCATACCTATATTAAATTGTTTATAGGGTCAATATAAGTAAATAAATATATGATAACCTTTACACAGGAGCAGCTTTTTCATATTTATCACACATTTTGTTATTTTCCCCATACGTACATGACAGGTGAAAAAATGACAACATTTAAAAAATAGTTATCATAATGAAACTTCCCCAGTTGATCACTTACATGAAGACAATGATTTATTGTATTACAAGTTTTCTGAGATTGTATATTTAAATATGCAAATTAGGCATTTAGTCCATGAGCCAGAGCCCCAAAATTGAGCCAGATATTGAATATTCCCTCGTTAAAAACCTTTGACTCCAACATCTTAACAAAATGAAATAAGAATGTTGACTCTGGCTTTGTCCAATGTTCCAATGTTGATTCTGGAAAGTTATGCAAATGCAGGCATATTTTCCTAATGCCTAATTTGCATATTTAAAGTAATACTAGGTAACGTTTTCAACAAAACTAAAGTTAAATTGTATATCTTTTGCGAGTGGCAAAAGTTTCACAACACCCACTCCGTGAATTTCACCCCCGGAAGCCTTTTATTTATATATTTTCTATTGAACGTGTACGGGGGGGACTTTCCCGGGAAAATGACGTTCCTGGACGTTCCTGGCCGGAAGCTGAAAAGCTACATTTACTGCATTTGTTTTTCTCAAACATGGGTCAATATATGACTCAGCAAAGAAAACAAAACAAGGTTCCTATCCTGAGAGAGAGAGAGAGAGAGAGAGAGAGAGAGAGAGAGAGAGAGAGAGAGAGAGAGAGAGAGAGAGAGAGAGAGAGAGAGAGACACAGAGAGAGAGAGAGAGAGAGAGAGAGAGAGAGAGAGAGACAGAGAGAGAGAGACAGAGAGAGAGAGACAGAGAGAGAGATGGCCATGAGGAATAGGCCTACATAGACCATATTCACACGGCGGCCATATTGGAATTTAACATTGAAAGTGCCGCCACCCGGGGTGGCTACTTTCATTGACTTGATAGAAACATGGCCGCCGTGTGAATATGGTCTATTGACAGAGATGTTGCCACCAACATGAACCCGTATACAATACAGCCCACCCTGTTAGATATCAAAACCTTCAACATCAGCCACAACACAGCAGATATACTGTAAAAGGACATAGCAAACTCACACATAGGTTAATTGAATTGACCAAGAGCAATATACACATATACTGCTCCCTGTTACAACTCACTACAGACACAACATACAAAGTGTAGATTCACATTGGCATTCAATTCCAGAGACAGATACACTCATTGAACATGTTTCATTGCCACCCTATCATTGGGTCTCAAAATAACAGCAATAGTACAACATTGACTCCCATTAGTATACACACAGCATACAACACAAGCAGCAGCAGCAAAGAAGAAAAGCATAATGTTCCTACCTTGAGCCGTCTTCTACTTCATCAGCTGTGTAAGTGATGGCCAGGGTCAAACTTTGGAACCCATGGAGATAGCAAGGGTTGTAAAATCATTCCAGCTTGGCAAGATTGCTAAAATCAAGTCCTTCTTTTTGTCATCATTTGCAGACCTTGAAAAAGTTATTCATGCTTTCATTTCATCAAACAAATAAATAGTATAATAGTAAACATGCATCTCTTCCCTACACATATTGATTTATTTTGTCCTCACTATCTGGTGGCATTTTTATGCACACATTATAAAGATGCTATAAAAATGCAATTCATTATTATTGTCTTTAAATAAATTGAGAGATTAGAAATCTAGATGTGCTATTCAGGTTGTAACACTGCTCCAATATCACTTTCAATTAAACAATCATTGGTTTAGGCAATAAAAGTATATGGACCCATGCACACAGCACCTTAATTAAAGCACCTACGCGGTTTGTTAATTTCAGTTAATCAAAATCTACAAAGTAACTAGTAACTAAAGTAGTCAAATAATTGTAGTGGAGTAAAAGTACAATATTTGCCTCTGTGATGGTAGTGGAACAGAAGTAAAATGATTGAAAATTGGAAATCCTCCAGTAAAGTAAATATACCTCAAAATGTTACTTAAGTACAGTACTTGAGTATTGTACTTAGTTACTTTCCACCACTGAGTTTAACTCATATTTGGAAGCCTGGGCCATGTAAACTGACCACGAGTGGCCTGAAACGCTAGCTGGCATCATGACAAAGAGCAAAGCTAAATATTGCTCTGTTTCAGCTGTTATATAGGCAGTTTGTTTGTGTGGAGGAGAAGGTGCTGTATGTACCCTCTAGGTGCCCATGAACTGTCTACACTACAGTAACCCTGTTACATTTGTTTACCTGTAAAATCATATTAAAATGAGGATTCAAATAAAGAATTAATTAAGAGATTGGAAACATGCATTAACAACTTAGGCTTATACTTTGGCTATTTGAAAATGGGAGATCTCCAAGCTTGTAGCTTGTAGATCTGCTATTTTCAAAAGATTTGGAGACAATTGAACTTGAAAATGGGACATTGTGCATAATAATGAGTAGGCCTACTTTTACTTTTGGTATCCTACTTTAAGTATATTTTGATGCCAATACTTTTGTACTTTTACTCAAGTACATTTTAAATACCAGACACATTTACTAGTCTGAGTACTTCTAGATTGTGGTATGATACTTTTACTAAAGTAAAAACATTTCAGTACTTATTCCATCACTGGTTGCGGTTAAACTCATTAACTCACGTGGAGTTAATAAACTCAGTTGGAAGGAAAACGACCAAAGCAGTTGTCATGAGGAGTCTTTCTACTACTTATGTGACTCGGCACTCAGCAGCTTCCTTTCACTCCCTGACAACATCAGTGACAGCTCTACTCAACTTCCATGAGGTGGAACATTACATTACAAGCTGTTTATTTCGCTATTTTACTTCCTCTCTCTGTTTGTTTTCAGCAGGGGTAGGGGGCGGGGCAACCGGAGGACTTAGGTGGAAAGACTGGTGATGCGAGGTTAACTTTAAAGAGCTCCCGTGAAGCCTCCTTAGGGACAGCGTTGCCAGATTTTGCGAGAGAAATAAGCAAAACCATGTCTATGAAAACAAGCCCAAAAGAAGCGACTGATAGGCCACAACAAGAGCACTTTAAAACCCAGTGGTGTGTTCTAGATTTTTTCAGAGGTCATACGATATGCTCGACATGGGCGTTAGTAGAGGGCTACGCTTTTTTTTTCTGCACGTAGATAATAAATGTAATAATAATACATTTTATTTGTAACACACTTTATATTTGAAACAAATCTCAAAGTGCTACATGTTAAAAACAATTACATGGATACATTGGCTGCCCCATTCCACCTTTTACCAAGCTACAAAAGCTGCCGACTCGTGCATATCAATGGTCCTTGTGTGACCTGTTAAGTACTATAGTCTGTAGGGAGGCATAGGCTACTGTCAGATGTCCAAAGGAGAATGGATAATGGTCCTGGATTCATGTATTAAATTACAAAGGTGACCTGACTTGCGACTAGCTATTGAGTCTGTCAGTGTGTGTGTGTGTGTGTGTGTGTGTGTGTGTGTGTGTGTGTGTGTGTGTGTGTGTGTGTGTGTGTGTGTGTGTGTGTGTGTGTGTGTGTGTGTGTGTGTGCGCGCGCTCACTTGCTAGTAGTGACAAAGTCACAATGACACGGAAAGTAGATTATCAACACAGTATTATTGTGCTGCTAGTAAAGGCTGGGAGAGTGTGTTACTGTTGTTTTATGGTCGTTTGAATTATAATTTATATTTGGAAATCAACGGGACCGCCGTGACACTGATGCCTGTCAATCTTCAAGACACCTGAATTAACATTGTGAGGAAATTGAAGGCAAAAATAAAAATGTTTTGCATGCAGCCCGCACAGTATCGGCCCGGCCCAGTCAATATTTCAATCCTAGCTATGCCACTGCATACTACGTATATAGCGGAACACGGTAGAACACACCACTGTTAAAACCTATAATATTGACTATTTTGAAAATAGTATTAGTTGATTTACAAGTAGATCTGCTATTACAATCTTGAAAAAAAAACAAGAAACATTTTGAATATTTTTTTGGAAACATTCAACACTGGTACGAGGGGGTCACAACATATTTTTAGATAGGATATGGGGTCCGGACAAATAAATATTCATTTTCGGAGGTCCTCGAGTCAAATGTTTGAGAACCAGCCCAAAGTCAACAAGCCCAAAGTTGCTTATAATAAGCGGACATGGCAACACTGCTTAGGGAGTGGCTACCAATAACCTACCTTCTAGGGAGTATCTACCAGTGTGATATAACCAGCCTGATCTCCAGAGAATACCGTAACATTGCACGGAACGAGTGCACTTCATTCCGTGGATAGTCGCCTCGGAACTCCCAAATTGCGTGCATATGTACGGCGAGTCCCACGGTGGGCGTAACCAGTCGCAACACGGAAAAACCCGGAAGCAGAGCAGTCCGCACAATAAAATTTACGATTCTGTGCCTATCGGTACATAACTCAAACGGCGCTGAGTAGGCACAGGCGAATGTCACACCGTTCAGGACGGCAACTCGGTCGCCTTAGCTCCCTCGGTGGTCCTTCACGGGGTGACAATTCGCCTGTGACTGCGCGCCTCCGAAATGGTTTTGTCACAAAGGCAGTGCCGTACCATATGCACGCAATTCGGGAGTTCCGAGGCGGCTATCCACGGAATGAAGTGCACTCGTTCCGTGCAATGTTACGGTAATCTCTGGAGATCGGGTTGGATATAACACTAGTGAATCAGTGATGACACTAGCGTTGACTCCCATTGTAAGAATGGAATGCGGAAGTTCTATTTCTATCTCAATCAAGGAAGCTTCTGAAAGGAAAGGACATAAATTCCGTCCGTTCTCTAGATATCTCATGGGTGGCAAAACCTGCACCGGAAGTTTGGTGAAATACATTGCAGTGGATGGAGCCGGCTGGAGCAGCTCATGAACAAACATTATTTCTGAATGATTGAGACCATTTTAAAATAATTTCGCTTTGGAAAATTAAAGAAAACATATCACACATTTTTTTCTGCTGTCTTGTTTTTCCATGTACACTCTACATAATTTCATTTAGGTATCCAAAGAGCAGAGAGCGTAAGATTATCACTGGGCAGCCATAAACTCTCAGGTGTTAATCTGAATTCTTATTATGATGTTTATCCATTTGTAGCAATGTTATTTCAGTCAAAGTGAAATAAGCCTGAATAAACCATCACACTATGCAAGTTAATGGAACAGTAGGTCTGCTATTATTACCTTATATTATGTAAGATAGCTGTAACTTTGTTTCAACAGGATATTTGTGCCGGCCAGGGGTGAATTCCCCTTTAGACTAGTGGAGGATAAGACGTGGGCGTCTTATCCTCCATATATATATATATATATATATATATATATATATATATATATATATATATATATATGTATATTTATGTATTTGTTTATTTGGCACATGTGAATGTTTGGGTACTCTTCTTCCAGTGAAACATGGTATGACATGACTTCAACCTAGGTGGCATAGCCAACTTCATTATTTCATATTCACGGTCAGATTATTATAATCCCACATTCCGCCCTTAGTGGAGTAGGCCTGACACAAGTATAGTAAAGTGTAATGCATTATTTTAAATTACTCTCAAATGTGCATTCTTCTATTTAGTACATATTATGTTTCAATTTGAGGACAGTGAAACTTTACACTCATTCAGCAATCAGCATGCCAATCAATCTCAGTTCTCTTCTCCACTAGTCCCTCCTGAACACATTAGTCTACTTTTCATTTGTTGACAAAATTGTCAATATACTATTAGGCTACAGCACGTGCACAGTGCACACACACACACACACACACACACACACACACACACACACACACACACACACACACACACACACACACACACACACACACACACACACACACACACACACACACACACACACACACACATGCTTAGTAAGCATGTGTCTCCGAGCACTGCTTGCCTTTTTGTACCCATCTTCTCCTTGACCTCTGTGCAGACAAGTCTTTGATATGACTCACAATGGACCACTGTGCAGCATTTCACATTCATCTGGAGAAGAACATTCTGTGCTGCATGGTGAAAAGAAGTGGCTCTCTGATGTGTTCAATACTGTTTTACAAAACATACATTTACCACTTCAGCCCTATTCAAACTTTGCCTTTTTGAAAATAGCCAATCTACAAGCTCACAACCTGTCGCATCGTGACGCGTTGTGATGGGAAAAAAAGCAACAGCGCATGTTTCTCTTGACTTTAATGTCAGAATACGTTTACATGGTAACAATCAGAACAGAAAACGACAAAGTGCTGTTGCGCTCTCACTTTTTATGCTGTGTTTACATGGAGAGCAGACAAAACCTGGAACTGGAACACTATAAAGTTTAAGCTCATAAATGGGTATACTGTCTCCTGATTGTATTTTATATATAATTTATATTTTCTGTTTATTAAAGCGAGCAAACACTCTATAGCAATGATTACTATCAGAATATAGAGCTTTAACTTTTTAACAAAACCTTTTTGTTATGACAAAAAAACATAATCCCTTACAGCACCTTTAAGTGGTTTCATTTACAGGTTTGGAGATTGTTTTTGTTGAGAAAAAGTGCCTTTTTTCTGCTCTGGTATTTTCTATTCGTAGACCTTATTCTTTCTAATTGCATATCATCATGTCTAGTCATCACGGTGATGACATGATGAACATGTAAGCCTCCACCAGGTGTGTAAGTGTGTTCAATAAGTGATTGTTGAGTAGATTGTGGGTGAGTGTTGTATGCCATATGCACTGCAAAGAGACATGAAAAGTGTTCTCTATACACCTATCATATGTCCATAATGAAAAAATATTACAGTGCATTAATTGAATGCAAACAGACTGCATTGCCATATGGCATCAACGAGTTCAAAGGCGCTCACTTTGTAGCTTGTGTTTAATTGAATGTGTTGGAGGGTAAAAGATGTGGATGATGATGACATTTTACACCCCTATTGCACAGCGCCAAGCTGAGCAGGAGAGAGAGAGAGAGAGAGAGAGAGAGAGAGAGAGAGAGAGAGAGAGAGAGAGAGAGAGAGAGAGAGAGAGAGAGAGTTGACCCAGCCCTGTAGAGAGCCTGCACAACACAGACTCAATCAGTCAATGTCTAAAATGTGTCAGACTTTATTAAGACTGAAAAGACAAATAGTGCACTGTATCACAGTAGGCATAGTGATTTCACCCTAGCCACTTGAACCCCAGCATCCATATTCTTGGGGGAACATTAACCAAAAATAGCAGATCTCGAGCTTGTAGATTTTTTGGGACATGTAAGGTTTCTGCCCGACAGTGACACTATAAAGCCCACAATGAAGGTTTAAGGGGGGGGGGGGTCTTTTCTTGAGGTGAAAGTTTTCATTTCTTGATGTTCTGATGACATCAAGAACTGAGTATCATAAATAAAAATGCTGTGAAGTCATGGCAAACAACATTCATCACTGCTGATAGGAAGTGTTGATGGCCTATATGAGAAACTGTCAGAGAAGGCTACCGCAAGACACTTCACTGTTGATTGATTGCTCAACATAGTTGCACTCTCAAGCCGTACTATAGTGACGGTATGGGACAACATCTGACCAAACGGCAACATTTTACAAAGTCCTGATAATCCCGCCCCCACACTGGATTGTGGATTGTTTTGATTGATTGAACACTTTATTAAGACTTTGCAAATTGCACAGTGGTACGATTATACAATGATGCTCAAAGGATAACACAAAAAAGCCTATAGGGCCGGATCATCATGTCCCATATCAGCATGCGATGTCACGGTCATCCCCTCACATCTCAAACCCAAGACGTAGATCCCCTCACATGTTTGCCATAATATTATGGTCAAATCTGTTGGCACTCGTTTGACTAATAAAAGATGCTTTACCGGTCTGAGCTGCTCCAGTGTCTTCTCTACAAAAATGGTGTGAGAATGCGTTAGATTGTTTGATACACAGGAGTGGGAAGTAACTAAGAACTGTATGTAAGTACAGTTTATAGGTACAGTACTTACTTGACTGTTTAAATTTTTTGATACCTCAATAATTCTACTCAATTATCCCAGAGACAAATATTGTTCTTTCTACTCCACTTCTAGTTGACAGCTTTGGTAACTAATTACTTTGCAAATTAAGATTATAATATAAAACATACATTAAGTGACGAGTGATGATGTATAATTACGGGTTAAGCCAGAGGTCTTCAACCCGGGGTCCGCGACCCCTAGGGGGTCCGTGGAGGTACTGCAGGGGGTCCGTGAAATTGTTGTTAGATTAGATTAAAAAATAATAATTATAAAACATTTTTTATATATCTTTTATTTTTTCAAAAATGTCCATTTGTCTTTAAATATTTATGTTTCAAATCAATCATGATACTGTCCATTTTGAATAGCTTCTATACATGACTCAGGTAAATGTTTTATTGTGCAATTGACAGATTGTTGATAGTATTGACATTGGTTCTCTGTTAATAACAAGGTATGTTTATAAATGGCATTGGTACAGACACCCTACTCACTGTACCTTGTACATGTATGTTCAAAATAAAAGCATGAATATATTAATCTGTATTATTGTAATAGCTTAGTATTGAATGCACAATAACATGGTATGTTTATACTACTGTATACAGTATGAAACACAATTTTATACATAATTATACAATATATGTTGTAGCCCCCCCACCCTACGAGGTAGGGCAGTGTTATTCAACTGGTGGCCCGCGGACCAAATCCGGCCCCAGCGGAGCTTTCTTGTGGTCCCTGGAACATATTCCATGTTCCAATGTAAAATGAAATGCATGTTGGTTGTACAGGATGAACATTTTGAATTTTGGTTGTCATCGAAGCGTTTCATATGAATGAAAGGTTTTTTCATTCGTTTTGAGCACCTGGGTAATAAGATCATATGAGCACAACTCATAGTTTGAAGTTGATGATAGTTTGAAGTGGATGAAGATGGAAGCTGGACAAAGTCTACACAAAACTAATGCATACACGCTAATGGATGCATAAGGAGAATCATTTATTTGGTGTTATTAACAACATCCACTCTAAACTCAGAAATAGTTACAAATGAATGGTCTGTGATGGATGAACTGCACTCAAAATCCCTGGTGTGCTCCTTTATGTTGATTAGTTTTGTGTGGATTTTGTCCAGCTTCCATCTTCTCCATCTTCATCCATTTCAAACACATCATAAGTGCTTGTGCTCTTATCACCTGGGTGCTCAAAACGAATGAAAAAATCACACCCAGTGTGAGTAAGCGGTGCCTACTCTGTTTGATGAGTGTGTGCTGTCATTCAGGCGGTACAAATCTATTTGATGTGTGGGCGCTGGCATTCAGACGGTACTACTCTATTTGATGTGTGGGTGCTGGTATTGAGGCGGTACTAAAAGAGTATTTATATCAACTTTTAAGTATTTTTTCTCATTTTAACTGTTTAAGTATTTGTACACATTTTTACAACTTTTAAGTATTTGTACTCTTTTTATCAACTTTTAAGTAAGTTTACAATTTTTTTCAACTTTTAAGTATTTTTTCTCATTTTGAGTACTTTTAAGTATTTTTACTCAATTTAAGTACTCTTAAGTATTTTTACTCAAGGTATTTACTTTTAATCATTTTTACTCACATTGTAGATCGGTCGTTTTAGTGTGTGTGTGTGTGTGTGTGTGTGTGTGTGTGTGTGTGTGTGTGTGTGTGTGTGTGTGTGTGTGTGCACACGCACACATTTGTGTAGTGCTGGCTCTCACGTGTGCAGTGCTGGCTTGTGTGTGTGTGCGTGTGTTTCAGTAAGTGGCACATGTGTTGTAACGGTGCGCCTTGCAGGACCGCATGTTACGTGTGTGTGTGTGTGTGTGTGTGTGTGTGTGTGTGTGTGTGTGTGTGTGTGTGTGTGTGTGTGTGTGTGTGTGTGTGTGTGTGTGTTTGTGCGTGCGCGTGCGAGCATGTGTGCGTGTGTGTGTATGTGTGTGTGTGTGTGTGTGTGTGTGTGTGTATGTGGGTGTGTGTGTGCATGCATGTGTTACTTCTTTGTCGTGCTCAAACATACGGACGGACGGACGGACGGACGGACACACACACGGTCAAATGTAAAGCGGCTGGCACCGCTAAAAAACTTTCATTAATACGAGACGCTTCTATGTCAGGGACCCGTGCACAGAACACACTGAAATATCTATTTCCTATTTTCTTCATATCAAAATCTTAGCCTGTGCACCAAGAACTGACACAGAAATGTTCCTATCAAACATCAAAATGCATGAATGCAGTATGAAGCAGACCCTAATAAGTTACCATAATGGACATAATGTGTCCATTATTGTGTCCTATCGGACCTATTAGCACACAACAAACGGTTTTGTTATCACGGTCTTGTGGCCCCTGACTTCAAGTCATTTTACAATTGTGGCCCCCTGCCGAATCTAGTTGAATATCCCTGAGGTAGGGGGTCCCTGCTCCATCTCCCCATCAGTTTGGGGGTCCCTGGCCTGAAAAGACCCCTGGGTTAAGCTACACAGCAGCACATAAAGTCACCAGCTGTGACATTAAAGTGATTATATTACATTGACTGATTACAATCCAATGATTGTGAAATTACAGCACTGTAAGTATTTTGATGCCAAAACCGTTCTACTTTTCCTCACGTAAAATGTGGAATGCTGATGCGTGACTTTAACTTGTAACAGAGTATTTCTACCTTGTGACTACTTGAAAAAAGAAAAAAAAAGAAAAGTGGAATACATAAACCACCTGCGTGCAAAGGATCCAACTTTAGTGTTATGCCTCCAGCTACAGAGGCAGCTACAGAACTGCATACTCATCATGTCCGTATGAAGGTTATACAGAATGGCAGTTTAGCGTCATACACTTCCCATTATATTATACATTTAAAAAATGAAAACACTGATTTCGATCAGACTGTGGAACAGCCGAATGCGACATAAAATTCAGATCCTGGGCAGCTGCTATCAAATTGTCGGGTACAGTACAACCATAACTTGTAAATGTTCATAAACTATACAGAACAAAATGCAATTGCAAAGGCAATAATGCTGATATTGTATCAGATCATTGTGTGAATATACTGTAAGGTGAATATAAGAGTAACCCCCCCCCCATCCCTCTCAGCTGAAGCTTTCATCACCTTTAGGCCTGCGTTGATCAGAAAGTTGATGACGTCAGAAGCTCTTTCTCCCATCTTTCCACTAATCAAGTGTCTGTCCAACTAACCCAATCAGTGTTGCCAGATTATGTGAGAGAAACAAGCAACCAGGTCTAGGACAACCAGCCCAAAAGACACGACTATGGGCCACATGAGCACTTTAACATATACATCAGCTATTTGAAAATAGCAGATCTACAAGTTCACAACGCGTCGCGATGTGACGCGTTGTGAGCTTGTAGATCGGCTATTTTCAAATAAAATCTTGCGGGGAAATTATAATAAGCAGATCTGGCAGCCCTGCACCCAATGCTATACCCCAGCATATCACTGCAGATTCCACTCCCAATGTTCCTGCTGTAATCTGAAGACTCACCTCTTCAGACTCCACCTCACCCCCTAGCACTTCACTCTCCCTATACCCCTTCCTGACCAGTGGTGGGAAAGGTATACTCACATGTTTTACTTACAGTTTTTCACAATTGTTAACACACGTTTCTCAAAACAATAACAGCTTTCTCAAAACTGCACACACAAAATGCTAAACCCCACACTGCCTTTGCAAGATGACTCTTTGCCATCAAATCTTTTAACTGTTCACAAAATGGAACTCGTGTTTTCATTTGGTACACACAGCCATATTTTCAAATGACACACGCATACCATTCATTACAGTACACACAATAAGCATGTGCTGCACACTACCAAACATTTACAGCACACTGCAGGGCAAAATTGAAAACACAATCATAGAAATGGAACACACCATATGAATGACATTGACAATTTCTTTTGTAAAATGACTCAGTGTATGTAGGCCTACTTTTTTCATAGTCAAACATAAAACAAAACACAAATATGCAGCCAAAAATGTTTTATTTCTCTACATGATTTAGGCATCATGCCTCCGGTTCATGTCTGGCCAGAGGGCCTCATTCACATCATAGGCAATGTTCTCCCTGTCCAAGCAGCGTTGGAAGAAACGCCTCGAGTGGCGCATGAAGCCCTGACAGGCCTCAACAGTGACTAGGGCTGCAATCGATTTTCACGATTTTTGTATAATGACATTCTTCGATTTTGAATTGGAAAAAAAACATATTTTACTGTAATCGAGAATCGTTTGTTTTGAAAAAATCGGAAAATAATCGGAATTGTGACCCCAAGAATCGGAATCGAATCAAATCGTGAGATAGCAGAAGATTCACACCCTAACAGTGACGTCGCCACAAGCCTCCTCCATGGCCTGGAGCAGTGGGACCCGGCTCTGTGGGTTCCGTTCATACTGTATACCTTCCACCTCCAAGCTCAAAAGAACTCCTCAATGGGATTCAGGAAAGGAGAATAAGGTGGAAGATACAGAACGGAAAAATGTGGGTGATCCTGGAACCACTCACGCACTGGAGCAGCCTGGTGGTGCAAATTGCTCACCAGACGTGAATGTTTAGAGATTTGACTATTTGTGTGTTGTAGGTTGATGCTTTGAGATTTTATGTGAAAAGTGTGTGCAACAACTGAACATTGTGTGTAGTGTTTGAACAACAAGGTGTGTTGTAGATTGATGCTTTGAGATTTTATGTGAGAAGTGTGTGCAACAACTGAACATTGTGTGTAGTGTTTGGACAACAAGGTGTGTTGTAGATTGATGCTTTGAGATTTTATGTGAGAAGTGTGTGCAACAACTGAACATTGTGTGTAGTGTTTGGACAACAAGGTGATAATGTAATGATAGTGATGAGTGTAAAGAAGGAAAGTCAGAGTCTAATGCAGATAAGGGAGTGTGAAGTAGTGCCAAATTGGGTCGAGCGATTAGTACATGAAGTTAAGGTTGTGAAAATTGTGCCGAATTTTCACTTTTTGTGTGTTAACAATTGTGAAAAACTGTAAATAAAAGTATCAAGAGTGCCATGTAGAAATTCTCTGTTACAAGTAAAAGTCCGGAATTCAACATTTACTTGAGTAAAAAGTACAAAGGTATTGGTATCAAAATGTACTTAAAGTACTAAAAGTAGAAAGTACTCATTATGCAGAATGTCCTATTTCAAGTTTTCAAATGTATATAAACTTGAAAATAGCAGATTACAAGCTCACAATGTGTCGTATCGTGACGCATTGTGAGCTTGTAGATCGGCTATTTCCAAATGGCCGAAATGCATATAGGTTGGTTAATGTAGGTTTTGTAATAATCAAAATCTACAAAGTAACTAGTAACTAAAGTTTTCAAATAATTGTAGTGGAGTAAATGTATAATATTTGCCTCTGAGATGTAGTGGAGTAGAAGTAAAAATATAGAAATTTGTAAATACTCCAGTAAAGTAAAAATACCTCAAACTTGTAGTTAAGTACAGTACTTGAGTAAATCTACGTAGTTACTTTACACCACTGTTCCTGACATCTTCTGCATCGATTGATGCTATAGCGATTGACCAAGATATGGCTAGTAGCCTTAAATGTACAGACATGACATAACTAGGTCACTCGTTCTCATGCTTTTGTTTTGTTACTTCTTGACCACAATGTTAAGAATGTAACTTAGATAGCATGTTATTTAAACAGATAATTGTTTACCTATCCTATAGTCAATGTACAGATTGTTATTTCGATAGCATAGTGTTATGACTGATACAAGGTTCTTGATTACATGGGATCCTAGTTTCTTGAGGTCTCTCTGCATTCTATGTATGTGATTACACTGCTTATTGTAAATCGCTCTGGATTAGAGCGTCTTCTAAATGCCTAAATGAATTGCAATTGTACATTTTAAACTAACACTGCTATTACAATACTGTATAAAACAGTGTTAAAAATGCCGTAAACCCTTTACAGTTTAGGGTAAAAAGTGTTGTTTTCTGTGAGTGTTTCTGTGAGTGTTGTTTTCTTTGAATCGAGATACAATTATATAATTCATGTAAATGTATTTCTGATAAAACAGTGATCTTTGTGAATCAGAGATTTTGAGAAAATAGATTTGATTCAGTTCACCACTTAACACTCAGTAACTTTCATGTTCAATCTCGGATTCAAACCCTGCAGGTCTCCTGTGCAAGTGCTGACATGTGTTTTACCACAGAGCTAATAGAGTGTGCCTGCTTGCTCAGGGGAGAAATTGAATTTCTGTCTACTACACTGCCACTCCGCCACACAATGCCCTGACACCATCCATTAAAAGATGTGAATCACCGGTTTCTTTCTAAATTGGTCGGAGAAAACATCTATCAGGAGACCACAATGGGAGGTAATTGTAAATTCCCATCGAAAGGAGATGTTTTTTCAATTACTTTTTTCATTCATTTTTTATTTTGATAAATAGTCATTGAAAAAAACATGGCCCCCTCACATATTAGAAGGACAATATCAGTCACCAGAACCAAGGACGGGTGTTTTCAATGAATCTATCATGGTTAAAATGAGTTTGAAGTCACAATGGGTTTGTATAGGAAGGGGGTGTGTCTGATCAAATGAAAATCAAAGTATCTAAATACTGAATCAAGCATCTTAAAGACTGTCTGGTGAAACACAAACATTAAAATGACCTCAAACATGTTTGAAAGTGAAATATCCTTTTAAGATCCATGCAGATTTTTGCCCTCTCTGCCTATAAGGTGCATTGTCACATTAACCTGCTGCTGCTCAAAGGATGTGCTCTCGTTTGAAAGCCAATAGGCACCACCCCAAAGCCTCATTTCATCGCAGTGAATTGCAGGAAAACGGCTCCTTTCAGGCAATAACTTGGATGTAAGTGCAGCGAGTTATCAGACAAGCAGAAGCAGTGAGCTGGTGTTAGCAGTGAGAGCAGTACATTTTTATTTGGCACATATTGTAGCTGATGTTTGAAGATCGAAGCTGATATTGAGTGTATCAACACTGGGTCGTTATCAGCAAGCCGACACTCCCTTGTGTTTAGAGCCCCTGTGCTATACACTGATGGAACTAAAGATTACAAAAATCTATATTGTCACTGTACTGTATCCAATGAAGTTACAAGCTATTCTTATTACTTTTCATTGGTTCAATATTATAACACACACACACACACACACACACACACACACACACACACACACACACACACACACACACACACACACACACACACACACACACACACACACACACACACACACACACACACACACACACACACACACACACACACACACACACACACACACACACACACACACACACACACACACACACACACACACACACACACACACACACACACACACACACACACACACACACACACACGTGCAGAGTAGTAGGAGGAAGTTACGGAATAACAAAACAAAACATAAAATGTTGAAATATGGAAATACAAGGTTTCTGCCGGTCAACCATATATCTGAAAGAAGGAATTTGTCTCCTTTCGTAAGCAGCGCATAAAAGCAAAATGCTCTCTATTAATCATTTCACTAGTAAGAGACCACACCTCTACTTAAGTTTAACAGTTTATTGAAACGAAATGAGATGAATGTGGAATGGGATGAGAAACCCAAGGTTAGGGCGAGACTCAGGGTGGGGGCGTAGTCTCATTGCTCTACTCGGGGAGCGGTCGGTCGTCTCTGCTCCGTCACTGCCCCACCTGGATTCCTAGAGAATAGAAGAAGAAACGGCAGGAAGGAGAGAGAGAATCGAGAAGGAAGGAGGCGGTTGGGGTGGAGGGGGATGACAAATTGAAAGCAATGAGATGCAGAAATAGCCGAACTACAAGCGCAATACTCACGACCCATGTTTGGTCTGCTGTGAAGCAGAACAAGCTGGTCGAGAGATGGCAGGTGTATTTATACTGTGGTGATTGCAACAAGGATTGGCTGTGGTGAGTGGAGGCAGGTGTAGTGGATGCAGTTGATCGTGAAAGGGGAGTGGCTAATGAGTGAAGGCAAGTGTGGTAGATAGGGAAGCATGGAGAACGGGGCGTGGCCGTAATAAGCAGAGGGTGGTCTCTACTCCCGAACCTACGTTGTCAGACAACTACATTAATGCAAAAATAATAATGTGATGAGAATATGCATTTGTGATGAGAATATTCATTTGTGATGTTCATCCGACAAATAGGCACTGTAAAATCTAACATCAATTTAATATAAATAAAGAACAGAACACAAACAAACAAACAAAACAAGTTCTCTGGGAAATAACACCAGTTCGTATTGGGGGCCTACTCACTGCCTAGAGTGTACTGTTAGCCCTCCCTCAAGAGTCCAAACATGCCAAATGCTGTTGTTGAGGGCTCCGTCAAGAGACTCTTATAGTGCCTCAGCGGAAAGAAGAACATCCTTTCGATATGGTGTCATGGCTCAGTCGGTTAATTAAGTGTCCTGCATTGTGTTTGAGCATGCACTTTACACCATGCACATCCCCAAGAGCCTCCCCCTCCTCAACCATCAGGGCTATTTTAGTCTGCCTGTCAATCACCCAGCCCTCGCTACTGTAGCACTGCACCGTGGAGAGCTGGAAGGAGCAGTCACTGGAGATTTAAATGGAGAGCAAAGACGAAATATAAGGATTCTCCAATGGGCGGCAGGGTTCATTCATCTCATTCCTGTGTGTATTACAGACAGCTGAGCTGGGAGCCTCAAAGGGCTTATCGCCAGATCTCTCCATCATTGCAATGGAATTGGATGCTTTGGAACCTTGTTGTCGATAATGACGTCCGACTGTACTGTACTGTTGGAGATGATAATGTTGGAAATCGATGTGAGGCAGATAGAGCTCTGCGACGGTTCATTTTAGATACGGTGTTGCTGCAGAGATTGACGGCTGCTGGAGATGATGCTATGTGGACGTATAGAGCTGGTTAGAGCAGTGGTTCTCCAGGACCACCAAATTGATATCGTTGCTGTCGGGCAGAAACCTCTTATCTCCATATATTAACTTTTGGTGTTTTTTGGTAAATTAACGCTCTCCTTGATCACACTACAGCGTCACACGAAAGCATCAAAAGTAGAAGATCTACAAGCTCAAAATGCTACTTTTGCTATTTTTGCTAAATTTGAATCCTAAAAAGTTACATTATTGGACATACTGTAATGTATGAGCTTTCCACCCGACAGAGGTGGAAAGCTCCTATAGTGGTGATTTTGTGCCAGAGGGACCCCCATGAGAGAAGATTTATGTACAGTAAAAAGAATGTCAAAATTATTCAACAATAGTGGATCTACAAGCTCACAAGGCGTCGCGGGGTGATAGGCTATATTATTGTATAGCTGAAGTACAAAAAGCAAAGTGGTCAAAAAGTAAACTTATTTCGATGCTATATTAATTCATTTAGCTGGGGACCCCCTGGAAACCCCCTCAAGGACATATTGAGAACCATCGGGTTAGAGGGTTACGGTGTGCTGTACACGGAAGACGCTCCAAAGTGGAAATGGGGGGGGGGGTTTCGATCAGTGACAAGGAGCTGCCTGAATTAAGGCCCCGGGGAGCTCCTTAACGGGTGACATGGGGGGCTTGGCTGGCTGCCTTCGCTGCTTAACCAATCAGAAACAGGGGCCCCCACCCACCCACACACCCACCCACACACCCACCCCAGCACCAATGACAGGTTGCAGGAGGATGCTACAGTAGATTTATACATTATTACACTGCAATGACAAAAATGCAGCGTGGTAAATGTTATAGTTGCCTCCAGTCTGAGTCGACTGCGAGGAACGTCAATTTAATTGCTTCTATTGTTCTTTTGTTGTTTTTTTGTTTGACACATAAATACACCACATCTACAGTACTAGCAAAGCAATCAATTAATCAGGAATTCAGATGATAAAACTGGCTTTAATATTCCTGGGAGAATAATTGCTTGATACATAATTCAGGCATACACCGTGACCAGTATGATGTTGTTTTTTCACAAGAACATTATCCTCGAATGGCAAAATAAAAAACCCATAAACTGCAAGATCTTTAAAACCAAATGGCCCTGAAATGAAAACATAACACTGTGTACAGTACATCTACATTATGCTTCATGTCATAATTGTTGTAAAAACAGAGAATAAACAGAAGTCATAAAAAAATGTATAATAACATTCACAAAATGTGGAATAAATTCCTGCTAAATGGAATGCGGTGGTGAGAAAGTCGTGCCAGCACAGCTCTCAGATATGATCGACACCCTTAAACGGATAATTCACTCCCTGACATGACTTTTTTTTCCTATCTATAACTCACACCATGAAGCCTTAAATTCACGGAGATGTTTTGGGTTTTGTGTGACATTCCTGATGTAACATTCCAATATTTGATGAATTGAACTAAATAGGAGGCCAAGCTTAACCAGAGCAAAACTATACTATATTAAAGTTGCCAAGAGTGTGGGTGGGCGGACGGTGGACGTCACAAACGTAACATGCAGACTTGCACCGTTGGTCCGATTCGCATCAAACTTGGCACAAACACTGGTCAGGGGTCTGCCATCAGAATAGCCACCGTTGCTCCACTCCGCACCAAACTTGGCCTAAACGCTGCTCAGGGATCTGCCATGACATTAGTCACACCAGGGGCCACGTTTGGCACCCAGGGGCGACAGGCACAACGTTGCTCCAATCATCACCAAACATTCATGGCACAAATATCTGCCATGACAATAATCACACAAAACCATGACCATTGCTCTGATCAGTATACGGTGGCCTGAAAATCTAGAGTTTAAAAGAGGACAGTGTAGTCCTTCTTGGATTGCACTGTGAAAGTTGTTTTTGGAGTTTATATATATACTTTTTATATAGTTGGCCACCTATTTACTTCAATTAATGAAATATTGGAGTATTGGATCAGGAATGTGACAAAAAAAAAACACAATCTCCATGAGTTCAAGGCTTCATGGGGTGAGTAATTGATAGAAAAAGGGGTGAATTTTAGGGGTGAACTACCCCTTTAAGCATGGTTTAGCCGATGTTGCATGCCAAAAATAGCCGATTTGTAAATTGGCTATTTTCGACGTGCGACAACCGGTCTCATCCGAGTATAAATCAGTTATTCCATTAAGTTGGTGCAGTAGGCTATATTCTCTCTCAGGGATGCTCTGTGTGACTTGATGTGTCTGACAGCACTACAGGGGAAGCCATATATAGCAGAATATGCAATATTAATACATACTGTGTGGATCAATGCCAGTAAGGCAGAGACACGTTAACCCGGGAGTAAGGCAATTACTTATGAATGCATCGAAAATATGCCAAGCCTTTCATTTCAATATTTTACACACAGATTTTTATACTTGCTGGACTGCTAGCTATATTTATGTTGTTTCCTTTGTCTTAATATAAAGGAATACTACAAAGGTTCACTGCCCCAGAGAAGCCTTGAATTCATGGAGAATTGTTGTTTGAGTTGCATTCCTTCACAGTGAATGTAGGCTGCCCTAGCGTGTCTGATATCTGGTCTAGAGGGGCGGTTCAAAATCTCGCCGCCCACTGCACTCTGGTTGGTTGGGGAAATGAAAGGTTGACTCCCACTTCCTATGCCAGGAACGTCAACACCATGGTCCAGCGTCTTATTTTTGAGCAAAACGCGAAGGAAAATAAGAGCCTGGAGATCGAGGCTACAGTGAGTGAAGAATCCAAAACACCAAGAAGAGAATACTTGATGAATTGATGAAGAAAAGAAAGGGGTCCACAATTAACTCCAGCAAAACGATCAATACATATATATTCGTTGCTGTCCGGCAGGAACCAGCTAACTCAATTTTTCCGCTTTTGCATTTTTTCCCCCCATAAATCAGTGCTATTGAATACCCTTTACGTCTGTGTGTTGGTAAAAAAAAAATTGAACCAATGAAAAGTATTAAAAATTGCTTCTGACAAAAGCAGCTCAAACTTTCTGCTAAACCAGCTAACTCCACCAAAGGGGGGTGGAGTTAGCTTGAGCTTGGAGGTCCATTCAGCTGTTCTTATCAATGATGAACAAAACCTCCTAACTCCACTTTTTGTTTTGTTTTATTCATTTCCTGAAAAATGAACATTTTGGAGTCAGCTGGTTCCTGCCAGACAGCATATATATATATATATATATATATATATATATATATATATATATATATATATATATATATATATATATATATATAATTATTATTATTTATAACATATGCTGTGTTTTGGAAAAACACAAACTGGAACACTGAGAGTTGTGTTGGAGTTTATAAGCATATTTTTGATAATTAGATTTTCTTCATTTCTACAGGAATGCGACACAAACAAAAAGATTATCGAATAAAAGTCATTTTGGGTGCAAAATTTTCCTTTAAGACACCCTGTGTTTTGTCTATCTTATAGACTCTTAACTACATCGCCATAGAACTGGCAAATATAACTAATAATGTAGTTGCCATGGGGCTAATGGAATTCTATATATTCGAATTCTAATTCTATCCATTATGCGGTGTCACCATGTGCATCGCGTCAGCCAGAAGCTGCCTCAAGGGCCTCCCACTATAACTGACGAAGCATCCGTCTTCAGTGTGTTGTTCTGTCTCTCTGAAAGGGGGGAAATTCACATCATGGTTGCTCTCACACTGAATGATCGAAGAACTAGGACCAGTTTTTGGCATGGTTATGGTTATTATGGCAGAACAATGAAATCCAAGTGTATCTGAATGATTATCCTACAGCAGTGGTTCCCAAACTGGGGGTCGGGACCGCCAGGGGGGTCCCCAAATTATTTTGGGGGGGTCCCCAGATGATTAGCTTATGTGCAACACTGTTTTCTCACTCAACAGTAAACAAACCAACATACAGTTACAGTATAAGTGTATACAGGGTATCTGTACATTTCTAAAGTGAACATTTTATGACTTTTTCAATACCAAATTGTCAAATATGACAGAAGAGAGAGGTAAACCTTGTGAAATTAGCCGATCTACAAGCTCACAACACCTGTAGTTACGCTATTTTCACAATATTTATCTGTGGAACCGAGTCAAACTCAATGTAATGCCTACAATTCCAAGTGCTTGTTAGGGCGGGGGGTCCCCAGTTCAAATATGATTATTTTGGGGGGTCGCGGCCTGAAAAGTTTGGGAACCCTTGTCCTACAACATGTGACATTTCAGTGAACCTCTCAGCGAACGTTTGTACAGAGTTGTATTGGCTGATAGGAGTGACCACACACTTAAAAACGATGTGAAATGTTTCTGACCAACGGCAGCAAATCTTAATTTCCAGCACTTAATAGCAACATTTAACATCTTTAACACTATTTGTGTATGCTACGTTGTTTGTGCACACACTCAGGTCTTGTTTTAGCCCTTCGGAAAAATTTGGATCACACGCACGCACGCACGCACGCACGCACGCACGCACGCACGCACGCACGCACGCACGCACGCACGCACGCACGCACGCACGCACGCACGCACGCACACACACACACACACACACACACACACACACACACACACACACACACACACACACACAAACCTCTCTCTCTCTCTCTCTCTCTCTCTCTCTCTCTCTCTCTCTCTCTCTCATTGTCCAGGGAGTTTCCTGTGCAATCTTGTACGGCGAATGACCAAACAATTAAGCCAGTGAACGGTTCCCCGCTTTAATTATACTCACTCCTCCTGTCATTGACCGGAGAACCAGAGAATCAATCAGTGGTGAAAATTTCACATCGTTCACAGGTGTGTGGCACTATACTATAGCCTGACATGGCCAAACTAATATCACTGTGTAGATATTAGTCTGGAACTTCGGTTTGGAAGATCCATTTCCAAGGGGCGGTTACAAACAGATTCAAAAGTCACAGCAAAAGAAATCCCACTTTGAATAGTGGGCTCTGATTGGTCATCCACAACTCTGGGGTGAGCGAAATGTAATTCAAACCAAGGAGTGCCAGACCAATCTACCCAGGGCTGTTTTTTTTGTGCTGTGGCCTGGTTTCCAGGCTACTACTACTACACTGTGCATGAGATTCATGTGGAACTTTACAGTGGCTCAGGCACAGTGCTATGGGTGGGCCCACTTGTACAACTGGCCCAGGCGCAGCGCTATGGGTGGGCCCACATGTACAACTGGCCCAGACCCATTGAAAGAGAGACTTATGACACTCTTTGATCATTTGGTACATGTGGTGCGTGTACTTCATCAACACCATTATGAGGATTCAGTTTTCAGTGAACTATACAGTAATGTTTAGAACTATACAGTGGTGTTTGGAACTACACTACAGTAGTGTTTGGAACTATCCAGTAGTGTTAGGAACTATACAGTAGTGTTGGAAACTATACAGTATTGTTTGGAACTATAGAGCAGTGTTTGGAACTATACAAGAGTGTTTGGAACTATACAGTAGTGTTTGGAACTATTGGCCACCCAAAGGCAAGTGTTACTTGTTCTTGTTAACTCTGAGCACAACTAAACAAATTCCAAATCAACTGTAAGTTGGTTTTGTCAGTAAATTATTGGGATTTTGAATATTATTTGATTATTATTCATATACACCAGAAGTCTAGGGGAGTGTCGCAACTCTCTCTCAATAGCTCTGATCTGGCCCACCATAAATGACTGGGGAGAACATATATTTTCGTAACTTTTATTCATATATTTATATATATATATTTAAAACATTTAAAAACAGAATAAAGACTGGGAAACCAAACAAAATTCCTTTTCTAAAAAGGTAAAAGTTAACATTTTGGCATTGCACCTGGCATTGTGGATGGACAATCCCCAAAATGTCAATCCTGCTGCTGCTGCAGTGGCTCATAGATTAAATTAATGCACATCTCCTGTATTTTTTGTTTCTTTTGTTAAACATACGTACATTTCATTAGAAGTCAAGAAGAGAGCTGTGTAGCATGCATCACATTTTCATTGCAAGCATAATAATAACAGTTCATGTGTTTAGAAAAAGCAGTAAAAATGACATATTTTCAGCTGAGAAATATGCAATTTTTTGTTGAAGACTGCGTGGAGCTACAAAGTATAAATTAAAGCTACAATCCGTGGGATTTATGTTGGTTGTCTCCCTCTCCTGATGGAGAGAGGTAATTGCAATGATGTCTGAACTACAATAAAGATGGCAGCGCATCTAAGTGTCCATTAATCCGGTTTGCTGGTGAAACATGTCCAACCACTGCAGATGTGCTAGCTATATTCTGTTGATATACTGTACTACACAGATTGGTTAAAATAATGTAGCGGATTGTAGCTTTGAGCCTAATACTGCGTTCACACTCGCAACGACAAAATGACGTGAAATTTTCAATGGAAGCCGGTGAAGCCAGTGCCACTCCCACATCATCCCACATCAAATCTGTTATCAAATCCACCTTCTTCCACCTCAAAATCATTTCCAACTTTGGCCATCACTCTCAGACTCTGTTGCTAAGACCCTCATTCATTCATTCATTCATTCAGTCCTGTTGGGGCTCCCCAGCAAAGCCCTGGACAGACTGCAGTATGTGCAGGACTCAGCTGCCAGGGTGCTCACCCGGACCAAGCCTTGGCAGCACATCACCGCCACCCTTCAACACCTACAGTACACTTGACTTCCATATATCACCTACAAACTGCTCCTCCGCACCTATAAAGCTCTCCATGCCCTAGCTCCACGGTACCTGTCGGACCTCACTCGTTGCTCCCACACACAGACGCACGCTTGATGACGTCAGCAATCGTGTTTAGCAACACTTCAGTGGTGACTCGGCGACAGTGTAGCTGACCACACTTTGGTTCCTTTTGTAGCTTCTGTGACTGCTATGGGTGAACGCAGTATAAGAGCTCTTCTATAAATGTTAATACTGCCATGAACACTGACTACTAGATATCTAGATGAACTGCAGAAGTTTCTTTTCTTTTTTTTTGCCACCATCAAAAACACAACACAAACACAGAATAAATAGAAGTTTGCCGCTGTGGTTTCAAGCACAACGTGTTGCATGTGTGTTGTATACACAGATGACTCCTGACGTGACAAAGCACAAAGACTTCAGAGAACGATACACAGTATTATTTTTTTTCACCAAGAAACAGAATCATCAATACAGACGCTATTTCTTGATTTACATTCAGTAAATTCAGGAGACCACAAATAATTCACAAAGAGACAATAAATCCCTCCGCCGCAAAGACCGATCCCATTTGCCAGAGAGCAGACATCATTGTCCTCTTGTATGTATATATATTTTTCCCATAAGGACGAGGTATCTTCTCTTCAGTGCTGCCCTCCACAGGCTAAACGGTGAGTTACACTCAGTTGCGCTCCGGTGTCGCACATCCAGGTACAAATCAGGTTTTTAACAGTGAAGGATCTTAATGAAAGCCTTCCTGAACTCAACGTTGAAGGTAGTGTATATGATGGGATTCACGGCACTATTTACGTAGCCCAGCCATGTAAAAGCATTATACATCTCAGCAGGAAGCTTGCATGTGGTGCAGTGGGTGTTCAAGATATGTGTAATGAAAAATGGCAGCCAACATATGATGAAAACACCTGCAGATATAAAGGAGAAATAGAATTGTTAGAAGAAAAACAGACAGATAAGTAAATACTGTACATACGGTACATACAGACATACTGCACATACAAAGGTTCACAACTACAATCGGATTGTGTAAGGTTGAGGTTCGTAGTTCGTAGTAGGTGAATTATTCAGATTCATTACATTTCAATTTGGATTAATTGCTGTTGTTCTGTGCAAGAGTTTTTCACAGAGTGCCCTAAACAGATTTACATAAGGGCAAAAATGACCAGCTCATGATGAACAATTCATAATATTATTCCATCATATGAAACGATGTACAAAAACGAATTTCACCCACTTTTTTACCTTGTAAACCTGTGATGTGACAATAAACCTGATTCTGATTCTGATTCTATTATAATGTGCAACACTCTCACACTCTCACTCCCCAAACGGCCTATAATGACTTGGGACAAATGTGACGAAACGTCAAATGTTTTACTGGAAGGGGGTACCCTGGGGTCATCTGGTGCCGTCCCGGGCACTTCCGCACTGCACGAATGCCGGAAGTGCCGTTCTCAAACGTCTAAAAACAGTTAAAACGACGGAGGCGCACTTGAGCTAGCCTCGCGTAGCCAGACTATATCACTGCGTGGATATGAGTCTGGTGCCTCTATGAGGACGTTTTTTTCCCAAGGGGGCGGGATCAAAACAATGGCTCTGTACGCAATTGGTTAGACCTACAACCAACTACCAATCACAGTCTCCCATATTTTAATACTGGGCCCTGATTGGTTACCCACGTCTTCTGGAGCAGGAAATGGATTCTCTATGGAGCGGTGCCAGACCCAAATTGCAGAGTGCAATTTTTTTTTGCACTCGCAGATTTGTCTGGTCCCAGGCTACACCTGAGCCATGAGAGGCACCGCCAAGTGAGCCGATAGGCAAGTGAGTCGCCGAGTCCGCTTCAGCCGACTCAGTGCCGTTCGAGGTATGTCCCGATAGGGAGCGAACCGTAACTCATATCCCCCCTAGTCAACATGTGCTGTCGCGGGTACCCCCTTCCAGTCAAACGTTTGACGTTTGGTCAAATCCGTCCCAAGCCGGCACCCGCTTTCCGTCTTGGGAGTGAGAATGCGTTGCATGAAGCTAGCGAAGCAGACTGACCGAGGACGATGGCTAACATCTGCGTGGCCTTCTTCTCCTTCTGCTGGGAGATCTTCCTCTTGCTCATGGTCTTGACAGACGTCTGCGTCTTGCCGTTGCCCAGGGCGTGCGTCTGGGAGGCTTTGACCACGACGGGCACCGGGTCCGGCGCCGTCTCCTCCTTGGGCTTGTCTCCGTTACTTTCCAGCTGGGTGTGGGTGTGACCGTCCTCGCCGGGCGGGGTTGGGGAATTAGAGGTGGGGCTGGCGTTGGGGGGCTTGGTGGGGATCAGATGCTGGTGGCTGGTAGCCGGGGTCTCTCCTTCAGCACACTGTGGCTGCTGCTGCTGCTGCTGCTGCTGCTGCTGCTGCTGCTGCTGCTTCTGGCTGGAGCCACTGTTGTTCATCTCATCCACTTCCACCTCCTCCCCTTCATTGGCTACCTCTTTAATAAATATCTGAGGAATAGGAAACACATACAGCGTTGCTGTCGGGCAGAAACCTCTTATCTTCTTAATTTTTTGTGATGAATGCCCTACTGTACTTCATCATACTACAGCGTCACACAAAAAGCATCAACAGTACAGTAGCAGAGTACAGAGCTTGTGGATCTGCTACTTTTGCAATTTTTTAAATTTGAATCCTGAAAAGTAACAGTTTTGGACATATGAGGTTTCCACCTGACAGAGACGACATCATATCAGAGCTCTGACTAAACTGCAAGATCATACATTCTCTAATCTACACATTAGTTGACACACTTTGTTGCTTATTACTAATTAGTACCCTTGTATTATAACACGTATTATTACCATATACCTTTGTCATTATATAATATTATGCTGGACATTGTTGTGTGACACATCGACATTTCTCAGCACATATGAAATACATGTGCTAGATAAAACCTCTGACAAACACAAGTATGATGTATTTTCATGGCTATTTGTCAGATCAGTATTGTGACATTTAGACTAAACAGGCATGATCATGCCTTGATCTATGATGGCCGTGCTCATTTCAGCAGAAAAGCAGCTTAAAAAAAGGGGTGGGTGGGGAAGAGAAAAATGTGTTTTCTGTGAAAAATGGACATAGAATTCAAGGTGACATACGGTGCCCTGTTAAATATTTCACAGGGAGAACAGAGTTCTTTCCCAAGTTAACCACTTAAGGCCTAAGATAGCGTTGCACAGAAGAAAAGCCTAATTTGTGAGTTTAAAAGTAAAAAAAGAGTTTGTGACTTTTTAAAATAAACTAGACCGGTGCCCGTTGGGTACCAGTCTACTGGGGAACGATGCAAGTTGGGAACGATGCAAATAGGGAATGCATGCCCCACCCTGTTATGCAATAGCCATTATACCCATATGCCTGTCTGTGTCCCCTTTGCGCCCATATATGGAGATCTCTGTATCTGTCTGTCTGCCTGTGTTCCTTTTATGCCCATAATGGAGATCTCTATGTTTGTCTGTCCTTGTCCCTTTTATGCCCATATATGGAGATCCCTGCTGTTATCAGTATTGGAATATAATGGCCATATACTGCATTGTTGGTGGTTCTGGAAGGTCCTTGTGCAGTGGGTAAACATCTGTGGAAAATGTCTGAAGAGCGCAAACTGACTGTGGAAAGTGAACTGACTAAGTAATCAAATAGCAGGTGTGGGGAATTCGACAGGTGTGGGAATTTGGCAAATCAAGCTTAGGCTGAGGTTGCCATGGCAATCAATTGGCTCTTTTGGGCCACGGGCAAAGCCTTTTCTGGCGGTTCTGGACAACCGCCTATCCGACCGACTCAACACCGGGAACTGCACTCCCTCGGGTCGTCTGCGACACGTGTGTCAAATTTGAAGTCTGTCGGTCGAACGGTTCTCGAGATACGTGGATTACAGACGTACGTACAGAGATTCAGTGCATTTATTGTAAGAATATGTAAATAAATAAATGCAAGTCTTGAAATAAATCACATAATGCCCAAAATACTTGCACGCAGTGGAAAGCATCTATAGTGCAAAACAGGGACACCGGGTTAAAAGAGGTTAACCAATAACCTCTGTTCAGAAAATAAAAAAAATAAAGGAGAAAAACGCACCACTTTCTTCTTGTTGACAGGAAAGCTGCCGTTAGATTTGCCAATCATGGTGCAGAGCCTCACCTCCTCTGGATGAGTGCACTTATCCTGCAATGGAAGAACAAAGAAGCCATGAACACAGCACAGTGTCAAAACACACAGCTGTCAAAACTATACCATGTCAAATGAAACTACACAATGCACTCAGCTTTGTCCTCAGTGTGTGTGTGTGTGTGTGTGTGTGTGTGTGTGTGTGTGTGTGTGTGTGTGTGTGTGTGTGTGTGTGTGTGTGTGTGTGTGTGTGTGTGTGTGTGTGTGTGTGTGTGTGTGTGTGCGTGTGCAGAGCATTGTCTAAATTCCTGCACTCTGGCGCACTCTGCCGGCTGCAAATAGGCAGTGCACGCACGTGAGTCACATGGGGGCGCGAGGCAATGACAGTGTGAGTCACATGGGGGCGCGAGCCAATGAGAGCGTGAACACAGAGACGCAGACACACACACACACACACAACCCAAGCACAGTGACATAGTAAGCTCCACTTGGTCGGAGGCGCGGCTTCCTTCCGCGTTCGCAACAATAACTGCATTGGATGCATTGGAACTTGGAACTTCCTGAAATACATGGACATTCCTTCATAATTTCCAAGTCATTTGTAGTTTTGCATAGAAAAAACAGAGCCAACCAGGTGCTCAACAGAGATAAAAATAAAAAAAAATAGTGGTGCTTCTAGGACAAACAGGAACATTCACTCTTGTTGAAGTTATTTATTTATTGACATCCTCTCCTGCCGGATCCTTTCTTCTTTCGTCATTTGTAGTTTTGTTTTTCACCTTGCTTTAAGCTGTACAGTATTTTGTACCCAATTGCACTCACTCTGTCTCACTCTATAAACTCTCTCTCTCGCTGACACACACACGCACACGCGCACGCACACGCACACGCACACGCACACACACACACACACACACATTAATATGAGTAATGCGGTGTGCTGATTGAAGGGCACTACTTGGGTTTCCTGTGCTGAGCAAAATGATATTTTTCCCTGTCAAATAAATCAATAATCACAAAAGCAGAAAAGGTCATTTGAGGCACGTGAAGATTACTGTATACTGTTGGGTTACCGCCAGCTTCCCACACACACACACACACACACACACAGAGCTGCTGCTCCACTGAACGTGACACAATCCTAACGGGTTCCGTTCCGTGAGGTTAGTACATTTAAATAATGTGTGTGTATGCACTCTTGTTATGCCTGTGGCATAATTGAGTGCGTGCCTTTTTACTCCCTTCCACTGTATACTGTACGACTGGGGATTTCAACTTAGCTGGTGTCTCGCACCCGAAAATAGCTGATCTACAAGCTCACGACGTGTTGGCTATTTTCGGCACGAGACACGATGCGCAACCAAATACAAATCAGGCTTTATGCGTTGTGTTTCTCTTAGGAAAGCAATCATTGTTCCCTGTGTACACTGTTGTGTTACAGTATGTGACCCATGGTGCCTGCTCAGAAATCCATTCAGCATAACTTGTTTGAAGAAATCAATTTAAATTCTCATGCATGTTTGTTTAAAGGAAAATAAATTGTTCTCAAAGGGCAACAGAGTATTGTTTTGATGCATAAATGCCTATTTCGTGCTGCTGAATCCAAACAAACAATTTCCCTTACTACTTAACTGCATACAATACTTACTGTATACATTAAACATCCTACATGTTTCAAAAAGTGCTTGAAAGTACAAAGATCTAAATGGGGTCCAATGTAGTTTCACACAGGCACACGCAGGCACACACACACACACACACACACACACACACACACACACACACACACACACACACACACACTAACCCAAGTATGCAAGTATGTAAGTACGCATGCAACACGCAATCACGCATGCCCACACGCACAAGTTTGAGAGTATATTATTTGTATCACTAGCTTTTCAAAGTATAGTGATACTATAACTGTTACAGTTGTTCCCTTTTCCAGAAGGTGGCATATAAACATTTGCTGTTCTGGGTCAGTTTCCTCACAGTTATGCACAGAGCCTGTTATTCTCAATGACATTCATGAGTCGGATGCAAAGGAATTTCATTCAGCCGCAAAACCTTGTGTATAGTTTTAATGACGATATAATGTTAACCTTGAGTCTTGGAGGGGACTTTAACCCATTCAATCCGGGAACGCATCTGTGTCACTTTTGATTTCTTTGGCTATTAAAAAATAGCAGATCCACAAGCTTAGATTTTTGAAAGAAATCGCGAAAATGTGTGCAAATCTTTAAATACATATTTTTTTAAAGCGAACATTTGTAACTCAAATCTTTGCTTCTTCCTCCTGGATCATTCCCGGAATGAATGGGTTAAAAGTGTGTTAATCTTACAATAGAGCACACAGCGTGGTCTCTCACCTTCAGCGCAGCTGCAATGTCATGGTCGGCGGGCTGACAGGCGCGCTGCTTGGGCTTGGTGTTGACCCTTTTCCGCCGCTTCCTCAGAACAACGTAGATCTGCACGTACACCAGCAGCGTGACGATGAAGGGAACGTAGAAGGACACAATAGACGAGTACACCACGAAGGCCGGGTTGGCGATCACACACATAGAGTCGTCACGAGTGGCTGTGTACAGAAGGCAAAAACAAAGGTGATGAATTGCACCCAGATCACTATCAGATACATATGACAGTTTGTACGCTGCAGTTTACCACTTGCCGATTCATTTATCCGATATTTTTTTCCACCGCCGCCATCCTGTCAGCATAATCACACAAAAAAAAACACGTATTGATATCGTCGCTGTCGGGTGGTATCCTTGCATATCTTTTCAGGAAATGCAAAACAATAACCTGTGTTCCAATGGATCCAGGGCAGTTATTTTAGTCACAAGCTGTTGTTTCCTTGGTTAAATGTTTATATAGCCGTAGACAGACGTAACCATTTTAATTACCACTATTTTGGACAGATACTGTAGCAGAATTAAACAGAGTGAGGGAGTTTTAATCTGTCAGGTTTGGCCCCCCGCTTGGTCTTCTCCTACGCACCTTTCGCCTTGTAGGCGTGCGAAAGACTTGCTTTTAACACATTCACTGCCAGGAATTCATTCATTCATTCATCCGCCACAGCCAGCGTTTTTACTAATCTTTCGAGACCCACAGAAATGTTTTTTCAAAGAAGATGAAAACATCAGATGTCTGGGGGTAAAGACGAGGGTCTGTTCTTTCATCCGGAAACAACAATTTGTAACCGCGATCTTCCGTTCTTTAGTTATCGGCAGTTGAATATGGCTTGTTTTCACCAAAAACGCAATCTAGGAAAAGAAATCTTAGATCATTTTTTATTTTTAAAAATCTGATAACGTTAGACCGGACGGGCTAGAATTGGTTTAGATCACGTGATTTCCGGGTGTATTCTTCTTCAGGAGTCCTGGGATCAGTCACAGGTTGCGGAAGAGCGCCCTCTATCATAATCACTGAAAACAACAAATGACATCTATCGAAGTCAATGGCAGTCAAGTGTTGGATTTGAAATGACTTCTACAGACGTCAATGGCCGTCAATGTATTAATTGACACATACTGTAGGAAAAAAGCACTTAAGAAATCTTAAAATAGCATATCTACAAGCTCACAACGTGTCACATTGCAACGTGTTGTGACTGTCATAATTATGACAAAGTATATAAATGGCATTAATTTACGCAAAACCATGCAAAAGGGAGATACAAGGTTTCTGCTTGGCATAAATGCATGAGGTAGCTGAATGTATAGTGGAGGGGTCTTCAACGTTTTTCAGGCCAAGGACCCCTTAGCTGAGAGAGAGATCAAACAGGAACCCCCCACTACATATTGGATTCATGTTAAATGTGTGTTTTCAGACATTTAACCACTTATTCTTAAACCCTCAATACTTTTAAACTTGACCTTTGGCTTGGTACTTGGTCAGCTCTTTTTTCACTGCACACCAAACCTCTTTGCCGAAAATAGCAGATCTACAAGCTACAAGTCTGCGACGCATTGTGAGCTTGTAGATCCGCTATGTTTGGTTAATGTTCCCCCCAGAATAGGGATGCGAGGGTTCAGGTGGTTAATGCAATTTCTTTTCTTTTTTCAAGTCCCCATCACACAAAGATTTGGCTGACCCCCTGCAGTATCTCTGAGGACCCCCTAGGGGTCCCGGACCCCCTGTTGAAGACCCCTGGTATAGTGGAGTGCATATGTGCTCTGTCTGTACCTGTGTTATTCAGACCAAACAGCAGAGGACACGATATGGCAAACGACAGCACCCACACCACAGATATCATCACCGTGACTCGTCTCCTGGAGCTGTAGCGAGTGTTGTACAGCATCGGCATGGCAACTGCTGTATAGCTGTACGGAGAAAGAAAAAAAGAAAAAACGTTAAAAAAAAGTTATGACTATCTATTTATACTAATGGCCTTCATTCACTGTGAAATAATATGCCCCACCAGAAATCCTCCATGAATTCAAGGCACGAGCAATTGATAGAAATGGAAGTTATTTTCGAGTGTTCCTTTAAAAACTGCGACGGCGTTGAGTCTATCTTCGTGCTGAACCATTGTGCTGTATGCAGTTTTATTTAAATTTGACCCATAATAAAGAAGGAAACAAATGCATATATCCAGTCAGGATGAGTGCATAAGACAATGTTTATTAAGAAATCCAACAGCATCTCTATCTCTGTATGAGGAGAGGGAAATAAAATATAAAAAAGGAGATGACAATCTATTTATATTAATGACCTTCATTCCCCGTGAAAGAATAAACAGACACAAACAGAAATTCTCAAGGCTAATTGATAGAAAAATAAAAGCCATTTGGGGGTGAAGTGTCCCTTTAAAAACTGCGAAGGCGTTGAAGCTATTGGTGCTGAACTGTATGAACTTGTATTTAAAATCGGACTCCAAATACAGGCAGTCACATGTCCTGGACAAATGCCAAAGGCCCTAAACAGCCCCAAAGGGCAAAAGAGCCCAGAGGACAACTGCTTAGTTCTCCTCACTAGGGCTGCAACTATCCATTATCTTCTTAGCCATTATTCTACTGATTACTTTTTAATCAATAAGCGTGTTCTCGGCCACGACCGCTTTTGAGACGTTCAAGTGGGCCCTGATTGAGAAAAGGTTAGGAACCGCTTAAGTTCTTTACATCATGACCATTAAGTCACTTGCTCCCTTTTCTGTTTTTTTTTCTGCCACTGGTCTCCACTATAAACTTCCCACAAACATCATGCCTGGATTATTGTAATTCTAAAAACATCTCTGGACCGCAACTAGTCCAGAAGCCTGCTGCCAGACTACTGACCAGATCCAGGAGATCATGTCACGTAACCCCCATTCTGGCCTCCTTGCACTGGCACCCAGTCAATTTACGAATCCACTTCTAGGCTCTATGAGGGCTATGCGGCCCTCACACCTATGTCGCCGAGCTCCAGATGGAGCTGAGCGATTTGTTTGCGCCTGATGCCATGCAATCAAGCCTTTGTGAGTTTCGACCCCAAGGCTATGGAACAATCTCCCCTTAGACCTAAGAGCTGTGGCCTCTGTGGACATCTTTAAAAGACTGTTAGAGACTCACCTATTCAAAAATACTTTTACTTAGTTAGCTCTTTGAGATTACAGCTCTTTGTGTTGAGACATGATACAGCGATTGTTTTATTCTGTCTTTTGATTTTGTCTCCGCCGGGCCAAAAGGCATGGCCGAGACTATGTTTCGCACCCCGTCAATCCGTCCGTCCGTCCGTCCGTCCGTCCATGTGTGTGTGTGTCCGTGTGTCCGTCTGTGAACAGCTAATCTCCGGCACCGTTGGCTGGTTCGCAGCAAAACTGTGCACACATACTCCCTGGATGCAGAACATCTGCACCAAATTGTTCACATGGGCCTGTTATAGTGCCACCAGGAAGCCGATTTTTTTTAAACTTTTTTTTTTACAGTACACCTACAGGCCGTTTCGCTTTTATCCATGCACTGCCACGTACTGTAGTTTCATTCCAAATGTTCTACCCGACCTGAACTTTACCAAACAATCTCTCAAGAACAGATCATGTGATCTTGTGCTGAATGTCCACATGAGTTTTATCCCCTCTTAACACCTCAAAGAAGAATACATTATTTAATATTTGGCTTTTGTCAAGAGCATATTACCGTAATCTCGCTCCACCCTCATCTCTCTCTCTCTCTCTCCTCTCGCACGCCACTCACTCACTCACGCACGCACGCACACGCACGCACACACACACACCTGAAATCCCCCCAAATCATTTCCCAAAGCATTACAAAAAAATCTTTAGCTAATATGTCTGGATTGTGGTGCTGTGTCAAAGGGATTGGGACTGCAGCACTCATTCTTTTAGGATGAACCAACGCCTATTCTTCTGCCTCCACATACGTCATGTCCTAGTATGAGCGAATAGGGGAAGGGGATCAACGTCACGTGAGTCCTTTATTTGACTCAGAGAAGGCCTTCTCCGGGTTATTGCTTATTGTTCAAAAAACAGGGTTTTCAGTCAGTTCCATATATGGGCAGAAAAGGGACAATGACTGACAGATACAGAGATCTCGGATCGGCGGTGCGATGTAGGTGTGAGAACCAGAACCTCTATAGTTAAATACCACTGCAAAACGTTATGTTCTAGTGACATGGTGACATTCATTTAATTTAAAATGAAAAGCAACACAAAGCTCTGCAATTAAAGGCCACAAGATGGCTAGACATGTTGTATTACAGCCTAATATAAAATGATCAAAACAGATCACTAGCTGTAATGATAGCTAATGATCTAACCATGATGACGCAGTGGCTTTGGTGTCTCCAGGGACAGTATAGGCCAACTTTTCTTTTGTCGCACTGTCACTTTATAATGAGGCAATGAGCTCAGGGAAATGAAGTGGAAATGAACTGTCAAACTGTTTTGTTTATCAATTATCTAACCGGGTAAGGACAATTTACTGTGTGTGTGTGTGTGTGTGTGTGTGTGTGTGTGTGTGTGTGTGTGTGTGTGTGTGTGTGTGTGTGTGTGTGTGTCACGGTCTGAGTCAGGGCAGGATTGTAGGACCCAAGTGCAGGAGAGACAGAGGCCAACAGGTCAGATTAAAGGTGTTTAATAACTCAAGGTAGGTATGCAAACAGGAACTGAAACCAGGTTCACACTACACGCAACAAAATACAATGAACAAGCAGGGACAAACACAGGGCTTAAATAGACAGGGAAATAATAAGACACAGGTGAACTCAACAGACAACACTGGGATAGGCTGAGGGACTAAGAGGACACAGGAGGAGAACATGACTAATCAACAGGGAGGTGAGACAAGACAGGTAACAATAACTAAGCAGAACAGGAAACAAGACTACAAAATAAGGTACAGAACAAAAGCAGGGCAACAACAACAGAGTAACAGAATAACAAGACTAGAATATAGCTGCAAGCAGCAATAAGCGGTTTCAAGGGATAAGGCAGAGGCAGGAAGAGGCAGGCAGAGAGAGAGAGAGCGAGCGAGCGAGAGAGCGAGAGAGAGGCAGTTAGAGAGAGAGGGAGGGAGGGAGAGAGAGAGAGAGAGAGAGAGAGAGAGAGAGAGAGAGAGAGAGAGAGAGAGAGAGAGAGAGAGAAAGAGAGGCAGTGAGAGAGAGGAGAGGCAGTGAGAGAGAGAGAGAGAGAGAGAGAGAGGCAGTGAGAGGCAGTGACAGAGAGAGAGAGAGAGAGAGAGAGAGAGAGAGAGAGAGGCAGTTAGAGAGGCAGTTAGAGAGAGAGAGAGAGAGAGAGAGAGAGAGAGAGAGAGAGAGAGAAAGTGAACATGCATTAATTAACAAAGTCATGATTTTTGTTCAGTAAATTATATTTGGACTGGTTAAATTGGGGTTTGAACCAGGGACCTATAGACTTGCGGCTAGACAGTGTAAAGGATAAGGATAATTCCTTTAACTGGTCCGTTCATGAAAGTCCTTGCGGTCTTGTTTCCAATGAGGGCCTGTGAGTAATTAAGAGTCTTGCTCAAGGACAAATTTCATTTCATCGTCACATGCTGGCCCGGCATGGAATCGTACCTGGGGCAACCAGGGCCTCTGGCTCCCTAGGCGGGCTCACTAACCACTCAGCTATGGCCGTGGTACTGACTGAGCCATTGGATAGACAGAATTGGATTTCATGTGTGGTAAGTTATCATACAGCATGGGTTGCTTACAAGCTCATAACGCGTCACATTGTAGATCGGCTGTATGTGGTTACTATAGGTGTTGTATTAATAATTACATCTGCAAAGTAACAAGTAACTAAAGCTGTCATCTGCTGTAATTGTAGTAGAGTAGAAGTAACAAAAATGGAAAGTAAAGTAAAAGTACCTAAAAATGTTACTGTGCATTGTAAGCACTGGTATTGGTACTTGAGTAAATGTACTTTTCACCACCATTGAGGAGCCAATAACTGACAGGCTAGGTATCACCAGGTGCACTGATTGCTAGAGTGCAGAGGAACATGGGTTGATATTAATGGTCTTAACTCAAAATGTATATATCACACAGCTTAGATTTTTTGATTAAATCAGAGAGTGATGTAAAAAAATGTAAAAGTTGCACGTTCATCAAATGTCAATGTATGAAGTTTCTTATGTCTGGGTAGCTCAGTTGGAAGAGCTCTTGACTCTGAACCGCAAGGTCATGGGATCGAATCCTAGCAAAAGCAACACAGCATATGTGTAATCTGGTTCCCTGGTTTATAGAGCATTGTTACAGGTATAGACTAATTTGTTTGTTAATGTTGCTACCCTTCAAATGGCCATGGCCAATAACGTGGCATTGGTCACTTAAAGTTAAATATTTGAGAAACTATACATTATTTCAAAGAAAAAGCCACCAGGCCACTAATGAGTTGTGACAGGTGTGATTGGTGATGAGTGAGAGCAGGTGAGAGGGGTGGAAGAATTCCAAATGATCACCTCAACACATTGTTGGGGACAGGGATCGAACAAGCGACCTATGGACTCACAGGCTGCCTCTCTTCTCATTGAGCTAGAGATATGGCGTCCCTAGTGGTGTCGTATGTATAGTCGTATGTATAGTTTTTTCCGTCTGTTATGAACCAAGCCTCTGTTTCGCTAACTACTCTAGATCACTGGTTCACAAAACATTTACCAATAAAAAAAAAATGTTGTCTCCTCGGAATGGAAAATAGTGAAAATAGTCAATCTACAAGCTCACAACGCGTTGCTATCTGAAAAGTTGTGAGATTGTAGATCGGCTATTTTCACAAGAAAATATGTCATACATAAAAAACAACTACTCTCAAAAAAGTATTTCATGTTATTTAAAAAAAAAAAGAATTAACAGGGTCATGTTTTGTACAATGCAATTTAAATGTAAACTGTAATGAGTGGGATTTGAACCGGGGATCTTTGAAACATGAGGCTATTCTTTATTGATTGAGCTATTCAATCCACCGCCTCAGACAGTGAGAAAGGAGAATCCAACAAAACAAAACAAAAGGGCGAATGAAGTACATCATACATTGAAAATAACTACTTTCAAATAAGCATTTCACGTTATCTTTAACAATTGCACATGTATTCATTGATACAGTCATGTTGTGTGCAATTATAATGAAGTCTACATGAGGTGGGATTCGAATCGGCGACCCTGTGGTCTCAAGGCAGATGATTAAGCGATCAAGCCATTGGACCAACAGACCTGAACTGGTGAAAAAGGTGCTGACACATTTGACACAGTTTCACGCAAATTGCTCAGAAATCCTGGGTTTAAATGTATTTCAAACTGCTCAATATGGCGTAAAATCTAAGGGTGGAGCTTACTGGTCAAAGTGATAGATATGTTCCTCATGAGTCAAGGCACATGTGTAAGCAAGTTTCACGGCTGTCGGCCAAACGAGGCATGACTTTTGCCTGTTTAAAGTTTGCATTTAAAAAAAATTGCTATAGCGCCCCCCTTTGACCAATTGGAGTAATAATAATAATAATAATAATAAACTTTATTTGTATAGCACCTTTCATGACATGAAATGCAGCTCAAAGTGCTTTACAGAGCAAGAATACAATTACAGTTAGAACCAATTTAACAATAAAGCAAACAAAAATAAAATAAAATAAAATAAAAGCAAAGGCAAAAGCAAAGGCATAAAACAACATTAAAATAGGGAATACAGTGAGGAATTAAAAATCAACCAAAGAATCAGCTAAAAGCAAGAGTGAAGTAATAGGTCTTGAGCTGTGCTTTAAAGCTATCGACAGAGGCTGCCTGTCTTAGGTGTAATGGGAGTTTATTCCACACTGTCGGTCCGTAAAAGCAGAGATTGGTTTCAGTGATACTTGGAATGACCCTCTACATTATTGCAAATTTTCAAACAAATGTGAGTCTGCATGAACGTGTTAGGGGCAGACGAATAATTGTCATAAAACTGCAATATTAATTGGCTCATAAAAGCTTAATGTTTTCACTTAGAAAAAATCCAAACCATGTTTTTGTCGGCATAGGTCCAAAGTACATGTGTAGACAGTTTCGTGCAGATTGCTCAAAAATCCCAGGAGGAGATAGATATTTACTGTTTTTCATATAATTCAAAATGGTGGGAGATCAAAAGGTCAGAATGTGAAAGTTGTTCAGCATGAGGAGACGCATGTGTGTATCATGGCTGTAGGTCAAACAGGGCATGAGTTGTACCTGTTCAAAGTTGGCATTTTTCAATTGATTGCTACAGCGCCACCCTTTGGCCGATGGTTTTGAGTTTCGGGTCTTCGTTTGGCATAGCCCTCTACCATATTGCGTTTCGTAAAAAGCGACCACACGGTTAGGCCAGAACCCAGAACTGAAAAAACGGCGGAAGAACGCCTACAATCTCAATAAGGCTTCAAGCCTGATAGGCCTCGAAACCTTAATAAAGAACAGAACAAAGGCCTAATAAGTCCAAGACCTTATAAGGGCAGGAAGGTCTAAATAATAAAGTCAGAGTCCGCGGCCCGAGGAGCGGACCGTGACAGGCCTAAGGAACAGGCCTAAAGTGTCCACGACCATATAAGGGCAATGAGTCCACGGCCCGCGGAGCGGACCGTGACAGTGTGTGTGTGCGTGTGTGTGTGCGTGCGTGCGTGCGTGTGTTAAATGTTTTTGTCCTAATTGTTTTAATGGTCATTAGGTATATTTTGGTTAATTTCTTGGTATGAGTGTCATGTGCTGTACTGTTCCCCGCTGATACGTTTTAATTGTGTTGCGTGTAATGTGTGAAATTTGTAATTATACGTTCCAATATGTGTTCAATGCCAAAAAAATATAATTTGTTAATCACAATTATTTGTATGACAATTAATCAACATGTCATGACCGTGACAGCACATACAATACAATGGGACACTGTTTATACACCGTTTTCTAAATGTCTCGTTAGAATTTCAGAGTTGCAATTACTGTAAGATTATGATGTGTGATGATTATGCGTGGTGTGACTTATCCCCAACCTCAGCCCACAGCTCTGTACACTTGCGGCATGTTTTGTTTTGTTTTGTGTTTGCATTGGACATTTACACATGAGCTGTGAATGTTTGCACTGTGAATTCATACATAAATAAATTACTGTAAGGTACACAGCTGTAGCTGTGAGCTTTTCTTCCTTCTTAAACACATATTTGGTATTCTAAAGGCATTTAATAAAAGCCATATCATAGAAAAATGAGCTTAAAGGGACACCTTGACATTTTGAGTTTGAGTTTATAGTGTACAAATACTGTATAAACCCCCCCATAGTGATATATGTATGGCAAAAATAAATAACCAACTATTTTTTAAAATGTCAATGTATCCTTTGAGAGTAGAAAATCCCCCCCCCCGGCTCTGTTTGGCTTTGCTGGACAATTATTGTTGGTTGTTTATCAGGAATATAGGAGGTGATAGTTGTGAGTGACTGCACACAATGAAGACAAAATTAAACCTATAATGTAGTGGAAGATTAAGACGGTCTAAAAGCCGTCTCCTCAAAGCCGCCCCCTCCTAGGCACACCTTGACCATACATAATAGGGCATAGCAGTGGCGGCCATTTTGTGGTGCCACAAATCGAAAGCCCATTAATCTTTCCCATAGAGATTTCGGGAAATATTCATGTTAATTATTTTAAGCTTGGAACCAAGCCATCCAGGCTCCTGTCTCTGGTAAGAACTGTTTACTTTGTGCCCCCCACTACCTGTGCTATTCTTCATTACTGCACCTGTGGCCCTATATACACACCCTGTCCATCTAAAGCCTGCCACCAAGTGTCCAATAATAATACTACAAATTAACCAACCAACAACATGCCAACAACATTATAATGACTGAAGAAGGAAGGCACTGGAGCAAACTCGGACATCATGTTTAATAACAGGGTGCAGGCAAATAACGTGACGATGTCATTACATCTTCATCAGGTCAGCATAAATGGCTCCTATAGGTGTTGTGGACCGACAATAGCAGATCTACAAGCAGCAGATCGTCTAATTTCGGTCCGGGACACCAGACATCAGGCTTTAGAGTCTCACACTCTCACTAGAGGGCTGTATTATTGTTCATTCATTCACTAAAGGGTTAACTCTTTGTAAACATCAAACGATTTGATATGCAATCCTATCATCATAATTAGAACGTTAGAAAAGACCTTTTGACCTAAGGGTGGTGTTGTAGGAAAGGTCATGACGGGGTTACCAAAAGATCGGCCAGGTTACATCCTCCAAGGAGCAGGAACACACTCAGCAACGGCCATTATGGGGTCACCAAAATCAGTATGGCTCTGGGAGCAGAGAGGTGCACAGCACATTCCATGGCATTACAGCCAGTAGTTGTTGAGATACTGCACCTTGTTTGGGTGGACAGGCGGTCCCCGCTAACGGATAGGGGGTTAAAAATTCAATGACATTACGGAGGATTAAATTACGGCTTACTAAATGACTCGGCAGCGTCAGTTGTATCCCTTCGAAGCACAAATGTGGCCTATGAACCGACTTCACCTACGGCTTCATTCTGCAGGTTGCAGTCGACATGAAAGAGGTTGTGTCCAATTCCCTGTACGCCTCTCAGGAGTGACCTTATCAATTAACCTCCGCACATTGGCTGACCTTATTAGTGGGGGATGGCTGGATTCCGCACCGGCTCTGACCCATTGATTTGATTGTGATTTTCGTTTCTCTGCCTCTAGGCGTGTGAAAGCCTGTAAACAGGCAATTCACTATACGTTCTATGGATCTGATTGTAGAACCGCACATGGGGGTGAACCAAGGTGTGGATCTATAAGCGAACCAAGGTGTGAATCTATAATTTCTTCTGCAGAATATTGATAGAAGCATGTGTTATACCATTTAAATGTAAATTTGACATTATCAGTGGTTCAAGCCCGGGGGGGCAACCTTCTGTCACGGTTTTGCAAATTCCTTTGAGTAAATGGTACAGACATGACATTTTCCACCAATGATTGGAAGTTGTGTGCATTACTTACACAACAAAATACGACCCCAATTGGCCAGATTATAGTAGTATAATTAAAGGTCAAAATGTTGATTTACATGCAACAACCATCTAGTCTCGCTACAAATTTGCCTCAACAACTACGAAAGTCTGTCTGTCAGAATCTGTGCTTAGTGTAATATTATAGTACTCACGATCAGTGATGTGGAAGAAGTACTCACATTTTTTACTTAAGTAAAAGTATCAATACCACAATGTAGAAATACTTTTGTTACAAGTATAGGTCTTGGATCCAAAATGTACTTGAGTAAAAGTACAAAAGTATTGGCATCAAAATATACTTAAATTACCAAAAGTAAAAGTAGTCATCTTGCAGAATGTCCCATTTTACATGTTTTCAAATGTATAAAATCTTTTGAAAATAGCAGATCTACAAGCTCACATTAAGTCACATCGCTGAAGTTGTGTATGTATGTTTTGTAATCTAATAAAGGAACTAATAACTAAAGAGGTCAAATAATTGTAGTGGAGTAAAAGAATTGGAAATTGGAAATACTCAAGTAAACAAAAAAAAAAGAAAAGCTCCGAATTGTACTTGAGTAGCCCAGAGTACTTGAGTACATGTGCTTAGTTACTTTCCACCACGGTTCACGATTACAATATGCCATATTTGCCATTGTTGCTCATCGTGCTTATGGATGCCAAAATGGTCTGCAAGGGCCTCAGTGATTGTATTGTGTCTACTGTGATGGATGAGGGTATTTTGGTTGGTACAATGTCCTCACTATCATCGCTGTCAGGTGAAAACCTTGTTTGTCCAAAACTGTTATTTTTCAGGAAAGGAAAACATAAATGAAAGTAAAAAAAAGTGGAGGTTAGTCTGGCCATAATGAGATCAGTCCTTGTTGCAGGCTTGTGTCTGTTCTGTTGATATCCTCCAGTGGTGGAAGAAGTACTGTAATTATTTACTTAAAGACGGGGTGCGGTGATTTTCAGTGATCCCCCCCTAAAACATAATCATCAGGTATTATGGTTATACTAGGAGGAAGATTTTTTTCAAAAAAGTGTACAGAAATTGTTAAAATTATGTTTTTATGTGGACACGCCTCCAGTTCATTAAGTATACCTGGTTCTCACCTTAGCACCTCCTCCACCACCTTAGCACCACCCACCTGTCCTAGTCCCTCCTCCTCCTCATACCCACACCTGTTGTGTTATGATAATGAGGGGGAGGGTATGTTTTTACTATGTCACTAAAGCGCTGTTTCTCTATTGGCACGTTTGACCCTCAAGGTTTCAGCCTCCAGGTAGAAACTCAAAATAGTCAGAGAAAACACCATAAAAACACCACCAGGGGGCTTAATGAAGTTCTATCAATGACAAAAACAGAAAAAGTGCAAAACCATGGCACCACCTCTTTAAGTAGAAGTAGTAATATACCACAATATAAAAATACTCCATTACAAGTAGAAGTCCTGCCGCTGGAGGGGCGCTATCCCCCTGGGACACAGTAATATGTTTTTTTTTGCGTTTGAAATCCCATCGGGGAATCTTAGATCACATAAGAACTGTGTTCTTATATGATCAGTAGATGTACTTAGTTACTTTCCGCCACTGACATCCTCAAGAGGGAGACTGCTCACTCACTGTAAAATATGAGGCTAATTAATAGTGTTGCTCGGTGCGCACAAAGTATAAATTAAACATATCATGGTGCCCACTCTTGGCACACAACGCACACATCATTATTCCTGACATAATTATCCTGGATATTGTCCCAGTCACGTATATCTGCACTCCATCATTGTGGTCATATCCTCTATAGCTGTGTACTGCAGTGGTTCTCAAACGTTTTCATGTCAAGGACCCCCAAATTGATAAATATTTGGCCGCGGACCCCCATCTGACACGTTGTGCCAGGGACCCACAGAAGCAAAGATTTGTGTTAAAAGTGTTCATTAACTCACTTATTGCTACGCCTGTGAATGATCCAAGCACCACCGAAAAGGAGTACACCCAGAATCACAACAAAAAAGGTCTAGGCACCTTTCATGTTAAAGGATTTATAAATTTTTTTTTTTTTTTTTTTTTTTTTTTTTTTAAGAAAATCGCCACATTATAACGGCCATAGCTCTGGAATGGAGGATCGCGGCCGGCCGATTTTTTTGTGCGATTCTACCAGACCCCTGTGCGTGTAATGAGCCAATCTCCGTGAGGAAGGAGGTCACAGAGAATAGTCCCCTTGCCAGTTTTCGCTGGCAAGGGGACTGGAGACGGATGAATTAATCAATTAATTCCTGGCAGGGAATGAGCTAATGTTCAAGATTTTTGAAAAATAGTATATCTACAAGCTCATATGCGTGGCACCGTATATCTGCTTTTTTTTAATTGCCAACGTATAAAAGGTTAAAGTGGTTAAAGTGATTGTGATGCTATCTTAACACATTTTGCTGGGGACCCCCTGGAACCCCTCCAAGGACCCCTTGGGGTCCCCGAACCCCACTTTGAGAACCACTGGTGTACACATTTAGTTTACTGTATACTACACAGCTCAGTGGCCTTGTGGTCGGAGTGTCACCCTGAGATTGGGAGGTCAGGGGTTCAATCCAAGCCCCCAGAGCCACGGTAGAGCAGTGAAGCGGCGGTCGCCTGGTGGTCAAACCTGAGAATGCAATACTTCCGCATTTAAAACGCCACTGTGCGTGCTTCTACCGTTTGAAACCCTATAGTGTGCCTGCTCGGTGCTCAAGTCTTCCGCATTTGGGCACCCAAATTTGGTGCCCAAATGCGGAAGCAGATCGTTCTTACGGGTGCTTCAAACGCCAGTGAGCAACTTTCATTGAAATGAATAGATGGGGGCGGGGCAGTCTGGCCTCTAGATATATCATAACTCTATGGTTCAATCCCCCGGCCGGGCCATACCAAAGACTATAAAAATGGTACCCAATGCCTCCCTGCTTGGGCACTCAGCATCAAGGGTTGTGTTGTGGATAGTACGTCCCTGTGACATACTACAGCAAGGGTCTTCAACGTTTTTCAGCCCAAGGACCCCTTAGCTGAGAGAGAGATGAAGCAGAAAAAAAATAGCAGATCTACAAGCTCACAACGCCTCGCAGCGCGATGCGTTGTGTGCTTGTAGATCGGCTATGTTTGGCTAATCCCCTCACTTCCCTCAGCATCCTATCACACTAAGATTTGGAGGACCCCCTGTAGTAACTCTGAGGACCCCCTAGGGGTCCCAGACCCCCTGTTGAAGACCCCTGTACACCTGTGTGTGTGTGTGTGTGTGTGTGTGTGTGTGTGTGTGTGTGTGTGTGTGTGTGTGTGTGTGTGTGTGTGTGTGTGTGTGTGTGTGTGTGTGTGTGTGAGAAAAAAGACACACAAAACATTTGACTAGTGCTCAGTCTCTTCAGAGACCAGCCTGCTTGCAAGCTGGTAAAAAAAAAACATTAATTCACACAACACTGATAGTCAATGAATGAAGCTATCATAAAATCTATGAAAAAGACAACACAATTGTATACAATATGTAGTATGTGTCACTGCTTCATCTGTCTCTCAGCTAAGGGGTCCTTGGCCTGAAAAACGTTGAAGACCCCTGAGTTAGAGTTTTGCTGTGACTGACTTTTATCTCTTCCAGCGCTAGTGAAGGGTTTTCACAAGTACCTACTGTTATTATGGCTTATTACACGGCTTGGTTGAATGCTTGATTCTGATTGGTCAAACACTGAATTGAGCAGTGTGTTAGTTCTTAATAATGACGATGTGCTCTATAACAAGTAACCAAGAATGTATTCTTTTTGATCCACTACACTTCCTTGTTTTCCGAGGCAACCGTGTCCGCCCAGCACAACACTTATGGAATACTTTCATTGCCGTAAGCGAGGAAATGTATTTATTAAGTAGCCGTGTAATAAGTAATAATAAATGTAATAATAAATCCCTTCAGGGTGATTATGCACCTCCGCTCCACGTCGGTGCATAATCACCCTGACAGGATTTATTTTTCAATAATATCCAGCTACCCGTGCATTATCCCGTGCATAATGAGCAACAATGTGCAAATGAACCACACACTTTAACCTTTATACTTTGTTGACCAGGGTTTTCCAGGGATCTGGGGTCGCTGGGGATGGCCACCCCCTTGGCGTTTGCATTTCACCTCAAATTGAGTTATTTCATGCATATTTTCTCCAACCTCTGAACAATTTTGGCAGATGAATCTGATTTCAGATTGGCGCTGAGTCAATCCACGGCCGTCCATCTACATGTGTCACAAGTGTTATAGACACGTGTTTTCTTGTCTGCAAACATACATTTATTAACCACGTGCACTTTTAACCTGGCGTCCCCATTCTGGGCATAAAAAAAAAAGAAAAAAAGAAAGTACAAAAGTAAGTAAAAATAGTAGTAAAAATAGCAGATCTACAGTAGAAGCTCACCACCAGCTCACAACGTGTCACGAAGCATTGTGTGAGCTTGTAGATGATGACCTATTTTAGCATGACATAAAAACAAATAGGGCTTTAGCGGTAACTTTTTTGCCACTCTAATTGTTATTTTTTAAACAGCCTATCTACAAACTCACAAAGCATGAATTAAATCAACTTTTTTTGCCAAGTGTTTGCGTATTATATGACCAAAATAGAGATACAAGGGTTCATGCGGTTCACGCATTGTGTCACATGAGCAACATGTCTCAATGTGCAAATTAATGGATGCAATCATCAACTCAAAGCCCTGAGGACCAACGGTTTGCTGGGGCTCATCGGGGGCCAATGAGGCCGTCTGGACACATAATGGGAAGAGCACATTTGTATTGTGATCGAAATGACTGTACTGAATGCATTACAGTTTTACATATGTGGCTGGGGGTGGTATTTACTCATGAATAAAACATGAATGGTATTATACAATGTCAAGAAGAGAAATGTTATGGCATTGGAATTCTTTACACTTAACCCAGAAAGCTATAAATGTGTGATGCTCACATGACCAACTATACAGGCATGTCCTGTATAGACCCAGTTTCTCTACATTAACCACTATATACTTTGTTGGCAGGGGTCCCCCAGGAGTCTATACCTGGCCCTCTCCTTTTTTCCCCACCTCTACATTAAATCTCTTCCCCGAAAAGGTGCCCCATCTACAGTTGTGAGCTTGTAGATCTGCTATTTTTACCAAATGTTTGCTCTTATTATGACATGCCCAGAATAGGGACACTATGGGTTCATTTGCTTAATGAAATGCAGGTTATTAATATCAACCGTTCATGACCAGAGAGCTTCAGTTGAAACATGCTCTGTATAGAGACAATCTATGGAGATAACATCCACGTTCTGCTTCCTGCATTTGATTTGTGTGAACTACAGCACTTTCATTAACCTATGAGTCATTACACCAGTATGTATTGTCAGCTATAAAGTATTAATAGTGCTGAAGTTCTCATATCACCAGACCCATCCTTTTTATTTGACCCACAGGCAAAAACAACTCTGTGTGTGTGTGTGTGTGTGTGTGTGTGTGTGTGTGTGTGTGTGTGTGTGTGTGTGTGTGTGTGTGTGTGTGTGTGTGTGTGTGTGTGTGTGTGTGTGTGTGTGTGTGCGTGTGTGCGTGTGCGTGTGTGTGTCATGTGATTAATCTTCTGCAGTTATTAACCACAGACAATCTCTATCCCTGTCGCCCAGGCTTCGCAAATTAGCCTATATTATTTCAGGAAAAGTGTAATTGGCCAAATAATTGAAACCTAATCTATTCTCGTGTCATGATTTTCATGTTTTCTGCTCAACGCAGAATATTACTACGTAACACCCTGAGAGTTATGGCCCCAGGGAGCACACAGTAGACAAGGAATGCATAATCAGTATTTAGTCACACAAACACATTTTCATCCACAACCGTGTCTGTGAATGTACTGGAAATAAGAAACCTTAATGACATTGTGACGGGTGATAACAGAACTCTGAGTAGCAGGTCGGTTTGATTTAACCCATTAAGACCAGGAAAGCATCTGTGTGTCATTTTTAGATTTCTTTGGCTTTTCAAAAATAGCAGATCTACAAGCTCATAGCGCGGCACCGAGTGCCGCGCTATGAGCTTGTAGATCTGCTATTTTTGCAAATCTTTGAATATATATATATTTATATAACATTTGTAACTCAAATCGTATTGCTTCTGGGGATTCTACAAATGTCTGCTAAATCCTAACAGTTTTTTGGAGAGGAATAACAAAAACGTATGTTGCTATAATATCAGTGGTTCTCAAAAATTATATGTATTTGGCCGTGGACCCATCTCAAAATATTCTGTTCCAGGGACCCCCAGAAGTTGTAACAGAGTTAAAAAATATTTGCTTTATATATACATTCAAAGATTTGCACAAATTTTCACGATTTTTCAAAAAATAGCAGATCTACAAGCTCATAGCGTGGCACTCTGTGCCGCGCTATGAGCTTGTATATCTGCTATTTTTGAATAGCCAAAGAAATCTTAAAATGACACACAGATGCGTTTCCGGTCTTAATGGGTTAAAGAGCCATGAGGCTTTGGAAATGCAGAATACGCTTAATTAAAAAATTACTGTGTTTAGCAGACGCTATTATCCAGAACGACTTTTACAAGTGCTAGATCAGAGTGAGCAGAGAACGCATGAACCCTAGTAAACAGACAACAAAGCATATATAAATGTGTCACTAGAATACCAGATCAATATCAAACCTAGCATCTGCCTAAACACAATGCTTTGTAAATAACATTCTGTACAACAAATAACCAGCACATATCTGCATCTTTTAAAAAAAATAAGGAAAAGGTGACTAGTAAAAAACGGGAAAGCATCATAAAACAGTGGTTCTCAAAAATAGCAGATGTACAAGCTCACAGCGCGACACTTCGTGCCGCGCTGCGAGCTTGTATATTTTTTAAACATTTTTGATTTTTGAATAAATCTTGCTAGTGTTTGAAAATATTTAATACATTTCAATTGTTTTATACACAAATCTTCTCTTCTGGGTGGGTGGGCAAATACATATCATTTTGGTGGTCCGCGGCACAATAAAGTTTGAGAACCACTGATTTAGAAGACATTTGACGATTCGGCCTCAGGTCTTAATGGGTTAACACAGCATCTCTGGGGGAAAACAACGTGAGAAGAAGTGGGATAGAAGGAGAGACGAGTGCTATAAAGGGGGTGAAGTGGGGTGGTTAATGGGATGCCACCTCTGGTTGGTAATGGGAACGGTAGACGGTATTTTGTTAACACCTCAAAGAAGGGCCAAAGAAGTGCTAATAGCACACCTGCTTGATATAATAGGTGCGTAGGAGGAGTACACAGCCAACGCACAAGAAGACACAAAAGAATGACGCACGCTGTCTTTGCTTAATTAACTAACTAATGCAGAAAGTACGTTGCGGTCGCGCTGACCTCCATCCTACCAGGTCAGTGCGACTGAAACATACTTTCTGGAATAATAGACCAATTATTTGTTTACTAACATTGAGACTGGACGCACAGGTGATTGTTTCAGTCGCGCTGTGGTCGCGTTGCGGTCGCGCTGACCTCCATCCTATACCTGATGGAGGTCAGTGCGACTGAAACGTACTTTCTGGAATAATAGTTCCACACAGCATGCAGGTTTCTTTTTTTTTTGTCTAACACCTAATATAGAAACGGTCAAACACGGTGTACAACAGTATGGCCCAACCGGCAGACAGTGGTCAATAATTAGGCCCGCATACGGTACAATAGTTTCCAATTAGTTTCCAATCAGTGCTGCAAAAAGAGTCCTCCGTGTTCAATCCAAACACTCTCACTCACAGCACACAAACCGCCATGTGTGGTGATGAGAAGAGCCACCAATCTACCAGGGACCCCCCCTCCCGTTGCTCTTTAACAACAAAGATTTCCACTGCAGATCCACAAAGGTGTGGGTGTATACGTGCATGTGTGTGTGTGTGTGTGTGTGTGTGTGTGTGTGTGTGTGTGTGTGTGTGTGTGTGTGTGTGTGTGTGTGTGTGTGTGTGTGTGTGTGTGTGCGTGTGCGCGTGTGCGTGTGTGCGTGCGGGTGTTGCCGGGTGTGACGGACTCACCGATCGATGCTGATGGCACAGAGATTAAGGATGCTGGCAGTGCACATCATCACATCCAGTGTGACGAAGATGTCACAGTGGATCTTACTGAAACGCCATTCTCCCACCACCTGGAAGAAGGAACGACAGCAACAACATCCTCATCATAATGTAGCACTCGACCTAGCCTTGACGACCATGCATGCAGTCTTATGCAAAGGTTAAAATGTCATCTAGATAAGCATGTTATGTAGACAGATGCCAGGTTCATGTGTTGACCACCTGGCATCTTATAGTTTGTATAGTTTCAATGTACATATTTTATATTATAATGTTTAGACTGATGATAGGTTCTTGGTTTACCTATCCTAGATTACTGAGGCGCTACACTGTCTCTATGCATTTGATGTATTACCTTGTGTTTACCTTGCTTACTGTAAGTCACTCTGGAATAAATGCCTAAATTGTGTAAATTGTCTAATCATCATCATCATCATCATCATGTCAGAATAAGGACTTTCACGCTAATCTACACACCATTTATCATCCTCAATTTTTAGTGTGTTCCAGTTCAAATTTTGTCAGCTTGTTTCTTTGAGTCATCACTTCCAATTTCACTTGTTTATCCTGTATGAGTTCTCCCTCCTGATTGGCTAAACTTGGTATCCCAAACCGAAAATGGATTTTATGTTTACTAAAGAGCTGGAGAGACGGGGAGACCCCTGTTGTTCAGACCACTGAACAAACACTCTATAGTGTTTACTGTAAACTATCAGAATTTAGATTGGCTCAGAGTGGCTCAGAGCCTCTGTCTGAAGACCAAAGAGGCTAATACCTCCCTTAGGTAAAGGAGAGTTCCCCTTTAGGCTAGTGGGTTAAGATGTCTGGCTGTAGTGTCTTTTCCCGCACGGGAGACCAGGGTTCGATTCCCCGGTGTTACACACAGACGAGTTTGCACACTGTGGCTCCCTTCAATGACTTTATTGTGGCATCCACCTAAAGGGGACTTTTCTTCCCTTTGACAGTTTGAAGATGAGCAGTGTGCTCCAAACGTCACTTTTAGGTGGATGCCACAATAAAGTCATTGACGAGTTTGCTATAGTGTGCAAACTCAATGCCTTTGAGCTATGTCTCTTTTGAATTCAAGGGCGGTTGGATGTGCGTGACCTCCTTTGATCATCATTGCAAGCTTTTTTTCCCCATTAGTTTTTTTTTCCTAAATTTGACGGAATTATGAAATATTATATAAAACATATATTGTTGACACATTTAACAAAGGTACAAGGTATATTTTTGAACATTCTAAAACATGTTCCCATTGACCGCCAGTAATTATGCCATGGACCACCACCACTGGTTGAGAAACAGTGACATGCAACGGCTCAAAAGCGTCTCCCTTTCTGCATAAATAGCACCTGTAGAAGTGGTGAGTTTTACTACAGTGGCACAGAGGAAAAGAGCAAGAGAGTATTTGTGAGAGAGAGAGGGAGAGAGAGAGAAAGAGAGAGAGAGAGAGAGAGACAGAGAGACACAGAGAGAGAGAGAGAGAGAGAGCGTGTGTGTGTGTGTGTGTGTGTGTGTGTGTGTGTGTGTGTGTGTGTGTGTGTGTGTGTGTGTGTGTGTGTGTGTGTGTGTGTGTGTGTGTGTGTGTGTGTGTGTGTGTGTGTGTGTGTGTGTGTGTGTGTGTGTGTGTGTGTGTGTGTGTGTGTGTGCGCGTGTACGTGTGCGTGTGTGTGTGTGTGTTCCTCTGAAGGCTTTCTCAGTGATGGTTGAACTTGACAAAAGCTTGTGGCCCACTGTCCTGAATCCCCTTAAAAAGTTACAGTCTACTTAGGGACCAGTCGAAATTTACAGAAGGGAGGAAAATAGGGGAGGGTCATGCCTTTATAATTTTAGTACAAGGGAGGTAAGGGTCAGCTAATTGTCTCCGCCGGAGGTGGAGAGTATGTTTTCGTTCTGTCCCGCTGTGTCCCCCCCCCCCCCTAGCCAAGCTAACATTGGTCAAGCTTCACGTGACACAATGCTTTTGATTGGCTAGCGAGACGCATGACGAAATTAAATCCTATAAATAGGTGTGTCACTTCAAAAAGCCATTTATGCTTTTTGAAGTGAGGTAAGACAGGATCAATCAGTCTTGATTGGAACAGTACCTTCCAGTACAAATCACCCGTCCGTGCGTGTGTGTGTCCCTCTGAGAACACCTAACATTGGTCAAGTTTCACGTGACATCACAATATGTAATATAAATATATAAATAGCTTAGACAGGAACAGTACTATCCAGTACAAACAGAGATCACAGCTGAGACACAATGAAACTAACTCCCATTACGCAAACTGAAGAAGCAGCAAATCATCGTCTGAAACCTGATGAAGAAGCAAAGGCGCAGAAGGCCAAAGCTAAGAAAGCATACTCATCTACAACAGTAACACAGAAGAGGACTATAGAGTTGAATTGATCCCACAACAAGGCCGAAGTCTTAATACTGTAACAATTGGCCACCTTGATCAAATACATTATGTAGCACTAGAGAAAACTGACATAGATCAAACACACCAATCAACTGCTGAAACTGTTCAAGACAATGAAGATGAAGAAGACAGACAAGCATTTGAACAAACCAGTCAATTACGAGGACTCCCATATGACACATTGCTTCAAGAAGAACATTTTTTAGATGCAGACACTACATATTCAGTCGCCCCTGCAGAACACCAAAAACCACGCGCATTCTACCAAGACGACAAGTTTGAAGAGTTGGCAAACCCATCAAAGTACCCTTATGGCCGCGGTGGTTTAAAAACAGAAAGAGCGAAAAACATCACACACAGAAAATATTTTAACCAATGCCTTTTGTATTGTGATGGCCGTTTTGCTAAAGACATAGACTATCTCCTGGCAGCTCAGTACATGGTGGAAGCACAACAAGTCAAAGATCAAATTCAGATATCCCTACGGCAATCCCTACAAGCTCATATCGTTTGATTAAAATAGCACGGGTCTGCTGGCGGAGACTTGTGCTCCGAGGAGCACATTTTCTAGTTTTACTTTGAATCCAAGGGAGGGTCATGCAATTTTGAATTGATTAAACAGTCCGTTTTTTATATAACTTTTTAGGACAGCAGAACAGTGGTCAATGACCCCTCTCTATTTCAAATGATACAAAGGATTCAAATCCAGTAACACCTAACATATAAGAGACAGACAGATATACACACTACTATACAGAACGTCATACAATCAGCTTACAGGTTACTGGTATGAAGAGTGAAAACTATGTACAAGAGAAAAAAATCAGGGAGGGGGTGGGTTAGACAGGGGCCATTTTCGAATTGCACAAGTACAAGCAAGCAAATGCGATTGATATAGGCACATTTCCTACTAATGATGACTCAACCAGGTAAACCGGTTCAGTTTCCCTTGAAATTCTAACTTCCATTTCTGTGGAAGTTCTTGACATCCGACTTCCAAGTAACTGACAACGGCCGCGTTTCCCAAAGAGATTCGCAGAGATGCTGCGTAGAGATCCTGCGCAGGTTGTACGACGGGTCTTACGTGCGTCCACACAGGCTGCGCAGTACCATAGCAGCCACGTAGATTTCAGGTCATGCGTAGCCTACGCAGCTTGCGTAAGAGCCTGGGACCCGGCGAAACCTACGCTCTACCCTCATTAGTAGCAGCTGGTTGTGCCCAACGTGCTATCGGTTCCCACGTCCACGGCGTTACGTGTCTGCTAAAACTACATTCGGGAGACAGAATGGCGTATCCTACTCTCCTCCTACTCCTGGTAGAGGCGTAGCCCTGAGTGCTGTCCTACGCAGCAGTTTGTAACGAGCGCCCTGGGGCGCTCGTAACACCCATCGTAGCGAAATAGATCTATGAAAAGACCGACCGACCACACACACACACGCACGCACACGCACACGCACACGCACACGCACACGCACACGCACACGCACACGCACACGCACACACACATATAATTTATATATATATATATATATATATATATATATATATATATATATATATATATATATATACGGCCGGGCCGGTGCGTAACATGCATGCCTACCCAAAAAAACAGACATACAAGCTGTCAACGCGCTGCGACATGCCGTGTCGATAGCTTGCAGATCTGTTCTTTTGGGTAGGGCGACCGGCTGCGCTGCTTCGTCCTCTATGCATGAACCCGAAGTTTACAAATTGTACTCTCACAGATGATCCGATCGTCTGATAAAAATATTAAGCATATGCCAAGTTAGCTTCTAGGCTACGCATGAGCTCAAATTCGTTTGGGAAACCCGGCCAACATTGATGCGTCATCATACATCAAATAAAATCCTGTATTTACCTTGATGTACTAAAACCTCCCTTAAATACTTTGCGCTGTGTGCGTGTGTAGAACTGTCATCCTTGAGTTGAATTTCCTTTCTGTTGTCATGCACATTAACAGTATCCACCATCAATAAGATAAAATATAATACAAATCTTCACTTTCCTACATTACTAAATGCATGGTTAGGGACCACATGTAATACCTCCACGGACCACTAGTTGAAAACCCATGATGCAGGTAACAGTGTAGTCACTGTAGTTAATAATTATGGGATTCAATGGGTTTCCCACATGTAAGTTTAGAACACTGTCCATGCTGCTACCACTACAGACACTACACTGTGCATTTAGCAAGACTGACTACAGTAATGTTCTAATCAATGTGGAAAGCAAAACATTGTACAGTATCAGTTTTAAATGTCACGTTGTTGTATTTGATGGGGAGGGTTAGGGGTGTCAAGATAACACTAATTTCACGATACATACATGATGTTGGGCATATGATATCGATATGATACATTATTAATGTTCTTTTCTCATGTATCATCAACATTGGCCATCATCTTTAGTTTCAAAATAACAATTATAAAGCACTTTAGAAAAACAATTACAAAGTGCTTTGTACACACAAATAAATACATTTGTGCAAGCACCATACAGTAAGAACTCCTATAACTTTCACCGGCAAAAAAAATAAAGAAAATACAAATAATTAAAAAAATATTACGATACAGTATGACATCTTGACAATACCTATCGTCACATTGTAATACCACGATAGGCTATATCGTGGGACAATATATCGTGACACTCCTAGGCGGGGAGGGTTAATCTTTTTTTTTTAATCACTTGGGGGAGGGTCATTGATTTTTTTTTTTGTCAAAGGGAGGGTCATGGCATTTTAGATCAGGGCACATACATTTTCTCCAGGGGTACCCTTCTTTAAAAATCGACCTGTCCCTTACTATGTGCCTTTGTTTTCATGTCACCAGCTCTCCTGACTCTCCTGTCATTTGCCATCAAACAACTCCCCGCCCTTCACACCTCCTCCCTCTCCTGTCTTTCTTTGCACATTAATATGCATGACTGCTCCTACCTAAACTGTATACTGTAGAAGATGTTTATATAAGCCACTGTGGCAGCTAAATGCTGATGGTGTATATTATAAACTATGCCAAGCTGAAATGCACAATGTACATACTGTACGCTGATCTAGTTTTAGCATCCTATTTTGCTCTAGTTTTTATCTCTTTCTCTTTCTTTACTTATTATTAGTATTGTCTATGACGCTACATTGTCTGAAGGAAGCCGAACAAAAATAAGTTTTACTCTTATGTACAGTAGGCCTACCTGTTCTTTGAACCTTGAACCTTGTCACTTCATCACCTTGTTTCCCTGCCCACCTTCTCACCTGCAGCTCATTCATTCATTATCATCTTTCAACCAAAAGTAGCCGATCTACAAGCTCGCAAGAGCATCGTGTAACTATTGTTACCTTTTTATATCTCCTGTTTTTTCTGATACATAGCTTATTTTTTATCAGAAATGGAAATTCTATTATAAAATGTAAAGATATATTTTAAAATATATTTTCGTGAATGGAAATGGCGAACAGATGGCTTCCTTACTCGGCTTTCGGGAGGCGTAGTTCCAGACTCTATATAGCATTCAGGAGATTGTGGAATAGTTGTCTGGCTACGTGAGACTAGTTCAATCCAATGTGCTAGTGTTTGGATTAGCAGCCATGTGTACTGAGAAGAACCACCAATCTGCCACTCCCTCTGTTGTTTAAGAACAAAGATTTACACTGCAGATCCACGCAGGTGTGTGTGTGTGTGTGTGTGTGTGTGTGTGTGTGTGTGTGTGTGTGTGTGTGTGTGTGTGTGTGTGTGTGTGTGTGTGTGTGTGTGTGTGTGTGTGTGTACGCTTGAGAGGACCATTTTCCTGGTCCTCATAATTTCCCTGAACAGCTTCTCACCTGCAGCTCATTACATTCATTATCCACTTTCAACATGGCGTCCCTATTCGCCCCTATATCTTTACAGACCCCCAAAAACGAAAGAAGCACAAATTATAACAAAAAAAGAAAAGGACAAAAAAGCAGATGTTATCTAAACTAAATTATAAAAGGCTAAAGTAATACTGTGTAACATTAACCACTTCTGTCCCCCCTCCCTATAGTCATGAAACTCGAGGCTGTGAAAGAAGTGGCCCTGGTGAAGATACAACATCTATTTGCCAATGTACACATCCCACAAAAGGCACTGAGAGACATGACAAATAGAACTGTCCAGCTGGCCAGAAAATGGGTTGGCACACTCCATGAAAATGGGTTGCCACACACACTCCACACGAGACATACTCTTCCTTTCATATGGCGAAGGGGGGCTGGGGGTCCCAAATGTAGAGTGGATCTATGCAGCACCAAGGCTAACTCACCTACTCCACATGCTTAATAATGATGATGGCACTGTCAGAGAAATGGCCAGGGCATCACTCCTACTGGACTTATGCAGGAGGAAGGTCCCCCTGGCTGTTGCAGACCAGAATAATTTCCTAGGTTTCAGGAGGAAAGACTCTGGAAAACTGGACTCACAAGAGTTCAGTTAAAATGGGCAAAAAACAACACCGAAGTGCTCATCTCTGATGGACTAATTACAGACCCCAGTGTGGTAGTGGAGGCTACTCTCACCCACCAGGGAGGGGACATTAGACTACAGGAAGACACAGCTAGAAGGGTTCTGCTTAATATGAAACAGACTGAGGCCAAACAACACTGGTGTGGACTTCGACTGCAGGGAAAGTTGGCCTGTGTTGATTCCGCTGATCACTCTATTTCACATTCGATGTACAAAAATGCTGTAATTGGGGAGGATGTGTTAAAATTCACCATCAAAGCAAGAATGCAAGTATTACCAACCAAGTACAATCTGTCAATCTGGTATCCTGACATCCATAGTCCACTCTGTATAAATCATCATGATTCTGAACAACATCTAGAATCCATTGCACACATCACCAATGGATGTAGTGCATATACAGGGGGTCATACCTATGTTCCCCGGACCTATGTTCCCCCACTAAGGTTATGGTTAGGGTTAGGTTTAGGTTAGGTCCTTACGGTCCCCATATACAGTAATGTGTACATTGCTCACCACGACCGCATTGTCGACATAGTGTCCGATGCAGTCAAATAAATTATGCCATGCAGTGCGGCAATGTACAAACACTCAAGAGTGCTACCAGATTGGTTTGGTTTAGCTTGTGATGTCTTTGCTAACATCCCAAATACCCTGATGTTGCGTTTGTTGACACCTGGCTGTCACAAGGAATTTCTGATTCTGGAGGTGGGCTGTGTCTTTGATCTATACATGAACCAGGCTTTCCAAGATAAGCATTCTAAGTAACAACCACTACTGAGAATCATAACAAACCTTGGGTACAGATGCAGATTCTCTGTACTCATATTTGGAAGCCTGGGCCATGTATATAAGCTGACCACGAGTGGCCTAGCAATCGCTGGCATGACAAAAAGCAAAGCCAAACAACTTGCGAAATATTGCTCTGTTTCAGCTGTTATAGGCAGTTTCTCTGTGTGGAGGAGAAGGCGCCATGTGTATCCTTAGGGACCATGAACTATCAACCCCGTTATAATTTGTTTCCCTGTAAATTGATTGTAATTTGTGGATTCAAATAAATAATGTATACAAACGTCTCTAGTGCAGTACCAAACTCTGTCAATAGATGGCAGTCACTAATCCCTCACTGTAGCTAGAACGTCAATGTAAAGAGCATGTATTCAATAATGCTTGTCATAAGAATGCACTCAGAAAGATGATTACAATACAAGAACACCAGAAAAATTCAAAACATAAGAATATACACATTTTGGCTTTTTCCTTTTTTGAAGACAGAACTGCAGAACATAGCCGATCAACATAGCTCACAATGTGTATCTTCTGAAAAAGCTTTCCCCACAAACGGATGCTGGGGTTTAAGTGGTTAAAGATATTACAGCATTTGTCTACGGAACCTATCACACATAATGGAATGCTTTCAGGGTCATTGCACTCAACAATATTTTGAAATGTAACAACACAATGCTTATTAATGCCATTTATTAGGGGTGTCAGAAAAAATCTATTCGAATACGAATCGCGATTCTACTGTTGGACGATCCAGAATCGATTCTCATTTTTAAAAAAAATCTGTGTGTTTACATTATTATCAGTTGATAAAACTTTTACAATTATAAAAGCTACATAAATGTACTCTGCTCTCATGCCAGCAGACTGGAGTAGATCCTGAAATCCTATGTTTTGAATCAAGAATAGTTTTGAATCTAGAATCGTTTTTGAATCAAGAATCGTTTTTGAATCGAGAATCGTTTGTTTTGAAAAAATCGAAACAAATCGGAATTGTGACCCCAAGAATCGGAATCGAATCGTGAGATAGCAGAAGATTCACAGCCCTACTATTTATTAACTGTTAAATAAATCAAATACATTTCCGGTGGCGGGGACAAGTTCACAACTTGCGACGCATTGTGAACTTGTACATTTGCTATTTTCTCAATTTTTTAAACAGTTATACCAAATTCATCTTTTGGGTCTGGAGCTGAAAAAGTTTAGGAACCTCAGCAAGTAGAGTGTCTATTCTGTTCTCCTCACAACAACATTGTCTGTCTGTCTCCTAGTCACGCTTCTGCATTTTTCAAATCTGCCAGCCAGCGTTGCCACCCGCAAGCAAACACGAAGTCTAATAAGTGCCAGTACATCCACCATATCAAAAGAAACCTCCACCTGACAAGACGCTGCGTGGCATCAATAGACGTCTGATGCGGCACGCATCAATAAGAAATCAAGTGGAATTATAAACACCCTTGTTGTGTTATACAACCAAACAGCACTACCCCTCCTCCTCCTCCTAGCTACGCATCCCTCAGGAGGAGGAGGAGAAGCCCTCCTCGCTGCTCCAGTTGCGGCCCGTATTTGAAGCGGTGTAAGTATCAGTGGTACTGACAGGTCTGAGGGGTCCTGTACCAGCCACGCTATACAGCCCACCTGTCACCACTGTCGAGGCAAGGGACGGGAGGGATAGAGCCACAGAGACAACAGCAGTTTTAATATAGCCTACAAGCAGGGGTCTTCAACAGGGGGT